>NC_133812.1:3669019-3981274 GCF_043250625.1 Sebastes fasciatus
TCTCGTCAGTCACATGACTCATTAGTATCGTTAGTCCCGCGAGTCACTAGTCAGTGAAGTTAACATCAACCACGATCATTTCCTAAATATGTGGGATTCAATGATAGGTTATTAAATAAGAGTCACTTCACTGCAGACAGAATTAATCAAACCATACCAAATTCATTTTGCACCAAAAATAAATACTTGATACTGCTCTGCTTTTTTGCACTGCAAACATTGCCCTTCTTGTATCTATAGGATACTGGACACACACACACACACACACACACAAACACACACACACACAAACACACACTCGCAACACTATCCTGGATTTTGAGTAGGAGTCTGGCTGGGTTTGCCCCCAGGTGTGAAACAGCAAATTTGGTCATTTGCATTTTAAAGTTTCTCTCCTTCTGGAAGAAAAGTATGTTGCTGCTGCTCTTCTGCAGCAAAACGTGGAATTCACATCGGTGTTTCTTTTTTTTTATTGTGTCTCTCTCTAGCAGCAGGTTTTGCTGTAAAAATGAAACAAAGTGCACCAGGTGTAACCAGGAATAGTCAGCGATAGTATGGCAAAGTGTTGATTGAAGTAGCTTCTCCGTCTGTTGAATACGTGCAGCGTTGAGACTGAGGCTGACTGATTCTTTTTATCTTTAAGTGAGTGAGCTGCCTCCATTCGTGTATGTATGTCTCCATTTATTTATAGGCTTTTGTTTCTGCTTTATGTCTGCCTGCAAATACACTCATGAACAGAGGTGGGTGGTAACTAGTCACATTTACTCCATTACATGTACTCAAGTATCTTTTTGTGTAAATTGTCAGAGTAGTTTTAATGCAGCATACTTCTGCTCCTCCTCATGGCTCTGTTTTCAGGCTTTAGAAAATCTAGCCCATGACGGGAGACTTTGACCAATCACAGGTCATTTCAGAGAGAGAGCGTTCCTATTGGCTGTGCTCCGGTCATGTGACCGGTACTTGGCGTTTTCTTCACCAGATTTAATAATGGCGGCGGCGTCACAAACCTTCTAATTTTACAGCTAAACCGTGCACTACAAGATGATTCTGAAAACATCTGAGGAGAGAAATAGACATTAACGTAACATAATATTGATTCATATTTGATCAGCGCTGCCTAGTTTGACCGTTTGGTTGGAGTTCGCGAGTGATTGACAGCCGACTCGCATAGACAGCAGATGGACAGCAGACCTCTGATCACCTCTTACTGCTTGTTTTCCTCCGGTCTGTGAAATCTTGCCGATGCCGTTAGGAGCACCGGAGGACACTGAGGAACATGATTTTGTTCAGGTTACCTGTTTCATGTTTTATAAAAATAACTTTTTTTGAAATAATATTTGCTCCAATCTCGCCTACTTTAGCTTTAAGTAGTAATTTTTGATGACAGCTTTTACTTTTATTTGAGTACTTTTTTGGGCAAAGTAACGGTACTTTTACTTGAGCACAGTTTTTGGTCTCCATCAGTTGTATACCACCTCACTGAAAACAGCACAAGTGAACTATCTAAGGTGTTTTACCAAGGTATGGCATTACCTTGGATGTTGTTACACGTCTTCAAAACTATGCAAATAGGAGCCTGTTGGTATCTAACTGCTGATGACACTCCCATAGGTGGACATTTTCAAAACTTACAGAAAATAATATATAGCTGTGTCAAAACGTTTCAGGTCCTCAGCTAGGTGGGACCTCGGTCTGCCTGTGCGGAATCAGATTAATGTGTTTCCCTTTGACTCTGGCAGAAATGTCCGTTACATTAGAGTTAATTAATTCACTGGAGATGGTGATCTTTAATAATACATTGCAGTGATTGTCTGATTTTGCTGTATAGATTGTTGTTGGGGTAGAGCAACTTGGGCTTTTGAATGAGTTCGGAAAAAAGTCAACAAGAAGAGGAAAAGGACTTCAGGATGCTTAAATTAGAGTATCATTTATTGGATGCATATTTTTCCTTAACCCGGACGCTATTCTGTCTATCAGAGGTTGTGGCGGTGTCATGCTACAATGTAGATACTGACATCAGATGAAACTAAAAAAATCTAAGGAATCCATTGGTACCAACCATGTCATAGTAGCTTGTCGGGTAGATCGCTAAATAACGCTACGAAGTTGTGCTAAATATTTGGCGGGGAAAAACTGGCATGGCCATTTTCAAAGGAATCCCTTGACCCCTGACCTCTATGTGTAAATGAAAATGGGTTCTATGGGTACCCACGAGTTTCCCCTTTATAAACATGCCCACTTTATGATAATTACGTGCAGTTTTTTGCATGGAGGACAGATGTGTTATTCTCGCCTATTCTAAAATTATGTATTTTAATATTTCTGATTACTAGGGTCCCTAAACATTCTTTGAATTACATGAATTGGGTATCACTGTAAAGCTGAGACTCTTGTGGATCCAATGAGCCCAATCGTATTCATGTGTGATGATGTTAGTCCCCATAGGAGACATTTCATTGTAGTGAGACCATTTTTTAAAACTTGACATCACTGTATAAAATGACCTGTGGTGACCTCTAGGATAATCACAGCCTCATGAAACTTTTCCAGCCACAAACTAAAGACCCAGAGCATTCAGAGGATGGATGGCTTTCCTAGTTAGATTGACAATAAGGGGGTTTCTGAGCAGTTTACACAGAACAGAAGTGCTCGCCATCCAATCGCCGAAAAATGCCATTCTTGCAGAAATCTCCAAATGTCAAAGTTTTTGATCCCAAATCACAGCATGGCTTTTTGTATGGTGTTCCTCAAGGTCTTGGTGTCTTAATGTGGTATTTTGGATGGAATCTTGATCACTTTATAAATTCTCAAGTGGTAAAAAATTGTTACATTTAGCACCAAATCTGTGTAACAAATGGTATCAACCCAAAAATGGATGGATGGATTAATGACTAGAACAATTTCACACACAGTGCTGAGCTGCATTTCAAATTAATCTCCAGGTTCTCAGCTTTCAGATGATGTACACCACTTCTATGTTACATCTACTGTTGACTATTTATTTACCCCTGAACATCCCCTGTCCCCCACCATACCCCTCTTAGGGGTTAAAGTGTGATTCTTCAAGGTGACAACAGATAGCGCTGGGCGCACTTATAGTGACACCCAGCCATCCAACCAATTAAATGCCGTTGCCTATGTTTCTAAATTTTCCCTCAAGTGATTCATATTTCACACAACTGTCAAGTAAAACCCAAATCTATGAACACGAGTCTGAAATAACATGAGAAAAAAAAAACATCGCTGTCACTCTCTCGTCTTTGATGTGAAATGAGCTCACAAGCAATTAATGACACGCAGTGCACGAAAATACCCCGACAGACCAAAAATATACAGCCACCAGAGGTATGATGCACAGTGAACATAAGGGAGACATTTTTTATTTTTTTCTGTTGATCCATTAAATATGCAGGAGCTCACCACTCTTTGATGCTATATTCAGCGTTGTTAAGAGGGGTCCTTTCGAGACCCCACTTCCTGCTGAATGTTCCATTAAAAATGGATTACCCCAACACACACCTGCTCATTGACTCTTATCTGTAGAAGTGGCTCTCATCCCCGTCAATATTCACACGCACACAAATGGTGAATCAGTTTTGCCAGATTGGGACGTGTATACCGCCAGATTGGGGTACTTGCTATTTGATTGGGTGGGTGAAAAAATGATCTGTGATAAATTTAGCATTTGGGCAGTTTTTGCCAAATTAAAACTTAAAGGACCCATATCGTGCTCATTTTCAGGTTCATACTTGTATTTTGTGTTTCTACTAGAACCTGTTTACATGCTGTAATGTTAAAAAAAAAACTTAATTTTTTAACTGTCTGCCTGAATATACCTGCATTTACCCTCTGTCTGAAACGCTCCGTTTTAGTTTATTTCAACGGAATTGCGTTGCTAGGCAACAGCTTGGGTCCATGTTTACTTCCTGTAACGGTCGGAGCCACAAACATGATAAAAGATCAATGAATGAGGCAGACTAGACTATCATATTCAACTGAACAACCCCTCTACCCCTGCACTCTCTCTGCTGCTGGGGGATGGAGGAGGGATGGCGGGTAAGGTGGATGGCATCCCCCCCATCATATCACCTGCTGGGTGTCAGTCAAATTTAGCACACTGCTGCCAGTCAGTCAGAGAAGAGTCAGCTTCTAGGTATATTCATCATAGTTAGTTTTAGCACTGATTTGACTCATATTTAGTAAGATATTACAGCAAGTTTTAATAATAACTATCAAAAAATATCACAACATTCACAAGTGGTCCTGTCTAACATTACAGTATAACAACTTTTGAAACCATGACAAGCTAGACAATTTAAGTTAAAGGGACTCTGTGTAAGAATCAGAAATGTCTCGTTAACAGCGACACCTGTGGCCGTTAAGTCGACGAAAGTCAGCGTCCTGTTGTTCGAGCTTGCAGTGCTCGCTCTACATAGACATGAACGAGCATCGCTCAAAACAGTGAGGAGACACACGTCAGCTAAAAGCACAATATCACTCTATATTTCAGCTGCTTAGCAGTAATGTTAGCTGACCAGACGAAGGTCTCTCCATAAATCAATGCTGATCCTAATGTTGTCCTGCTTCAGACTCCCGTCTTCTGCAGTGTGTAGTGTGCGCGCATGCACGTGAGAGGTGGAGTGAGAGAGAGAGCGCGGTGTGTGAGTGAATGCAAGCAGGCAGAGGAGCAGAGACTCCGGCCCTGGAGACCAAAACTACAGTCTCCCCTGTGTCTGGAGCAGGAAGAGTTAACACTGTTTTGCAAGACGGACTTCATTAGATAGAACTTTTTGGTTTTGGTACTTCCGTGTAGTTTGTGTTGGAGTCTGAGTCTGAGCAGCGTAGCCACACGCGAGCGCGCATGGGACACCGACCTGCAATGATTTATACGTGTAATGTCAGGATCAGATTACACCATATTTTTGACTGTTACAATGGTCACTATGTCAGATTAAACGATTGAAAGTCATAAATTCTTGTTGTCACTTGGCACAGACTACACGTCGGACCCCTGTTGTCCTGACAATACACACTCTCCCGGCACCGCCGTCTTGTCTTGATATACGGGCTTACCAGGGCTCAAGCCCCCGGGCCTGACCATGTAAAGGGACCCACAAGGCTCCGGGGGAAACAATAAAAATACAATTCACAGGGAGAAGCGAAAGCAGGCGCGCAACGGGACGCTCCATGCGCAAAGACACAACGGCGGTGGTGTTTTTTACTCCGACACAACCTAGATTGAATATCCGACTGCGAGGGTCCGGCAGCAGTTGCGCCGGGAAGTTCCGATGACATCATTCTGCATAATAAGTAGCCTTCTGTTTACAGCTGTGTGCATTTGCGCTCAGCCGGTCAAATTCACTGCCGCGACGGAACACGTCGTGGAAAGCAAAAATCAAACATGCTAGACTTTCTGCTGGGACATCGTGAGGCGACACACGACACTCATTTATCGTTCCCGATCCGAGTCGACACCCTACGACGGCCGTGTCGGGCTATAATCGGGGCTGATATCGTGTAGTCTGAACCGGGCATAGGAAGTTAAAAACAGTACCTTTAACTACTGTTCACTATCTCCATGGTCATTTACACTGTTAAACTACCGAGCTAGCTACCAGCTACCGGTCTGAAAATGGTACGGAGGGACCAGTTAAATTGTTTATCGAGGGAAAGACTCACTGCGCTATGGATCTTTTTAACAGTAGAAAAACACAATGCTCCATTTTCATACATCAAAATGATCATGCAGAAAGCATATTAATCGGACAACAGACAAGATATTCATTTTTCAGTTACTCTTACTGAGGACCTATTGTGCTTATTTTCAGGTTCATACTTGTATTTTGGGTTTCTACTTGACAGAACATGTTTACATTGTTTAATATTCTCATAGCGGCTGTGCTGCAGCACCTCTTTTCACCCTCTGTCTGACGCTCTGTTTGAGCTCCTGCCCTTGCCATTTGAACATTGCACTCCGTCCAATAGTAATTTCAATCTCAAAACGATAAACTGTTCAGCCCTATCTGAATACCAAATTAAAACGACATTGCTAATCATTGTGTATCATCATCACTGTTCACCTTCCACCAGTTGTTGGTCATTTACACCCAATATGTATCCTACCAAGCTAGCTGCTAGCTAGAGCAGTGTTTCTTTTCAAGAAAATACCAACCTGGTCTTACGGAGAGGTGTATATAGCATGACATTTCACCTGTCATAAGGACGCATTTCAGCCTTTTTTGCATGTCATTTGTATGCCACATAACAAAACTAGGGTAAGAATCCACAGTTGGGTTGAGGCAACAAAACCACTTAGTAAGGTTTAAGGAAAAATGTCATGGTTACGCTTGAAATAAGTACGTTAACTAAGTAACATGCAAAAGGAAACTACATAACATAAGTATGTAAAACACGTCACAAACGTCACTAATAAAGACGTAACAACGTTACTTACAAAACAAAACGCCGGTCTCAAACACCGGTCCTCAATAAGTTGGCAAAAATCAATGATTGCAGACTAAAATATTCACCTCTTACAGTTTGATAAGACACCGCAAGTCGTAATCAAACTTGAAAATTACACTTTTCAATTGACTTTAATCTAAAGACCATTCACTGTTCAGCCATCTCAATACCAAATTAAAAAGATGTCCCTAATCGTCGCGCATCGTCATCTCTTTCTCTTCAGGGCCGAACAAGAGAGTGCTGTTCTTGCATGATAAAGACCTGAAGCCATCGGCGACAGCAGTGGCCTCGAATCCCCATTACTCCCCCGACACACACATCAAGGGAGAATTATACAGCTGCCCGGTTAATGGTATGTAATGTGTTACACTCGAAGGGATCTGTAATAAGAAACTCAGTAAGGACACCTCGAGTGTTGATTATAATTCTGTCACATGTTACTGCATACTGGCAAATCAATATATTACAGTTAATACTTAATGCTATGCTCTGAATATAAATATGTCAGCATTAACAGCATTTAGTTTTGCACGTCGTACAGATACTAGAAAGGTATCACTATACCCTGTTGTTGAAAAATGGTTCATTTCATTGTTGGCTAATCTGTTGAGTATTTTTTCAATTAAGTTTGAAGGCGTTAAATCCGAAATTCAAAGCATTTCTATTGCCTCTGCACTGCTCTCAACATGGCGACAGCTGAGCCGGGTAGTGGCTAGATGAGAACCAGCAAACTGGGGAAACTCTGGCGAAATTGTTAAGGTTAGGCATTGACCTTGAATGCTTGAGGTTAGGAATTGACCATGAATGCTTGAGGTTAGGAATTGACCATGAATGCTTGAAGTTAGGAATTGACCTTGAATGCTTGAGGTTAGGCATTAACCTTGAATGCTTGAGGTTTGGCATTGACCTCAAATGGTCAAGGTTAGGCATTGATTTCGAATGGTTGAGGTTAGGCATGGACCTCGAATGCTTGAGATTAGGCATTGACCTCCAATGGTTAAGGTTAGGCATTGATATCAAATGGTTGAGATTAGGCATTGACCTTGAGTGGTCGAGGTTAGGAATTGACCTCGAATGCTTGAGATTAGGCATTGACCTCGAATGGTCGGGGTTAGGCATTGACCTCGAATGGTTCAGGTTAGGCATTGACCTCCAATGCTTGAGATTAGGCATTGACCTCCAATGGTTGAGGTTAGGAATTGACCTTGAATGGTTGAGGTTAGGCATTGACCTCCAATGGTTGAGGTTAGGCATTGACCTCCAATAGTTAAGGTTAGGCAATGATCTCAAATGGTCGAGGTTAGGCATTGACCTCAAATGGTTGAGGTTAGGCATTGCTCTTGAATGGTCGAGGTGAGGCATTGACCTTGAATGGTTAAGGTGAGGCATTGACCTCGAATGGTTAAGGTTAGGCATTGACCTCCAATAGTTACGGTTAGGATAGGTCATTGGGCAGTAAGTCCCATGGGAGTTTTTGCAAATCTTCAGATCAGATTTCACAGTTTGGGGGCTCCCTTCTGGACACGACCTGATTTGAGCCTGTGGGGAAGTTGAGCCACCCCTTGTTTCTAGGCAACCATAGACAAAAAATTGTCATGTGACCACACATTTTTCAAGAGCCATCCATTTTTCGAACCATTTAATGGAAAGAGGCCCATATTACAAGTGGTAACACATTTAGGTTCAAAAAACATGTTTTCGCCGCTTAGTGATTTTTTTTTATGTTAAAGGAGTCGTGATTCTTGTGCCTGAACACTTACATACAAATTTGAAAAAACGTCACACGTGTTAGTGCTTTAAGAAGTTACAGTATGAGTCTAAACTGTTGGAATGACGTTAGTTCTAAACTGCTGGATGATACAAGTTTTTTAAATGGCCGGGGATGGGGTAATTTGAGCCAAAAGGCCCTGGGGGAAGTAGAGCCATCATAATTATATATAATGAGAAGAGATTATAGCTTCAACTTGATGTAAATCTCAGGTCAGGTCACCAGACTATCACAGGGCTGACACATAGAGACAGACAACTATTCATGCTCACATTCCCACCTAAAGGACATTTAGAGTCAACAGTTAACCTGCATGTCTTTGGACTGTGGGAGGAAACCTCAGAACCCGGAGAAAACCCACGCTAACACGGGGAGAACATGCAAACTCCACACAGAAGGGCCCCAAGCCTTGTTTACTTCAGTGATAGACAGGTATGACTGATAGACTAGGCCTTCCCCATGTGGCTCAACTTATCCTCTCCCAAACTTACCCCGCAATGGGGGTAAGTTGAGCCAGTCATATTTTGAAAACTGTTTATTTTAAATCCAAAGTGAAAATTCACAATGATGCACCACATCCTGAAATATATGTCCATGTTTGAGTTGAAGACTTTACTTGCATTGCCTCACTTTAAAGACGCCTCAAGTAAAAATTGGCTCAACTCACCCCACTCTCCCCTATTGCATAACATGTACAATGTTTTAATTAAAACATTGTAACATATTTAATTAATCTAAAAAACTAATTCCATTCCATACATTTATTATTCCATACCTTTTCCTGATGTTTTAGGTTTTTGTCACGGTATTGTTTCAGTATCGGTATCGAGATATTCAGGCAGGGTATCATATCAAAGTCAGAATTTTTGTATTGTGATAACACGAGCAGCATCAGCTTAGAGATGCACTGACTTGTTTTTAGATTTTCGAGACGAATAGCATGAGTGATTTGAACGGTATTGTCCGTTCTACTATCACTGGTCTATGTGTATGGTGAGGACATGTTGCATCCAAGCATGTACTCACTGTATTTCCATGCAACACGTGTGATGTGCACGTGTGTGTGTGAGAGAGAGAGGCATGCTGAAATTTTCTCAATGGTTTTCCCAGCATCTACCTGCCTGTTTGTCATGACCAGGCCCATTCATGGCTATATCGATTAGAGAAGGCCGCACGTGTGTGTGCGTGTGTGTGTGTGTGTGGGTCAGCTGTCTCTTGACCAAGGAGCTCTGACAGTAATGTGAAGATCAATACTTTCTGACGTAACGATGAGGAGTCTCTGCGGTGCCCGGAGAACATCTCTCCGTAAAGACACGTGTATAAATCTACACGCACACACGATCACACACTTGCCTTGCATTCAATCCAGACGTTCAAGTCACACCACGAAATTTGACCAACCCAAGAGACACATGCCACACGACGGCTGGGTCAACTGAGTGAAGGTTGGCGGCCGCCTGGCAGTGTGTGGGGAATACAAATGACTCTCCTGTGATGCACAAGGGCTGACAAATGAGGCGGTAAAAGCAGCTATTCTGGTGCGTCTCTACTCGGTTGTGATGCTGCTGCCTGAGCAGCAGACGCTGTGCTGCTGTGTCTGATGGCATCCGCTGGGAATCCATGTTCATTGTGAGGCTGTTTTTTTTTTAAGATGCAGAAGTTAGGAACAGAGTGCTATCAAAGTACACTCTTGAAGCTTGGGAGAGAATCGTACCCGTTTCGATGGTAAAAAAAAACAAAACAAGCTCCTACATAACAATGACGCTATTGTTCCCAAATGGATTTTGATGATTCTGGTTGCGAAAATAATGCGAGGAATAGTATCATTTTGATGATGTGTTCATGGCTGGGCACACATAAAAAAAAAAAGTGAAAAGTTTTCAGATCAGGTTAAGACTAGGGCCGTCAATCGATTAAAATATTTAATCACAATTAATCGCATACTTCTCCAAGGTATGTAAGTAGGTAGGTAGATACTTTATTAATAATTAAAATAAGGGGAAATTTCTGAGTTACAGCAGCAATGATAGATCAAGCACACAACAAGAATAAGAATAGAATAACAATAAATAAGATTAAAAATAGGCATTAGCGATAAATACTCGTAAATATTGCAAATTATGAAAACAATGCAAATGAATCGCACATTTTTGGATAAATAAGCTTGCTTTATGCAAATGTGTGTATATTTTTTTATTGGAAATCAATTAACAACACAAAACTATGACAAATATTGTCCAGGAAGCCTCACAGATTGGCTCTTAGTTTAGGTTCTAGAAAGTCCGAACTTTCTGTGTAATCGTAATATTTAACGCTAGATTGTAGGATATTAGTCTCATGTTGTGCTATAAAGGCTTCATCTGTTAACAAACACATCTTGTGTTGTTGATAATAATAATTATTATAATAATGAAGGTTATCTATATATAACACTTATCAAAATGAGTGCTCATTATGTGCTTTACAAGGTGGACATAAAAATAATAAAGGATAGAATCCAACGCCAGATAAGCGCACATTTCCATATAGATTTACAAACAAATATAAATAAATCCCAACGTGGTCTCAAAACTACAAGTAGCCTACAGATCGGATCTAACAGGAAGTCACTTTTCATACAGCCAGCTGTCCTTTCTGCATCTGTCGGATTAAACTGTGATGTTTTTAGCCTGGATTATGACTGCAACTTCTTCGTATTTGATCTGTGCACTCAGCTCTGATTGGTCAGTAGGCGTCGCTTTAACACTAGTTGATCTCTTATCTGGAATATAACCTGATCCGGAGCAGGTTAGTCCATGGAGATCTACCCCGGTAAGAAGTGAACCACCGCCGTAGGACTGAAATCCCTGAAGGGTTAATCCTGAAGTTACCTCGCTAACCACAAATCCTGCTTCATAGTACAGACCTCTGGACAAGAGGCGTTGTGCACCATAACATTGCCAATGGGTAGTTCCCGTGTGGTTGCTAATGATGTTGATAATAATAAACATATGGAGTAGGACACAAGCACAAAACACTGTTTCAATTCCCTTCTACTTTCTGATAGATTCCTGCAAGCGCATGTTGGTGCACGTAAGAACGTGTCACTGTGGTTACCTTGCATAAACATAAAGAAGTGATCTGTATGAACTCTATCAGTTCCCATAATGAGCAAATGGAATTCCTACTAAAATCACATATCTCCTTTCATGGTACACAGCTTTCACACCATGTCATGGAGAAAAAAAAGGTGAAGCCATACAGGACAGCAGAGTGCTTCGAGGTAAACAGAATTCTCTTTCCGGGAAACATGAAGTGTCCCTCTAGGTTTTCCTATAGGCCAGATCACCATGGGAACGTGGAGAGATGGTGCGGTCACGAATCGTGTTGTTCTTGTTGTCGCCTTCGATTAAACTGTGACTTTTCCATACTGCCACTGCAATCAGTTTGACCTGCAAGAGGCTCCTCCTTATACTACAAACACAGCCGCAGTCTTCAATTAAAAGGGGAAATATCATGCTCATTTTCAGGTTTGTAGTTATATTTTAAGTTTCTACTAGAACATGTTTACATGCTGTAATGTTCAAAAAAGATTTTTTTTTTTAATACTGTCAGTCTGAATATACCTGTATTCACCCTCTGTCTAAAACGCTCCTTTTTAGTGCATTTCAACGGAATTGCATTGCTAGGCAACAGTTTGGGTCCATGTTTACTTCCTGTCAGGTGATGACTTTCACATACACTGCAACAGGAAATACACACATTTAGAATGTTTACGTTAAAAAACGTGTAATGGTCTAAATATTGTAGATTTGTGACATCACAAATGGACAGAAATCCTGACAGCTTGTTTCAAAGGCAGCGTTTCTGAATACGGGCTGTGTGTATTTCTCCATGGATTGAGTGTTTTGATACTTTAACAGTATTTATATATCACTGAAACTTGCTTTATAATCTAAAAAACATGAAAATCTCAATTCTTACAATATGGGACCTTTAAAACACTTCATTCAAACTTGACAGAAACAAAATAAAACTCACCAAAACTGTCGTCGTTAGTCTTTCCAACAATCACCAACTCTGGTTTGGTCTAAATAAACTCTTATTTCACCGAGTTTGATGTGAAAATATGCCGCTAAATAGCGGTCCACTTCCGTGTTTCGGTACGGTTGGCTTTCACACCTGATGTGAACCGTACCCTAGTCCACATGAACCGTACTCCAGACCACCTTTTCAAGTGGACTCGAGTACGGATCGACAAACTGTCCCCGAGTACGGTACGGAGCGTTCACACTAATCAATCCAACTGGACTTTTTTGGACACAGTGTACTTGAATCCGGGCCCGGGTCCCTAATGTGAAAGCACCCTGAACCGCTCCATTTTATCACCTGTCTCTTTAAGACCACCTCCTGATACTAATACTGAACAATTATTTTATAATTGCAAACTGAGAAGGGAAGAAATAGGTGTGAAAAGATGAATAAAATCAGAACGAGAACACTGTGAATGGGGACCGGGGATAAATCTAGTTCACAGGATGAAAAACATTTTTCCCATTACCCACGGCAACATTAAATCCTGCTGGAAACATTGGGATGAGTATATCATATAGACTCCAAATGTCTTTTCTCTTTCAGAAAATGGTGTATTTTTCCATCTGGGACCATATCATCAGAGCTATATTAATTGATGTATAGACCTGGTTTATGATTGCCTCCCTGCAGCTCCTTAATAACGACCCTGAAGCTGTCACACCTCCGTCATCCCAGAGCCACTCACGGCAATAACATCCACAGATCGATCATCAGTCATCCAGCCCCTGTTACTTCTAGAAACAGGCAGGAATTCCCAGAGGGCTTTTTTTTACCGTCAGCAGAGATGGCCACTCTGCGCGTGACTGGCTGCGAATGCTGAAGTGTCACTATTTATCTTGCCCCTCGCAGGATACAAAAAAATATCAGTCCGTATAAAACATCAAGGTCCAGAAAGAGAACACTCCGAACTAGCTTGTAAATCACTCAGCAACACTGACAGGAACGCCACAGGCTCAGATAGATGATCATGAAAACACTTTTAATGATCCTTCCTTCGCCCCAAACTTCACTGCTGTTTCTATGGTTAGAAGAGCAGATCACCACAGCTTAACGGCCATGGTGTACTTTTATTTTTGACAACCTGGTACATTATTCCCATGGGAACCTATAGACCAGGGGTCTCCAACACGTCGCTCGCAACCCGTTTCTGAGTCGCTCGCTAAAGGTTCAAAGAATATGTAAACAAATTTGATAAGACAAAGTCACTTGGTAAACCTAAATTTCTATCCAATCCAATTCACAGACATCCTTCTGACACAAACTGATTATTTGCCAATCAGCTGTCAATTAAACGAGTTACGCTGCTGCCAAGTTCGGTTACATCAGTGACGCCGTAACATTAGGAGACGTTAGCAGGCTAGTAAGCACACGCCAGATTTGACAATGAATTTTCATGAAAGTGAATGACAAATGTATCTGTGTGTAGCCTACGATAGCTGCTCGGCGCGGTGACGACAAGACTGTTGAACCATTCCTTTAACATTCACAACTAGAAAGATTTTCAAGTATTTTCTGTGTAGTTTCTAGGGGTTCGGGAAAAAAATTGATTCACCTATATATATATATATATACGTATATATATATATTTTTTTTTTACGATTTTCAAATTGATTTTTTAATGCCAGAATAGATTTATTTGCTTCATTTGAGTCTACGCAGAGGTAGAAGGAAGTTTCCACTTTTATTATTGTAGCCTGAGTAACGTGACGTCATATCCGTTCCGTATCCGTCAACCAAAACAAACCGCAGCCGGCCGAAACGAGAAAGCAGAAAACGAAGGAGGGTCGGCTTGGATACGACCTGCACCCTCACATGTTAAATCCAGCGTGGTAAACACTACACATCCAGTAAAGGATGGAAACACTTTGGGTTTCACACATTGACAGGAAAAGCAGAGCTAGACATCACGGCTAAAACTGCATGCTAAAAAAATAAAAATAATTCCTTACAATGACTGATATATTTGACTTCAGGACATCTCTGACTATATACATGCTGAAAATTAAACATTTTTACTGTATCAATTTAAATATTTTCCTAAGTAAAAGTCCCTAGAAGTGTATGACTCAACTTTCCCCTATGGTCTAGTGTTAAAAAATGTCAACAAAAATTGCAATAAATCGTAATATAGAATCGCGATACTTGAAAATCACAATACATATCGAATCGGCACCCAAGTATCGTGATAGTATCGAATCGGGAGATAGGTGTATCGTCACAACCCTGGTAGTTTCTTTGGTGGTGATACCACTTCCCAGTGCACCTCCATACTATATAAAATACTATTGTGACCACAAATAGGATTTTTTCAATGAAAGTAAGAAAGTTTGTGTCTGTTTATGGTGGAAGACATCTGTTGTTTGACTCAAAATAAATCAAATCCACCTGCACACAGTTCAGGAAAGGCAGCCATTTGAAACAATTTATGCTCTCACTGGGAGTCAAATGTGACTGAGGTGAAAGAGATTGGATTACGGCTTGGCGCCGCAGAGCACTACCCCACGTCCCTGTGGGATGTACAAGCGGCTGCATGTTGTGTTAAGTAAATAAAATACAGTTTGGGAAGATCAACATACTGAGCTGATTTATAGGCCTCGAACTGCCCGAGCAAGAGAAAGAAAAGACGGAGCCATCACTTTTCCTCTGTGATTCCGCGGCATGTATGTTTCATAAGTCTCTCCTCTCCCTCTCTGTTTTCTTACACTTCTAACAGCCCTCACATATCCAGAGAGAGAAGGAAGTGACAAGCTCGGCTCAGCGGTAATTGGCCAGCTCGCAGATGACACGGCAGATAGACACGGGGGGGGAGACAGACGGGAAGAGAAGCTGCTCCATATTAAACAAAGGTCCACCCGCAACGTGGTGCTACCTGCCCCGTGTACAGATTCTTCCTCTATATGATTCAAAGGGCCTGAGACGACATTGTTCAGAGAGAATAGTGGATTAGTTTTACTACGAGGCTTTGATGAAACAGATAAAGGAAAGCCGCGACACAGCTTTACATTTAATGAGCCATGTTCAGCTTCAGAGGGTCTTGTATATGCTCGGATGCAAACTTGGACAAAGCGTGCTATTGTGTTTGTTCTTTGGGTGCAGTTCTACGTTTGCGAGCTTTGCAGCGTTGGGTATGGGACCCGGGGTGATGAAAAACAATACTCAATACTGCGTATAATAATACTCCTATTTTTGTGTCAAGGATCTTTGTCACGGTTGAGTTTGTGTGCAGGTATTTTTTTCCAACCAAATCGCCTCTCTGTATTTGGCTTTATTCAACGCCATCATTCCCTCAAAAGGTCCCATATTATGCTCATTTTCAGGTTCATACTTGTATTTTATGTTTCTACTAGAACATGTTTACATGCTGTTATGTTAAAAAAAAAAAAACTTTATTTTCCTCGTACTGTCTGCCTGAATATACCTGTCTGAAATGCTCCATTTTAGTGCGTTGCAACTGAATTGTGCCGCTAGGCAACAGCTTGGGTCCATGTTTTACTTCTTGTCAGCTGATGTCGTTAACATACACTGCAAAAAGAAATAAACTGGGACACGTTTAGAACGTTTACGTTTAAAACCGCATAATGGTTTAAATATTGTATATTTGTGACATCACAAATGGACAGAAATCCTGACCACTTGTTTCAAACACACAATTTCTGAATACGGGCTTAGTGTGTTTCTCCGTATATTGAGCGTTTTGATAGTTTAACAGTATTTATAAAGCACTTAAACCTGCTTAATAATATAAAAGACATGAAAATCGCACTTTTTACAATATGGGACCTTTAATCCGTTTTCCCAGTGATGTGCACAGGTGTGTCTTTCTAAAATACATCAATTAATACAATTTTCAGTTTAGATGATGGCCCAATGAGACAGAATGCGTCGAAGCTCAAATTTAAACATTTAAAAATGTCCATAGTGAGGCTTTAATTCTGACTATTTATCCCTTCAAAATCATGGAGGATACTGAAGCTATCTGTACAACTGCATTAATTGTTTGTTTCTTTGCCAGTTGGAGGCAGCTGAACCAACATTGACAAATGATAACCGTATAAAAATGTATATGGTGAACATGTTAGCCAACAATTGCTCATTTGCATATCAAACGAACACAGAACGACATTCATTGTGAGTCCAATGGGTCCGATACATCAGACCGGCAATACGTCATCCGGGGTAGGCTCTCATGACCAAGCCCCCTTTTGAGTAAACAAAAGAAGTTGAAACATGTCTCCAAACTTCTACTTTAAACAAACCGGTAATAGTAATAACGCTAATGGCTAAATGATGCTGGTGACAGTGACTAGCATGGCTAGCTAACGTTAGCTTGAGTGGGAGGCAGCTGCAGTAATACAGTCATACGTTAACGTCATAGCAGCATCGGACTGTCGTCTCCAACTAAATCTCAGCCTATAGATCAAACAGTTGGCTATTAACAAGTTGGTTATTTACAGACAACACTAAAGCCTAACAGGGTTCAATCAAATATGTAGAGATGTCTGGATAAGCAATATTCATATTCATATATTACTCATATGTGCCGGTCCGATGTATGTATACTTTTATTTTAGCTCTGTTTTGTTCTCCACCAGCTCCTGGGGGAAATATTTGCCTCTTTAACCTCTAAATGCTGCACTATGTTTACCTAACTACGGTGTGTCAGCTGTTTGGTTCCGGGCTGTATAATGGTACTGTAGTATACAGACGGTATTTAGAACTTCTTAGGATAGTAGTACCACAATACGTGGCTGAATTTAATATTTGCCAGTGATCCAGTGAAAGGGGACTCATTTTTTCAGTGCTTATGCACATCCATTTGGGTATCCGTAGTGCATACCACACACAAGCTGTGAAATAAGACAACCCAGTCAGTTTTTTATGGGCTGCCTAGATCAGAAAACATGTGATTCAACAAGCCAATTTAGATTTTTCGCCCCTTCCTTTGTCACATGCGGGCCCATTAGAATATAAATGCAAACATATTAAGCCTCTACCACATCATTTGAAAGATTCTATAACAATTCTATACATAGGGTCTTTAAATATCACTCTAAGTGTCACTGTAGTCTCCACAGAGGAGATGAAGGGAGCCAGAACAAGCTAGAAAGCCAGGGGGACTATATTCGAGATAAGATAATTAGGTCTATAATGTATATCACCAGCACACATGAATCTTGGGACTGTGCGGGATGACTGTGTGTACCTCTGCTTCGGCAACGAAGCAGCTTGTTAGCATTGTGGCCAACAGATATCAGTAGCTGCAGGCTAACTCATTAGCACGAGGATAACATAGTGAGGTTGAAAATGAATGTAAAATATTCTTCAAATAAATTGGACTAAAAGCCTTTTTAACTCATTTCATGTCATCATACTTGACCTGGAAGATCCACCTCCATTACTGGTCAGCTACAATAGCAACTAACGGCGTATTCACACTGAGAACGTCAGTCACTAGATTGACACGTCGGGTGTTCACACCAGCTGCGTGTCTGCTGTGTTTCTGCTGCTGCCCTTTCTTTCTACATAGAGTTTGCCTTTCATAAAGGCCATTTCATTTCATTATAAATATCATTTATATTTATTTTAGACAGAGAAAGGTTAAGAAACGTGTGGTAATTTGTAAATAATAGTAATAATCCACAATTAAAACCCAGTACTATATTCATTCATGGAGCTCTCTAAGTCACTGCATGTTCTACAACACTGTCCTGCAAATATTTCAGAATAAAAGCCTCGTGTTAAGAAAATGAAGGATACCCATCTCGACTGAAAACTGCCCAGACTCACTACCACAGTAGTGCGCTGCGGGAACAATAACTCCCTCATATGACATAATATAACGCAATATAAACGATGTAAAAAAACCGTCAATAACAAAACCTTTGTTCACACACCAACATAATTATAAAATTTCTATATTAACTTTTCAACGTATAATTTCCATTAAATAATAACATCTCAGCAAGGGGCGCCACACAGCTTGAGTATCAGTTCCCATTTGAGTTCTCGGCGTCTGCCCTGATGTGGCGTTGATATAGTGATAGGGGTGTGTCTCCGTCAGGACCTCCCAAGAGGAGGGTGGACATCTGCTGCATCCGAGGTCCTGTCACATGAAATTACAGACTTAATCAAGTCCTCTCCATCTCCTTCTGCCCTTCTCCACCTCCTCCCTCTCTATGTGACTTTCACTCTCTCTCTCTCTCTCTCTCTCTCTCCCCCTCTTCCCTCTGTATCTGTCTCTTTCTGCTCCCTCTTCCTCTACACCCTCCTTTTTGTTCAGTCCTATACATCACATGTGGTTCTCTCACCACCACCTCCTCCTCCCCCCTCTTCTCTCCTCTCCTCCCCTGCCTCTAGGTCACAAGGAGCTGATCCAGCCTCCTGTCCCTGAGTCTTAGTTAAACTTCAGAGTTATGTCAGCCGGGCCTGCAGCAGAGCTGTACCAAAGCCCCGGGGATCCAGTGACCTTACCAGCGCACGGGGGGGAGGAAATACAAGATATACTGTAGTTTATCGGACAAGGTGTATCTGAAGAAGCACAGAGAGGACGAAGGAAAGGGAGGTATTAAGAGTCTACAGAATGTCTGTCTGTTACACTGAATATTCATTTTAAAATGTAAAAAAAGGACAATTTTCACGACAATGGTCTTATTGTAGTTTGGTTTGTTGACTAGAACAAATAATTACAAATACTTAATGTACAATAATTGCAATACATTATTAAGCAATGAATGCTGTAATTGTAATTTTGCTTCTAAATGGGCACTCAGATACAATATGATTGGGGCTGTCAAAGTTAACGTGCTAATAGCGCAAATTCGTTTTAACGCCACTGATTTCTTTAACGCATCAACAAAACTTTTAGGTTGTAGCGGGCTCAGTCTTCCAAATAGAGTAGAGTCATGATACTGGTATCATATAAAACTACAAAACCAAAGGAATCCATTGGTCACGCTAGCTTGTCGCAAAGGAGGCAAAATAACGCTCCAAACTTACACTAAATTTTGGCGAGGAAAAACTGGCATGGCCATTTTCGAAGGGGTTGAGCATAGTTTTTTTTAAATTGATTTCCAATAATAAATATATAAATACATTTGCATAAAGCAAGCATATTTGAGTATTAAATACTTGACAAAAATCTCCCTTTAAAGTACATTTTGAACAGATAAAAAATCTGCAATTAATTGCGATTAACTATGGACAATAATGCGATTAATTAAATGGGCGTTATCACCCGTCATCAGCCTCATCAATATGGGTTAGAAGGGGCCTGCTACACCTACTAGAAGGTTCAGAAGGCCTCTAGTTGCTGTAGTAATTATCACTGGAGCAAAGGAGGAAGTCAGGTGACGTAGTATAAAGAACGACAGTCTGCATCGTAGGTGGATGGTTGGGTCAAACAAACACAGGGTTTCCACCCAGGAGGCCGCTGTTTTTGTCCTCTGTGAAACCAAAAGTCAGTGTTGACTTATTTTACTGTATTTTTTAAACCTGTCTCACGGGAAGATGTATAAATACCACAACATTACATGGACATTTTGCGTGACATGAGTGCACATTTTTGCGTTTTCATGTCATTTGTACATCAAACAAATGTCTGCTGGTTTAGTTTTATGCAAGAAAACCACTTAGTTAGGTTAAGGGATGGTCATGGTTGGGCTTAAAAAAAGTAAGTATACTAAGTAAAACACGTACTGAAGCAACGTAACACAACTACAGAGAAAACGTCATCCAACGTCAACAAAAACCATGTGACAATCAGCATGTGACAAACTTCACTAACGTAATTTACGAAACAAAACACCGGCCAACAAGCGCATTATCGTGGCATTTATACGCCTTTTTGTGCGGTATTGTTGTTATGTAAATTACGTAGTTACAGGTGCTGAATGTGAGATTGGGAGCAGCATTTCTATTGCCTCCTCAGAGCTCTCAACATGGCGACGGCTGAGCCGGCAGCTCGCCGCTAACAGTGAAAACAATGGCAACAGTGCTGACAGAGGTTGGGTGCTACGCTTCCGCAATGGCGTCATCGATCAGGAGGGCGTTATCTGCTGTAAACGCCATATGAGCGCAGTGCAGAGCGGCAGCCATGAGCTAGCCAGTGGGGCACGCTCACACGCACTAACATGCCCTAAAAGGCATACGCAGCCGGTCCCGGCTATGTCAACAAAGCATGGAGAAGCTCAGAATACAACACACACAGGGGGGAGAGGGACTTCATTCTCTGCTCAGGTAGACATTACTCCTCTATATTTTTTGTTTTCTGCTATATTAATGCGCTGGATATCGTATGGAGCCCCTTTAACTAATGCTACGTGCATAAGTTACATAACAAACGTACTTATTTTAACCCAAGCCATGATCTTTTCCTAAACCTAACCAAGTCATTTTGTTGCCTTAACCTAAAGTTAAGTTAAGTTTCACTTTCACTTTAACAATGTGAAAGGTGCAGTTTGGCCCGTCTTTAGAATGGTAGTGATATCCACTGATAACACCCCCCATTCAATTGGCAAACACATTCAAAAAGGATGGCAATGTTCCCCAAAGAAATATCTGCTTTAAACCATCCACAACATCCTTATCTGCAGTCCTCTAAATGTACAATTGTGTTATTAAATATGCCAGTGGCACCTCAAACCTCTCTACTCATTTAAAAAGACAACGTGTGCGCTGACAGTTTCTGAAGTGAGCTGAAGTTGAACTGAAAGGAGCAGTCAACACAAGGGAAATTAATAAAGAATACTAATTGATTTATTTTAGTCACACATCATTAAAAAAGTAAAAATATTAAATTCTTATTGCAGCTGAATCGAATCGTATTAAATTGATCTGTATCTGCAGATACTGTCTGAGAGGGTAAAACACACGCGTAGCCAGCAAAGTGTGCACACTGTGTGTTTGTGTGTGTGTGTGTGTGTGTGTGTGTGTGTGTGTGCATGTGTGCCTTCGACAGAAAATTCACCACTGTTTGCATCCACTTATGTCTCTGATTTGACTTTGTTATGGGACTATTATGGGATCCCCTTGATGTTCTGGTGGTCTTGTGGTTACCATACAACCGCAACGTCCCCAGTATGATTCTAGCTGGTATGTAGACCACTGCATGTCATACCACTTCCTGTCTCCCGCGTCTGTATCTACACTGTCGCTATCTAGGCAACAAATATATCTTAAAAGCAATGAGTCACCACAAAAATGATTTGTGCTTCCTCCTAATATATCACCAATAAAAACTGTCACGATGATATAGTTTTTGGTTTCCATTTAATAATTAGCGGAAACGGATGTACAAATCATCTATTAATATCCAAATGTCTCTTTTATTGACAGAAAAGTGGCATTTTTTTGTGTTTGTAATATCTTCACTGAGAAAATATATACCCTGTGATGCAGCGCAGTCGCAGACCAAGTCAATCTTTTCCTTAACCTAACTAAGTAGTTTGTTGCCTAAGCCTAACAAAGTCAATCTTTTTCTAAACCTAAGTAGTTTGTTGCCTAAACCTAACCAAGTTGATCTTTTTCTAAACCTAACTAAGTAGTTTGTTGCCTAAGCCTTACCAAGTCAATATTTTTGTCAACCTAACTAAGTAGTTTGTTGCCTAAGCCTAACCAAGTTGATCTTTCCCTAAACCTAACTAAGTAGTTTGTTGCCTAAACCTAACCAAGTCAATCTTTTTCTAAACCTAACTAAGTAGTTTGTTGCCTAAGCCTAACCAAGTTGATCTTTTCCTAAACCAAACTAAGTAGTTTGTTGCCTAAGCCTAACCAAGTTGATCTTTTCCTAAACCAAACTAAGTAGTTTGTTGCCTAAGCCTAACCAAGTTGATCTTTTCCTAAACCAAACTAAGTAGTTTGTTGCCTAAGCCTAACCAAGTTGATCTTTCCCTAAACCTAACTAAGTAGTTTGTTGCCTAAGCCTAACCAAGTCGATCTTTTTCTAAACCTAACTAAGTAGTTTGTTCCCTAAGCCTAACCAAGTCAATCTGTTCCCAAACCTAACTAAGTAGTTTTATTTTGAAAAGACTGGAGTGGAAATTGACATGTGCGTCTCGTGTTTCTGGACATTCAGAGGAAAACGCATGAAAAATACGTTGTTGAAAGTCGTGCTGAGCGTCACGGGAAAAAAAAGGGAAATTTGTGTCTATGTACACGAATCAAATAGATTCAATTTTTGTGACTATTTCAAGAACTGCCGTGAGACTGTGTTGTGTAATGCCATCAGAAGGTCTTGAACGTTCCCTACCTCATCTCAAGCCCATACTGTGAACTTCAGCCTCACAAGCTCATGCTCACCACTGACGCCTTTTCTCTAAACACCACGGCTGTTCTACAGTGTGTCACATTCATGAATTTTAATGCTTACAAAAGTTTCATTAGTTCAAGTCTACGCACAAAGCACTGAGTCCAACCTGACATATTTGTTATAGCACTCGTTTCTCACATTACTATGTCAGTGCAAAACAACCGATTTGTGTGTGTGTCTGTGAGAAACCACTGAAATACGAATTTAAATCCAAATTTGAAACATGAAACAAATCTATTTGTATGTGGTTTCTTCTTTTTTTAATACCATACAGTACCAGTAGAAGTGGTAGAGTTTATTATTATATCCACTACACTGAGGATAACATCCCTTGAAGCTCAGCGAAATAATGAAAAACCCAACGATTGAATGTGACCTTATTGCAAAAAAAATCACAGAAAAAAACAGGCAAAGACTGTGACTGAAGAATGTGCTGCACAAATGCAGCTATGAGGTCCACACTAGCACACACATGGACACACACACAAATGCCGCTCTCACTATTTTGCAACGACTACAATGAACTGCCGCCATCCCCCTCCGAGGAAAAGCCCATCACAATTCTGCTAATCCCTTCCCCAATCAACCCCGATGTGAGTGTCAACCCCTGATAAGCCCCTTAACCAACCGCTACACATACGCACACAAAACACACAGTCAGTCTCAGTCACAACCCGTGCTCCCACTCACCCATGGCAAAGAACGGGATCCCCAGCAGCGTCGAGTTGAACTTCCCGTCCGATATAAAGAAGATCCCTGCGGCTGTCACGTTGGCGATGCAGATGGTCAACACGCCCAGCAGGCCCAGGAACGGCTTCCCCCTCAGGCAGTCCCGCATGGAGCTGGAGATGGTGGCGGCCAGGAGCACCAGCACCAGGCTGACCAACACCTCCCCCTTGGCCAGCACGCCCGTCTGGTGGAAGTCCCGCCACAGGCTGAAGGAGGTGAGCGACTGGATGTGGAGCTGGTCGGGCGCGTGGGGCGCCTCGGCCGTGGACAGCCGGTTGACCAGCGCGCAGAACTCGTTCTCCCAGCGTTCGGCGATGGCATCCTGAACCACGGGTCCGTGGTTGCGGAGGTAGTAGGTGATCTGGACGGCGCGGGCGAACTTGACTTGCTGGTCGCGGCTGTTGGGCGAGAACGACACGCCGCCCAGCTGGTGGCCGATGAAGGACACACGGCCATCCTGTAGGGGGGATTTACAGATATCTGACATTAGCTCACAAAAATACATCATCCAATCTGTTTTAAATGCTCCACGCCATTGGACTCGCAACCATTTATGTTGGCGACAGCAAACCAGCTATTGGGGGAGCATTCAGATGTACAATATACTGGAAAGTTCCAGCCCACACGGAGCAGTGCAGCAGCAGTTCTCAGTGTTGATTTACCATTTAACTCTCCATGCAGCTGTGGACAGAGCTGGTAGTGAAGGTTGATGTGCTGCTCCATTGTAATGGCTAAATTCATTTAATCATTCAAGACATCACAGTGGCAAGGGTTTGGAGATAATGTGATTGTGCAATAAGAATTGTGCAGAGCAGCTGGGGAAATACAAGTGGGTCTGTCAGTCTGCCAGGAAGAAATACAGAACTGAGGTCACTGCTGGCACAACCTTTCTCATATTGAAGTTGCCAAGGTAGCATTGTTATATGCCACAAGTTACAGTATTTCACTTTTAGAAGTAGTCTGTTAGCAGCAGTAAAAAAAGAAAAGAGAACAGCTGAGGAAGACGGTGACCAAAAGTCTGACATAAATTGGGTATCACTGTAAAGCTCAGACTCTTGTGGATCCAATGAGTCCAATTGTTGTTCAGTTGTGATAATGTTTGTCTCCATAGTAGCTATTTCATTGTAGTCACTGTATAAAATGACCTGTGGTGACCTCTAGGATAATAACAGCCTCTTGAAACTTTACAGCCACAAACTAGAGACCTAGAGCGTTCAGAGGATGGATGGCTTTCATAGCTAGACTGACAATAAGGGGGTTTCTGAGCAGTTTACACAACAGAAGTGCTCGCCATCCAATTGCCAAAAAAATGCAATTTTTGCAGAAATCTCTAAATGTCAAAACTTTTTGATACCAAATCACAACATGGCTTTTTTTATGGTGGTCCTCAAGGTCTGGGTGTCTTAATGTTCATAATATTTTGGAGGGATTATTGATCATTTTTATCATTCATGTTTATTTCTGTCTTTAGTTATGACTAGAACAATTTGACATGCTGCATCTCAAATTAATCTTCAGGTTCCCAGCTTTCAGATGATGTACACCACTTCTATGTGACATCTACTGTTGACCTGCCGCCTCCCCCTAGAGACCCCCTGTACCCCTCTAAAAAAAAAAGACAAAACGGGTCTATTGTGGGTCTCAGAGGGTTAAAACAGTTTCTCACTTCCCTTGTTAAATGGACTGGGTAAATATTTATTATGTCACACACACAGCATTGTGATGTGAATTTGAACTCCTGCATGGCACCGCTTTATTGTTTTTAACCAGAACAATGTCAACGTTAATTTGCAGCTTATTGTAGATATGATTTATCTTGTTATGAACACAATAATCCAGCACAATCAAACAGCCGCAGTATGCTGTTTCACAGCGGGGGAGCGTGATATAAATCTCACGCTTCTAGATAAATAAATCCCAGCGATTGTTCGCCTCAGTTTCTGTAAACAATTTACTGCAGCGAGGGGGGACAAAATGGATGAGTTATTCTGCGATGGCATTATGTGGGCAGCAGGATGAATTAGTGGTGGTGGACGCTGCTCCTTAAAGTCACATAATTGATAACATTCATAAGTCAACAGCCAGGTTCTTCCTTTTAGAGCCAGACAATCTGTAACTGACCACCTCTAATATATCACTTTATCAGGCAAGATCAAGGCACATTATTTCTGTACTACCCTCAAAATACTCCCCACTCAGTGCTTCAAATTTGTCATTTTGTGACAGCGTACAAGTGTGTATATGTAATGTAATCACTCAGTAATTGCTAAGGGAACTCCGAAAGCTTTAGCTCTAATTTCACTTGTGTAATTGCACAAAACTCAAATTAATCTGTCTTTCCAACTTCACTAAAGCTTTTCAAATGAATCTCAATAGTTACAAACACACTTATCTATAAACTTCTGCAGCCCGCACTGAGCCAACACATGCTCAGACTGTGTGCAGTGCTGAAACACATGTGCAGTCACATAGTGAACTAGAAGTCTCCCCCCCCCCAGATTGCCACCAAAAACTAATGGATTGTTCATTGTGCCACACCCCACCCCTCCAAAAAATGTCATTCAGATCCATCGCAGACTTTTGCAGTAATCCTGCTAATGGACAAACCAACAAACCAACAAACCAACAACGTGCCTTTTGGCATCGCAATAATACATTTAAAGTGTTTTGTCAGTTCCCATAGGCCTACACTACGGATGTCACGATACCAGAAATATAGTAATACATACCAATACCAGTGAAATTCCACGATTCTCTATACCAATTCAATACCACTGTAAAAAAGAAAAGTAAAACAATAAATCCATGTTCTTCAACATATGCATACTTGCTTTTGTTAGGAAGTTTAACAGGTCATAATTCCCTCATAATTGTCTATTTTATATCGCTGTGAAAACATCTCCTTCAAACAACTGGATTTATTCAAGTTGCTCGCCAAAAACTACATTTTACAAGATTACATTTGAACACATCATCATAACGTTAGAATTTACCATCCAATACTCATTTTTACTGAATAGAGCCCGAACATATCATAATGCGTTAACGTTAGCTGTTAGCTCGGTGAAGGACTGTGCTGCTTACTGGCTGCTAACAGCTAACGTTAACTAGCTTTCGCCCTGCCGATTTCAACCAAGCCTTCCAGGAAGAGTGCCGGGCTTTGATGCGAATTTTCACGTGACGCCTGTCCGTCACGTGACGCCATTGAGCCCAAAAATACTTTTTCCTATATACTTACATTTGGAAAGAGACGTCTGTAACTCAGCCGGAATTTTTGTTTGAGGTAAATCAATTTCGCAGTACTAACACTTGATACACTTGATAGCCCTTATTTAACTCATTAGGTCCTGAAAGTTGATGGAGTTATTTTATTTTTTCCGTTTATGTGAATGAGCCCCAAACCGAGGCTGGACCGAAGGCTGTGAGGCGGGGTTAAAGGAAACGCTACTGCACCTGATCTATGGGTCCAATGGATGCGGAAGATCATCAGAAGACCTGGGTACGTTATGCGGAAGATCGACGGATGATTTGGGTACTTTATGCGGAAGATCGCTGGATGATCTCGGTACTTTATCACGTTTACATATGTATAATGAAAATATGTGTGTTTATGTGTGTGTTTATTTAGTGTGTGGTCGACTGACAGAGAGAGAGATGCGCTACAAGCAGATCAGCTGTTTGATGATCGAAGAAATTAGCAGAAGATTAGTAGTTCTCTTCATTTTGTATTACCGGTATGTTTTACGGTTGTGATGTCGTTCGAGGATAGGCTGACCAAGTGTGCCACTTTACGAGGTGACTGCACAGCATTTTTACCCCTTGTCACACGGCCCACATATTGAGACAATGTCCAACATTTTCATTGGCTCTAGTTTTTCAAAAGTCAAACCACTGCAGGACAGACACTTATTTAAAAATCTGGCTTTTATCCAATGGCTGTGAAGACAGCAGGGAAGGCTGTCATCACGGCGCTGTCAATCTGCAGGTTAACATTTCACCGTCTTTGCTACGCTACGTCCAACAGAGAAAATTGCGAGTGACCGCAAAGTCACAAGCTCTGCAGATTTAGGTGGAATATGAAACAAAAGGAAAAGCAGCTGCAATGAAAACTGGGAAACTACTTACAAGTATTTATAAGCCGGTGGAAGGCAATTCTCAGAGTTTTCTGTGTGAAATTCGCCAGTTATTTTTCAATTTCACACACGGTGGAAATACGACATGAAGCGACACAGTTCACGTGAGTCTCACAAGAAACGGGCGGCTCAAAAAGAGTCGTGCCGATCAATGGATGCATTCGGGCAAAGCATAAAGATGTTACAAGATAAGGGGCAGAATATAAATGTTTATTATTCAAGTTAGATAGACATTATATCAAAATTGTAGACTACCTCTCAGCCTTGGTAACTTGTCCCACACAAACATACTCTTTGTTACACATTTGGTCACAATGACACACACAGAGACAGACCTGCTAAATGTCAGACGCACCGGTGCAACAAATGAAAATGTTTAGTTGCGCTGACTGACAGATTTTTGGTCGCACTCCGCAGCCCTGAATGAGACATAATCGGGGCAAGGATTTCTATATCGCCTGCAAACTGTCAGTGCCGTTGAGCTTTCTGAAAATGCTCAAGCTTTGTTTTTTTCTTCTTCTTCTTTTTTTTGGCACCCTTTAGCAAAGAGAAAATATAGTTCTCAGTGTGTGTGAGAGAGAAAGAACGGGAGTAGTTGGGGGGATGGGGCACCACACATAAGCAAGTGTGTGTGATTTCTGTGAGAAGCTGAGTGATATGTGAAAAGGGAGGGAGTGACACTTCTCGAGCTCTCTGAGGAAAGACGGAGGTGACGGGCGGGAGAGGCGGAGAGAGAAGCTTCCAGGTTTCATGAACACGTTTAAAGCATACAACCCTCCCGATTTTTCCCAGGAGACTTCCCGTTTTTTCATTGCCCTCTCCCGGTTTCCACCCTGGGTCAGAATTCTCCCGTATCTCCGCAGATTTATGAAAAATGTTCACACCTTTTTTAACCGTTTTTCTGGCACCGTACAGCGAGATTTGGCCAAGTGGTGGAAGAAGGAGGCACAGACCCAATTCCAGTCTGGTCCCTACACCCTTCCACTCACAGCCTCAATAAAGCACCCTTCTTTAAAGAGTAGGGTAGAAATACAGCGGCCACTTCCGGATGAACTTCCCTCTCTCTGGCAAGGAAACTACAAATAACAATCGGAATCGGAAATACTTTATTGCTCCGGGGGGCGGGGGGGAGGAAAAGCTAAGTACAAACTCTTCATAAGGAAACGTATACAGTATGTCTAACAAATAGTGATGTTACGTAATGTGCCGAGGCTTCGAGGCCTGTGTCGAGTAATTACCTCCGCCAGGGCCGAAGGCCTGTGAGGTTATGTTTTCACTGGTGTTGGTTTGTTGGTTTGTTTGTCTGTTAGCAGGATTACTCCAAAAGTCTGCAATTGATTTGAATGAAATTTTTGGCGGGGTGGGGGTGTGGCACAACAAACAATCCATTCGATTTTGGAGGCGATCCGGATCATGATCCAGCTTTGGGAATTTTTTTTAATAACTCCGCTCAGCCTGTGCATTAACACCACAGGCTTTAAGACATGTGAAGTGTAACTGATGGATGGAGGTGGAGGGATGGGCGTGGGGGGCACACCTGTAGAATCTGCGTTTTTTTCACAATAAACTCTGTGAAATTACAGTCGAGTTCGGCCAAAGCACACTTGATGATTGTTGGAAAGAGTAACGCCGACGGTTTAGGTGGGTTTTATTTTGTTTCTGTCCAGTTTGAATGAAGTGTTTTACGATGCTCCGCCACGTACAGCTGATCTCAACATAAACAAAAATACATGTGGATGATGGCGCAAGCTGAACGGAGAGGGGACGGGGGACGGGGGTGGGGGGGCAATCGTACTCGGGCAGCTTGGCGGAGGTCTGCGTTCTCTGAGTGCCATTCTAGTTCAGGAAGTTTTCTGTGAAGCGCGTATCGAGGCTTGTATCATTTTAGAAAAATTATTTCATTGAAGACGCCCGAAGCCAAAATACAGTTGAGAATTTATTATTCCTGAATAAAAACGAATAATGTCTCCCATCTATCATTTTCCTTTAGCTATACAAGAACATTCACTGTCCTGTGCCCTGTTAAACCACTGCCACATATCTGAAATATATCTGCCTGTTTTACGAACCCTTTTGCGAACCAATTTGCTGGAGAGCTTCAGTGCTTCATGCAGCTTCATCTCGCCATCACTACTAACAAACACAAGAAACCGACCAACACCAGGCCCATGACTATAGGGCTCTAGCACTTCCTGAGTTTTCAGGCCCACGCCGCACTCTCGAGAGGAGCTCCATGCCTCTCTGTCTTTATACCGGAAGCCCCCTCCTACGATACAAACCACAGTTATTTGAAATCAATCAACCAACATTGTCAAGTTATTGTCCAAATATGTGCAGTATCCCAACTTGAGAGAGATTGAAACATCCACTCTGAGATTTTGTAACTGGAATCCACTCAATGACAAAACAGCTTTTCTTTTTTTTCCCTCCTTTATTTTGTAGGTTGAGTTGAAAGTTCAGTTCATTTAGGAATTATTATTTGCCATTAGGTGAAATAGCCTTTGAAATAGAAAAAATACAGAAAATATTACAAAATAAGTGTAAATAAGAACAAATAAATGTTTTGATACTTTGCAAAAATCATTAATCCTTATTTAATTTAATACGCACAATCACGTTAAATTCACAGTATTTATATAGCACTTAAACCTGCTTTATAATATAAAAGACATGAAAATCTCACTTTTTACAATATGGGACCTTTAAAAGTCACCAAACTCAAATTTTGGTTTTGAAATCCTCCCTACTTTTGTGTTCTCATGGTTGGCAACTCTGATTTAAAGGGGCACTCCACTGAAGACAAATGTCAAAGTATAATGCATAATATCATATAAAGGAGTATAAGACAAAAAAAATCTGATACAATTGCGTTACAAACAGTGTTGCATGTGGATGTTTACAAGGCAGGAAAAATCTGATGAAAGATGCTATAGAGTTGCATTATGGGAATTGGAGGATTAAGTGTTTTTGGAGCTTGACACATACTAGGGACTAAAGAGGGGTCTACATTTTGTAATGTGTATCTTAAAACAATACTGACATGCCTGTATGTACATAAAAAGAGCTACTGGTTGCTGTAATTGTTCCTCCTGTTCATACTGGCCACAAAGCGATCGCTTCCTATAATGCAAATTAAAGGAGAACTACATACATTTTCACAATTCATACATGTTATTCCTATGGTCTAAGGCAGTCCAAAAAAATATAAGTAAACATGAACAACTCTCTCCCAAATCCCAAAACTAGAGTATTAAAACTCAAACTTGTGATGTCATAGTGTCATTGTCTAAGGAGCAGCTCTAGACTTTATACCCTATGACATCACAAGTTTGAGACCTACTTCTCTGGTTTCTGGCTGTGAGAGAGAGAAGCTCATGTTCACAAATATTGATTGAACTTTTCTAGGCCATGAAAATAATATATTGGATTTTTTTTTATTTAGGTGGTGTTCTCCTTTAATGTAGGTGATGGAGGACAAAATCCACAGTCCTCATTCTGTGCAAAACTAACCTGCCTGTAACTCCACTATAGGGGAATATAATTAAAGCAGGACAGATGTGTCGTACCTTATCATGTACGACACATCTGTCTGTTGTTCCATGACTAAAAAATCAGAACCCATGGGGTAGGTGTCTACTGCAGGACTCCTGTTAATGCTGTGTGTCAAATATTTATATGTCAACCTCTGCTGCTTTGATTTCACCATCTAAATCCATCCATTATCTGTAAACGCTTATCCCATTCGGGGTCGCGTGGGGGCTTGAGCCGATCCCAGCTGACATTGGGCGAAGGCGGGCTACACCCTGGACGGGTCGCCAGACTATCACAGGGCTGATACATAGAGACAGACAACCATGTACACCTACTGGACATTTAGAGTCTACAATTAACCTGACCTGCATGTCTTTGGACTGTGGGAGGAAACCTGAGAACCCGGAGAAAACATGCAAACTCCACACAGAAGGGCCCCAAACCAGGTTTTGAACCTGCGATCCTCTTGCTGTGAGGTGACAGGGCTAACCACTGCACCACCTTGCAGCCCCATCTAAAACTAAATAAAACAAAATGAAATAAAACAAATTTAACCTAAAAAACTAGTATATATTAAGGCTGTCAATCGATTAAAATATTTAATCACGATTAATCACAAATTTATAACACATTGTTTATCTGTTCAAAATGTACCTTAAAGTGAGATTTGTCAAGTACTTAAAGTGGCAGTAGGCAGTATATTTTTGGCATCATTAGGCAAAAATTCCATAATAACCTTTCAGCATGTTGTAATTCAAGTGTTCTGAGAGATAACTAGACTTCTGCTCCTCCTCATGGCTCTGTTTTCAGGCTTTAAAAAATCTAGCCCGTGACGGGAGACTTTGACCAATCACAGGTCATTTCGAGAGTGTTCCTATTGGCTGTGCTCCGGTCATGTGACCAGAACTTGGTGTTCCTTCACCAGATTTCACAATGGCGGCGGCATCACAAACATTCTCATTTTACAGCTAAACAGTCCACTACAAGATGATTCTGAGAACATCTGAGGAGAGAAATAGGCATTACAGTAACATAATGCTTGATCTTGTCAAGCACAATATTATTAGTGTGTATGTGCTGCAGAAATGGCACCTTTGTCTTTTTATATAAATCCATTTTGGCCATCAGAGCTTTTATGTACGGAAGCCCAGAGTAGCCAGACTTGCTCTTGAGATGAGATTGATGCAAGTTAGGGTTGGGTGATATGACGGTATATACCGTACGACAATAGAAATGTGTCCACCGGCATTACAGTAACATAATATTGATTCATATTTGATCAGTGCTGCCTAGTTTAACCGTTTGGTTGGAGTTCGCGAGTGATTGACAGCCAGCTCTCATAGACGGCAGCTGGACAGCAGACCACAGATCAGCTCTGACTGCTTGTTTACCTCCGGTTTTTGAAATCTCGCAGATGCCGTTAGGAGCACCGGAGGACAGAGAGGCACATGATTTTTTTCAGGTTACCTGTTTCATGTACTACTGTCGCGATATAGCAACCGTTTTATAAAAATAACTTTTTTTAATCATATTTGCTTCAATCTCGCCTACTACAGCTTTAACTTTGACAGCCCTAGTGCATAAACATCAGCATATAGAGTCAGGGCATTTCTTACACAGAGAATGGGACAATCGTTTTATTCGTAGCCAGATCAAAGATCACGGATCAGAACAGTGTGAAATGCACCCTCAAAGTCAGAAACATCCCCGGGTGCTTTCATAAAAAATGCAACATTTCACTCGATGAAAAATCAAACTGAATCAAAACTGTATTGGTTTCTGGTTTTCATTGAGAAATAATCCTGAAGTGATGCCGCCTACAAAGTAGTGCATAACTTCTTTTGGCCATAAATGCAGCTTTTTGTAGTTCTCTTACTTCCTGGCATCCTTTCATTCATTCATTCATTGCCAGGCATGCAACCAATATCTACTGTATCTAACCCACTTTGGCCAAAAGACTATATTTAGTATGATAAGGAAAAATGCCACATTTGTTCTGATTGGTCAAAAGTGTTGAAATTGGTATGGACAAACTTTAGGCAAGTATCTAACAGTACAACTTTGAAAATTTTAGATCACATAATAAAATCAGACTTTAATTAATAGTCAAAGTCAGGATTTTTGAAAAATTAGGAAAAACACTAGATATAATATGATAAGAAAACCTCACTCCTCAGCCAAACGGTTTGACCGATTTTGAAAATGTCTTCACATTTGTGTTTGAAGCTGAAGTAGGCGAGATTGGAGTAAATATGATTAAAACAATTTTAATTTCTATAAAACAGTCGCTATATCGTGACAGTAGTACATGAAACAGGTAACCTGAAAAAAGTCATGTGTCCTCCAGTGTCCTCTGATGCTCCTAACGGCATCTGCAAGATTTCCCAGACCGGAGGAAAACAAGCAGTAAGAGCTGACCTGAGGTCTGCTGTCCAGCTGCTGTCTATGAGAGCTATAAGAGAAAATTCTTAATTACGGGTTCTAATGCAGTTTCTGGAGACTGATCTGAGGATCGTATTGACTGCTTTTTATTGCCATTTACCCCAACGCACCCTCGGGCGAGCCAATTATTGACACACATGTAGCTAACCCCCATCAGCCAATTCCCGTGCCTCATCTGTTCTCCCATCCTCCGATCACATCCCGTCTCCTGCAGCATTTAAACTGTCACAGACCTCCTTCTGCATATCAGCTGTTTTCCTGCTGCCTCGCCGCTGCCGCTCTCACCTCCAATTGTATGATTTATTTTTAGAGAATGGGGGGTTGGGGTGGTGTAAAACAAGCGTTGACCTTAGCTTGACATTGCCATGCAGCATGCAACATCAAACTACCAATAACTTAATTCAGTCGAGCACTCAATTTCACTGTCCTCTCGTGAATGTAACAAGAAGCTTGATCTTGTCAAGCACAATATTATTAGTGTGTATGTGCTGCAGAAATGGCACACCTTTGCCTTTTTATATAAATCCATTTTGGCCATCAGAGCTTTTATGTACGGAAGCCCAGAGCAGCCAGACTTGCTCTTGAGATGAGATTGATGCAAGTTAGGGTTGGGTGATATGACAGTATATACCGTACGACAATAGAAATGTGTCCACAGATAGAGATTTGGCAATACCGTTTCCACCGTTGTAGCAAATCTGGCGTTATTTCGTAATTTGCGCGAGATTGCAAACGGTAACGTGTTTTGTTTTGTCAGCTTTTTTAAATGAAACATGAGGAAATCTTGCATCTTTTTTTCTTTTGGTATACTCTAAAATACACATTTGTGATTTTTATATTGCACTGCCTGAAGTCAGGCTGGTATTTATTTGCACCTGTTAACCTTAAAACCTGTAACAATGAAATTGTTGTTCTTAGGAACCTTAAACAGTCTTTTGTTTGAGAGTCTTTTGTTTTTAAATCAAGTGTTGTCTCATGTGAGGAAGTTGTTTTTGTTGTACGGAAGTTCCAAATAAAGGAAGAAAATGATCCAATGTGATGAGGTATGATATGGTTATTTAAAAATAGTTCTTAATTGAATTTACATAATAATTACTGTATTGTGATCTACACCGTTACTGTGATATAAAATTACTAGTGCTGTCAAAGTTAACGCGATAATAACGCGTCAACGCAAATTTTTTCACGCCATTAATTTCTTTAACGCATTAACGTAACTTGGGATTTTTAGGTTGTAGGGCTGCATTTACTGCAGTAAGAGGCATTCATTTAAATCCAGTGACAGATGAGACTTCAGTCTCTCTCTGTTTAAACAAACTATGAAGTGTAGTGGTAGCAAATCATCTGATGTCAAAATCATGTCGGAAAAGAGATGAGGAGTTTTGTTCTGAAACAAAACTTTGAACTGAGCCATGGTGATGTTGAAAAAGCTGACTTTTCAAAATGAATCGGATCACTTTTAGTTTTAAAGCTAGAGTGAAGATACTGGCCTCATATGAAACTAAAAAACCTAAGGAATCCATCGGTACCAACCATGTCATACTAGCTTGTCACAAAGGAGGTTAAATAATGCTCCAAACTCGTGCTAAATTTTGACAAGAGAAAACTAGGCCATTTTCAAATGGGTCCATTGACCTCCGACATCAAGATATGTGAATGAAAATGGGTTCTATGGATATGGATTCTATGTATCTTACAGAATGAGACCCGTAACTTTAGCATACTATTGTGTCTGACGGTATACTATATATACTACAATTTGGCTTTTGAATCTGTGAATTGAATCTAACCAGCCATTGGATGGCAATTTTACCCTTTATCCTCCAAAAATGTCCGACTTGCTGTCGGTGACGCCACATTCCCATTCCCTACACACTACTGAAAACATAGTTGTGAGTATTAGATTCCATTTCTGACAAATGTAATGTTCAACCATGGCCATTCTTGGCTTCTGTATTCAACTATAACACACGTTAATCTATAACATTTGGGCAGTTGGAAAACAGAAGTCCGTATTTGTATGACCCGTAGACGAAGCCTAACTGTCAGTAAGGGAAAACTCCAATATTTGGGCCCTATTGGCTATCAGCAGATAATCATATGTCAGCGTTGCACTTCACCTAGCAATCAACAAGCTCTAATTAACCATTGGACATTAGCACGGTGATGTGGTAGCTGGTGGTATGGATGCAGGATGAAACCACAGTACAAGAGCTCGCAGTCTCCTTAGAATGCAGCTTATTTGAACTTTGATATCCCATTTCTATATTAGGTATCGTTCTCCTTATTTGTTCATGAAGCCCCATTTACTGGATCTTTTTTGATCATATTGTCTGTTTTTTTTTTTTTTTTTAATACCTGACAGTTTAAAAAGATTACACAGCTGAAAATACAGCAGACAGAGCAAAACAAAGACTATATATTTTAAGCATTTTTCTCCTGGGAACAGAGCTAAAGTTCAGCTCAGCAAAAAGTAGGACTTTTTTTTTTTCGTCTGGAGCACGTGGCGGCTGCGTGACGTGGTGGCTGCGTCGGTCCCTTCTTTCTACAGAGAGTTTGCCTTTTAATGGCCATTTAATTTCATGATAAATGTGATTTATATTTATTTTAGACAGAAAAAGGTTAAGAAACGTGTGGTAATTTGTAAATAATAGTAATAATCCACAATTAAAACTCCGTACTATATTCATTCATGGAGCTCTCCAAGTCACTGCATGTTCTAGAACACTGCACATATTTCAGAATAAAGGCCTTGTGTTAACAAATGAAGGAATTCTGTCCACAGAAAAAACGCTTGAGGGCTTTTATTTTGAAATGAAAGCAGGAAGTGTTCATTTAAAAATAAGTCTTTACTTTTTTTTCATCTCCGTAACATAATCTACAGATAGACATTGAAACTGTAATAATCTTGCTGGTACGATGACAATATACAGTCAATAGATCACTTTCACTGTCTGTTACATATTCTACAGATGTCTAGACATCGAAATTGTAGTAATGTAGCTGATATGATGTTAATATACAGTCAATAGATCACCTTCACTGTCTGTTGTTGCTGTGAAACGCGCGGCACGCGTCAAAAATAGGCGAGACTTCTATTCTCTAGAAGAGACGTAGCTAAGACGCGCGTCTCTCGTTGGCAGTGTGGTTGCTCTAACCTGTTAACACGGACACCGAAATATAAAAACAACAGGTAATGCAGCCACCACACGCTCCTGACGTTCCTGGTGTGTCCGGGCTGTTAGGCTTTTCGGCCGATTCAGCAGAATTGGCAGCGGAGCCCGTCGGTGAAAGAAATCACTCTGATTGGCTGTTCAGCTTAAGCGAATCAGTGCACGGTTGGCAAAACCTGGAATGAAGCCAAGTAGTGAGTGAGAGTGGTGGGAAAATGGTCATGTACGTAACATAACAACGTTTTGTATATCCGCAGTCCTCTGCCTTCCAGTTTCCCCTTTTTTGATTGACAAACTCAGACTACCGCGACCTGCTGGAGAGTAATTTCCTCTCACGCAGACGCAGAACGTCCGTGCTAACTGTGCCGTTGGCTGTCGTTTTTGCGGTGTGCTCAAATGCAATTTTTCGGCCAAGACAAAGTCGACGTGAGGCGACGCAACAGCAATAGAAACCACTACCGGGTGCTCTATTTATATTTTTTAGGTGAACTAATCCTTTAACAATCAGAAGGCCCGGATGACAATGTGAAAAATACAGAGGCAGTTTTTTTTTTATTAATTAATTAAAAAAGAGATACTGCTGCATAGATGTATTTTATCCATATTATCCTGCTAATGAAGAGATAAATACACTGATGAAAAGCTGAAGATCTTGCCGTTCTAAAGGTCTAAAGGTTGTCATTCTATCATGAAGGCAAGGGGGTGAAATTTGACCCTGAATTGACCATGCCCCTTTTACTTTACTGTTGTTGTTTTTTTTGCGTTTTTCTCAGGTTAAAAGCTTTTAAAAAGCGTCAAAAATCGTCAAGATCCATAAAATCAGTTTTCTGTAACAATTTGGAATATTTAGCGCCCATTTGGTGGCCATTTTGAAAAATGTCCGCCACGGCCCTCGGGGGCCAAATTTGCAGCCCCCCGATATCTACATCTATTCATAACATATAAACCTACATCTGTGCCTAATTTGTTACTTTTATCGCATAATGCACAATTGTTGCCACTGTGCCACTATATGGTATGAATGTATTTAATACTGAATATAGTAAACTATAGACTCTACTAATTGGCTGTGTATTCTCGCCGTCATGAGACAGTGAAGTGACTCATTCTTACTGCGTGGTTCTCCAGCGCTAAAAAAACTAACGTCTATTTTCCCTTTATAATAAACGTCATGCTGATCATTTCTGTATGAGGATAAATTGTGTAGCTTACAGTAATAAACCTTTTTATTACAGAGTGAAAAATATGCTTAAAAATATGCTTATTACCATTTTCAAATGGTAGTAAGCATATGCTTAATCAGTGTTACGATTATCAGGGGTCCTTGGAAAATTGTCTCCCTTTTAAGGGGTCCATGGCCCCAAAATGTTTGACAACCCCTGAACAAACTAACCGATCAATGCAGTGGTAGACCAACAACTTCCGAGTTCTGAGAGGTTAAATTACTTTTTTTGTCAAAGGAGTCTGGTGGCTTTGAAGAGAGCGATACAACGGCTTCAGTTAAAGTCTGGAAAGGGCTGTTTGATGAAAGGTAAAGCGGTAAAAATATTTTAAATATAGCGTACACATTTTTTGGGTGTCTAAAATATGTTTTGCTGCTGCCCTCGTCCATAGCAGAACATTGCTTAGTACTCCAAGCTGGAGGCGTGCCGACCGCCACTAATACAATGGATGTGGACAAGTATGGATAAGTACCTCATACAACAACAAAAACAATCCAATCTATACCTTTCAGAGGTCAAATTATCTCAACCCATTAAATGGAACACAATTCAAAATCCCCAAATTTGAAGATGAATGTTTTTCCAACCCATTCTCACTCCCAACTCGTCAAACACCGCCGACTGGGCAGTGTGGTACTCTTTAGCGCCAGCTTGTGACGAACCGGGCTTTCAACTAACTCCAAAGTAAACCCACCCGTGGCGTTATTTGATGGTCAAAGCAAGTGACGTAGTAATTAATAGCGTGATAGTCCGCTAATGGTGGGAGGGGTGTTGGATGGGTCAAACGACAATAACTTCCTGTGAAAAGGGAAGTTTATTTTGAAAGGACACTATGCATGTAACGAGCGTATCTTGACACGCAGTCCCTGGTCCGTCCACAAAAGTAACGCAAGAGGGGTACCCCGTTCGTCGGTCTCCGTTGCCGAGGGGCGCTGACCAAGCGGCGGTATTTGATGATGAGTTGGGAGTGAAAATGTGTTGTTTTCATTGGATAGCAATGATATGTAGAGGCAATCTTATTTTCATTCTTTATCACTCTTTTGAGAGAGTGCTTTCAAATGGAATAAACAGGCATACTGGGACAAAAAAAGTGACTCACAACCCATATTTGACTCCCACTTGTCATCCAAAACAAGAAAAACACTACGTATTCTTTCACCTGAATATTAGGAGGCAAACCGGCTGTAGCAGCAGGACGATGAATGGCCTCAGTACTCCACTCAGACACCGGTGCTGCTCCGATAGCTCACACCGCTGTCAATGGAAGTTACAACCCGCCATGCTGGAGACCAGGGCTTGTGATACATTAAATATGTGCCTGTCAGTTTGAGCCTATATGTATGTGGCAGATAGGGACGAAGCAGCGTACAGTGGCGCGGAACACAATCTAGTCCCCTATAAGTTAGTTGTTATAGTGTGTGTTCTTATGTCGATTGGGCCTCATGCAGCAATGTTATCTTAAATGTATCTTATATTTTCCTCTTAATTTTCTGTTCAAAGAAAAAATAAGAGACTTCAGATGCACCAAAAGTTCTTTACCATCCAAATCTGCTCTGGTATGCTGAACGATGAATCCCACTTGATCATAAATTGGAGGCGTGTTTATGAGCATAGGTAATGCCCCCTAAACGCTATAAATAGGAGTGCAAATACTCTGGCACATACCCAAGAACTGTAGAGGAGCCAGCAAAAAAATGCCGTAACAAGAAGAAGAATTAGTGAAATTGAGGTACTGTTAATTAAACTTAAACAAAGTAAATGTGATTTTTCCCAGAGCGTCAGTACTGGCGTTCCAGGAAAATCAAAAAGCATCAAAGAGCAGTATGTTAGACATTCAGAGGTTGAACGCACGCAGTATCATCCAAAGGTTTTATAGTCTTAATTGGGATCAATGGGCCAATAGTATTTCTTTAACCCATAGACTTACATAGACTCTTTTAGTTTTTTTTAGGGGGGTACAAGGGGTCTTTAGGGGGAGATAGCAGGTCAACAGTAGATGTCACATAGAAGTGGTTTAATTAATTTGAGACGCATCAGCACTGTGTGTCAAGTGGTTCTAGTCATGAATCAGAAATAAATGTGAATGAATGAATTAGAATACATTGTGACAGTGTATCACGGCTTAGAACATAATGATAGAAGTATATGATGGTCATTCCCATGCTCTATTATGTCTCATAAGTTGTTGCAGCAATTTTGGGGTTGATACCATTTTTTTCACAGATTTGGTGCCAAATTAAACAATTTTTTTACCACTCAAAATTGATAGAAATTATCAATAATCCCTCCATAATACCACATTAAGAGACCAACACCTTGAGGAACACCATAGAAAAAGCCATGCTGTGATTTGGTATCAAAAACTTTTGACATTTGGAGATTTCTGCAAGAACTGCATTTTTCGGCGTTTAGATGGCGAGAACTTCTGTTCTAGAAACTGCTCAGGAACCCCCTTATCGTCAATCTAGCTGAGAAAGCCATCCATCCTCTGAATGCTCTAGGTCTCTAGTTTATGGCTGTAAAGTTTCATGAGGCTGTGATTATCCTAGAGGTCACCACAAGGTCATTTTATACAGTGAGGTCAAGTTTTAAAATTAATGAAATGGTTACTAACATCATCACACATTAATACAGTTGGACTCATTGGATCCACAAGAGGCTCAGCTTTACAGTGATACCCAATTTATGTAATTCAAAGACTGTTTAGGGACCCCAGTATGCAGAAATATTCAAACACATTATTTTTAGAATAGGCAAAACATTTACTGCATTCAAAAAATGGAATGGTTTTTACCCTAGACTACATCTTATCATCATAAAGTGGGCATGTCTGTAAAGGGGAGACTCGTGGGTACCATAGAACTCATTTTTATTGACATATCTGGACGTCAGAGGCCAGTTTTTCCTCGACAAAGTTTAGCCTAACTTTGGAGCGCAAGCTAACATGACATAGTTGGTACCTTCAAGGTAATCACTTTAAATATATAATAATCCAAATTTGATTATATGATATTCATGCCTTTTTTTTATCTTCCTCAAATTTTAAAACTATGTTTCTTTGCACTTGACAAACTATTTTGAGACAGTGAAAACAAGATGTTTTTTTTCTTATCTTGGTAAGAGGACTCTCGACCACTTGTAAAATGTTCTCTTACCTAAGAGAAGAGCAAAAATACGAAAACATGAATGAATCCCAGGAATCAACGGGTACTAACGGAATAACAAACAAAAATATGAGGAAATTTGTTCTTACAATGCTCCCTGCATGAGGCCCGTGGTGTGTCAAGTCTGTGTGGTACTGTGAACGTGCCTCAAGACAATAGAGACTGACTAAAAAATAGAGCGGTCATAGTTAAAGCTGCAGTAGGCAGTATATTTTTGGCATCATTGGGCAAAATTCCATAATAACCTATCAGCATATTGTAATTCAAGTGTTCTGAGAGAAAACTAGACTTCTCCTCCTCATGGCTCTGTTTTCAGGCTTTAGAACATCTAGTCCGTGACGGGAGACTTTGATCAATCACAGGTCATTTCATTGAGAGAGAGCGTTCCTATTGGCTGTGCTCCGGTCATGTTACCAGAACTTGGCATTCCTTCACCAAATTTCACAATGGCGGCAGCAGCGTCACAAACGTTCTCATTTTACAGCTAAACCAGCACTACAAGATGATTCTGAAAATTTGAGGAGAGAAATAGGCATTAACGTAATATAATATTGATTCATATTTGATCAGCGCTGCCTAGTTTGACCGTTTGGTCGGAGTTCGCGAGTGATTGACAGCCGGCTCTCATAGACGGCAGATGGACAGCAGACCTCAGATCAGCTCTTACTGCTTGTTTACCTCCAGTCTGTGAAATATTGCAGATGCCGTTAGGAGGACACAGAGGAACATGATTTTTTTCAGGTTACCTGTTTCATGCACTACTGTCAGGACATAGCGACCGTTTTATAAAAATAACTTTTTTAATCATATTTTCTCCAATCTCGCCTACTTCAGCTTTAACGTGATAATAACATGTTAACACAAATCAAGTCAGCACACTGACACACTGACAGCTGTTGTTGCCTGTTGGGCTGCAGTTTGCCATGTTATGATTTGAGCATATTGTTTTATGCTAAATGCAGTACCTGTGAGGGTTTCTAGACAATATCTGTCATTGTTTAGTGTTGTTAATTGATTTCCAATAATAAATATATACATACATTTGCATAAAGCAGCATATTTGTCCACTCCCATGTTGATAAGAGTATTAAATACTTGACAAATCTCTCTTTAAGGTACATTTTGAACAGATAAAAAAGGAGTGATTAATTTGCGATTAATCGCGATTAACTATGGACAATCATGTGATTAATTGTGATTAAATAATTGAATTGATTGACAGCCCCAGTCTTTATACTACCTCAGTTGCTTTGACCGTCTAATAATGACGCGGATGGGTTTATTTTACTCGCAGGGTTTAGTCTTACTTGGTTTACTGACATTACTTATGACCTATCAGACGTTGTCAGGGATAGAACCCTAAAGTCCTGGACTTCTCACATCCCACCAACATGTCTCAGAATATTTTAAAGTGAGTTAAAGTAGTTGTCTGTTGGGGCTTCAGTTTGCCATGTTATGATTTAAGCATATTGTTTTTATGCTAAATGCAGTACCTGTGAGGGTTTCTGGACAATATATGTCATTGTTTTGTGTTGTTAATTGATTTCCAATAATAAATATATACATGCATTTGCATAAATAAAGCATATTTGCCCACTCCCATGTTGATAAGAGTATTAAATACTTTGACAAATCTCCCTTTGAGGTACATTTTGAACAGATAAAACTATGGACAATCATGGGATTAAATATGTTAATTGTTCGACAGCTCTAACCAATAGTATTTATTTAATAATCCATTCATTATAATTCAATATTCAATCCGTATGTAACACTAAAAATCTTCTTGCATATGAATCATGCACATGTGCAACAGATTTTCAGTGCACACCTGCTCAGACACACAGCAACCGGGCTCCATCTGCAGAGCACATCTGCACTTGTGGGGCCTACAACAGTATATACCCAATGTGCACCTGCACGTCTGCTACTACATGCAGCATCTTGATATACAGTGTCCTTATGTACTGCTGCTGCTGCTGCTATAACAGAGTGATGGATATACAGTCCAATCTCAATGAGAAATACACCTGGGAGTCTTATTAGCTGCTGCAGCCATGTCATGCTGCATGTGCAGCTGGGGAAGAGAGGGAGACACTGCATAAAAAAAAAAAAAAAAGACAGGATATCCCTGTTAGGTGTGTGTGTGAGTATGTGTGTAAGAGCAGAGATGGGCTACATGCAGCCAATCAATTCACCTGCACCAACAAGGGAGGGTGCAAACTGCTAAAAGCCCTGCTTCTCTGTGTGTTATGGAGAGGGTTCCCCTTTAGCCGGCTGATCTATGTGGCATTCTGCAGTAAATACAAGCGTTCATTCAGAAAATTATGGCAAGCTGAGAGCCAGCCTGCTGCTGATGCTGATGATGCTGATGCTGCTGCACTGTCACCAAGGCTCTGATGGAGATGGAGATTTTTTTGTATTTGGGGGGGCGGTGGGGGTTGTACATACATACAGGCCCCAGCTGTGACACGCATGCATAAACCCTCACCTTCAACGTAGTGTTCGGGTAGCTCACGGGCACCTTGTGGAAGCTGCTGTTGGACAGCACCGCCTGCCTGATGTCCTCGAAGATGGTGACGATATCATCCAGCAGGCACCGCTTGTCCCGGTGGCTGAGCACGCAGAGGTGCGCGAACGTGTAATTGAAGCCCTTGTAATTGACGTGCAGATCCAGCACCCGCTTGTGGACCTGCAGGACCTGGTCCGCCAGCTCCAGGATGTTGCCCCCGGACTTGGCGAGCAGGATGAGCCTGCCGTATCTGCCCGGCGTGTGCAGATCGGAGTAGAGCTTGTGCTTGGACTGGTCGATGGGGAACAGGCTGTTGGCCAGACTCCGCTCGATCTTGGCCAGGCTGTGAGTCGGGGCCACCAGCACCTCCAGGTCCGTCTCCGGCTTGAAGCGGCTGAGCACGGTGGAGCCGAAGATGATGGTGAGGACGGCGGGCACGGTGAGGAAGAAGACGGGGTGCCTGCTAACGAATAAGCCCAGCCAGTAGAACGAAGCCTTCAGCCCTCTGTGGAGCACTTGCCGCAGCATCCTCCACAAAATCCTCCAGCTCGCTGATGCCCCGTCTCCTCCGATGAAGCACATGTGACATCAGACCCCCCCCCAGGCTTTAGTCCAATTCGTTAAAGAGAATTACACCACACACGTTCACACACACGCACACGCGCACAGTCGCACACACATACACGCGCACACGCGCGCCACAACACCTGGAAAAAAGCAGCAGCACTGCAGCAATCCAGCAATCCGCGAGGCAAGACGGACGGACGGACGCAGACAGGCGGACGAGTGAGAACACATGCACATCCAGTCGATCGAGAGAGACCGAGTCCTGCGCGCCACCGTGAGATCTCAAGCCATTCCGCCTCTCTCCATGGTGATGGTGGAGGAGGAAGAAGAAGAAGAAGAAGAAGCCGCCGCTAGAGTTGTGTCTCCTTCGCTTCGCGCCGCACCGGGCTGGAGCTGGAGCAGGAGCTGCAGTAGCAGCGACGAGCCGCGGCGGTGGAGAGGTGCGTGCGTGCCTCTCCGTCTGTCTGCGCGACCCACACCAGCGGTGGCACCTGATTTATGGACTTAACTGTAACCATGTGGCGGGGTTGGATGGAGAAGGGGGGGGGGGGGGGGGAGCTGGAGGATGGGGATGGGTGGTGTGTGTGTGTGTGTGTGTGGGAGGGGGGGGGGGGGGGGGGGTGATGATGGTGGTTATTTTAGGAAACAGTGGATGGAGGCAACAGGCGACATGAAAGTTGTAAAAGATGTTGCTGGTGGTGCTGGTGGTGGTGGAGGGATGAGTCAGTGTTGGCTTCATGAATGGGGAAAACCCACTTTGTGTTGTGCTTCATGCTGAGTGGCTCATACATACATACAGGCACAGACAGGCAGCGGTGGTGTGACAGGACCAGGCCATTTTTTTCTTTTAAATGCTTTTCTTTTTTTTTACGACGGAGTATAAGGGCCACATTGAGGGGATAAAAAATAAATAAATATATATATATATATATATATCTGGGATTTCGAGAATAAAGTCATAATATTGCAAAAATAAAGTCATAAGTTTACGCCAAAAAAGTCATATTATGGGAATAAAATCAGAAGATTCCAAGAAAAAAAGTTGTAATATTTTAAGATTAAAGTCATAAGTTTAAGAGAAAAAAAATCGTGATATTATGAGAATAAGGTCAGAAAAACAGTCGAATTATGAAAATAAAGTCACAAGTTTCCGAGAAAAAAAGTTGTAATACTATGAGAATAAAGTCACAAGTTTACTTGAAAAAAGTCGTATAAGAATAAAGTCATAAGTTTACGACAAAAAAATTTTTATTATGGGAATAAAGTCATAAGTTTAAGAGAAAAAAGTTTTAATATTATGAGAATAAAGTCATGAGTTTACGAGAAAAAAAGTAGTAATATTATGAGAATAAAGTCAGAAAAAAGTCATATTATAAGAATAAAGTCATAAGTTTGCAATAAAAAAAGTCGTAATATGAGCATAAAGTCATACGTTTTTGAGAAAAAAGTCATAATATTATGAGAATAAAGTCAGAAGTTTTCAAGAAAAAAGTAAATTTTATGAGAATAAAGTCATAAGTTTATGAGAAAAAGTCGTAATATGAGAATAAATTAATAACTTTCAGAGAAAAAAAGTCGTAGAATTCTGAGAATAAAGTCAGAAGTTTACGGGGAAAAAAGTTGTATTATGAGAACTCATCATCAATGAACATCATGCTGAATTGAAGAAGACTTGAAACTAGTGATTGAGACCATACACTCATGTTTACAATGTTTAATGAGGTAATAAATCAAGTGAGAAGTAGGCTCATTTTCTCATAGACTTCTTTACAATCAGACTTCTTATTGCAACCAGAGGAGTCGCCCCCTGCTGGCTGTTAGAAAGAATGCAGGTTTAAGGCACTTCAGCATTGGCTTCACTTCTCAGACCGGGAGGTTGCCCCTTGGGTCAGCATTAACTTTAATATAAGACACTCTGTTGGAATAAATCATGCTTTGTTGTGACCAACATATCCTCCAAACTAAATGACTAAATATATCATTTGCCAATGCTTTCAATAATGACCTATGCAAGTCTTTCCAAATCTAATGCCCTTTGTTTGTCAATGCCTTCCAAAACCATTGCACAAGAGTTAATATGACATATATATTGTTGGTCTGCCAGTGCTATGGTTAAGGTAATTCACTTGTTGGGGTTCGAGAAACATCAAAGTTTTGGTTAAAATAAATATTTGTCAAGATAAGGGTAACTTCATTGTCATGGTTAAAAATATCATTACTTTCACAGCAGGCATATTTTGCCCAGAGCCCCAGGAACCAAGCAGTGTTCCTACACTGAAATGTTACGCTGCCCCAGGTCTGCTGAATGTTAGTTTGTGATAAAATACCAATTTGTTTACACAAATGCACTATGTACTCATAATATCAACTATAATATTAAAGGTTATAAAGGGGTAATCCAGCTATTTTGTATTATACTGCCATACATTTAAAAAACTTGAAGAAAAAAAAAAGAATTCAAGCATTCAAAGAAGCAGAGGTAGAGATATCCTGATTTTTTTAGTCCCCTGTACAGGTCCAGTTCCAAAAAATAATGGATCCTACATTTCCCATGATACAACTCATTAGAATCTATACATCAGACCGGCACATACTTTGCAAAAGGTCAAGGCCCCGCCCCCTTTTGGGGGATAGATAACCGAAGACGTCAATGCAATTTGACGTATGTTTGAATTGTAATTTTGACAAGATTGTAAGCATTCATCTCTTGTTAAACAAACATTTGTTTTATGCACATGTCTAATACTTATTTTTCGATCTTACCTGAACCTGAGCGTTCGCGATACTTAAATAAATTAAGATTGATCGCCGCCATGTCTCTTCAGTTTTCCCCCATCCAACACAGTGGCCGGATATTACTGATCCAGACTTCTATACATAGTTGATTGAATCCCGTTAGGCTAAGTGTTGTCTGTAAAAAAACAACTTGTTAATAGCCGACTGTTTGATCTGTAGGCTGAGATTTAGTTTGAGACGACAGTCTGATGCTGCTGTAATGTTAAGGTATGACTGTTTTACTGCAGCAACCTCACACTCAAGCTAACGTTAGATAGCCATGCTAGTCACCGTCACCAGCATCATTTAGCCATTTAGCACACTGATAGTGAATATTCACGTATCGTATGATACTCAGATCTCAGTGTGAAAGCCTCGGTTAACCCGCTACACAACAGCTTTTCATCATTTTCTCTCCTGTGACGGCGAGTTTCTTTCCCCCAAAAGGGAGCGCAGCCTCGGAGATGACGCCATGCTGGTCTGGTCTATAGCTTGGAACCATAAATACCATGCTGGTCTGGTCTATAGCTTGGAGCCATAAAGACCATGCTGTATAAAAAACTATATACTAAGAGGATACATTTAAATAATTCGTAATAGCATTAGACAGTATCTGGCCCACTCAATAGCTCCCTGCTTGTTGACCAGTTTCACAGACGTGGATAAAACCTCGTCCTAGTCTAATGACTTCCAGTGAACATCTCATCACTGGAAAATCAATTATAGCTCAGGATTAGGATTAACTCATGCTTGTTAGACTGTAAATACCGTTTGTATACTCTTGGGTTTACAGTGGTAATCATCATCGAAGCCCCTTCCCATGTCTGTACAGTACACAAAGGAAGCCACTGAAGAATCCCCCCAGAACCAACAGCTCATTGCGAATACATGTTGGGTACATTGTTGTTGACCCAGACCTTAATCCTGCCTTTAGTAGAGCCTGATTGTTTTTTCCCAAGCAGCACGTCTCCTTATAGTTGGAGCAACAGCAGTGGAGAAGCAGCATAAAAAGTAGGGCATGTACAGTCGCTACCTCTGCTCCTGAATAATTTCTTGGCACAAGTGAAACCTCATTCACCAGTCTGCCAAACGGGCCTCCCGAGCAAAAGATGCAGCGGCGTTATTTGTTCTTACTTGTTTTCTTTGATTGTCAGGAGCCGTTTGGATGTATTTGCTGATTTAAATGACAAAAGCTCCGGCTCTGCTCACTAGAGCCGCACAAAGAACACTGCAGAATTCACGTCTGCGGTGCACTTTTCGTTGAATAAATCATTATTTAGAAATTTCAGCGTTCCAAAAACTCAGAACAGCCTCCGCTGCTGAGGACTTGAGATAAACAACCTTCCATTGTGGCACCCTATCAACTGGGCGGGAGTAGCCTTTACAAAAGGCCTTTTGCACACACAAACACTGGTATCAAAGAGCTCATGGTTGGCACGGCCATCCAGTCCGCCTTGAGTAGCCCGTGCAGTGCCGTGGAGAGTCATTCCAAATCTGGTATTATATCAAATGTTAATGCATTACCCTCTGAGAGGAGGTCTTTTTCAAATTCAGCAATTTGTTTTCATGACATTGCCAATATACTATGTTAGGATATAGCTGCTGTAATGCATCTGCTAATGCATTGCTAAAGAGTTCTCATCTGAACGCACAGTTTGCGGTAACATAAATGCTTTAGGGATTACTGCCCTAAGTGGGTGAGAAAATACTATGTACTCATTCTTTTCTCCTTCCAGAACAGTAAATCCTCCCCTCTGGAAGGACTTAATTAAAGGTCGCACAGTGACCACATTCCATTTAGCCCCTGATTGGATGCCAAGTCCCTCCTTTAGAAACCAAAGTCTCTGGTCAGAGGGGAGAGGGTCGCTACTGGTGACCTGATATGACAGTGTTCTGCAGTAAACCACTGTGTATGTAACATCTTTTTTTTTACTGTAATTGACGGTCGATGTTGCCACCGAGATACTGTAAATACATTTTTCACCACTCTGGTTCCAAGCCAAACCAAGGGAAATACAGGTTTAACCAAAAACAGTTTAGCTGCACAGGTTATTACGGTACCCTTGATATCCTGAAATGCATTGTGTGTATCCATTAAAGGGCCAGTGCGACCAACTATACAGCAACTCAAGTGTGGGGGAAAAACAACAATGATGTTTGGGGACCTGAGACCAATAAAACACAGGTACAGATTAAATCAAGGGTACCAACCTTTGTATGTCTTTAAATGTGTGCATTCGTGTGTGTTTGCATTAATGTGTGTTTATTTGTGTTGGGCTTTTGTGTCTTGGAGTCTGTATGTGTGTGTGTGTGTATGGGAGTGTAGGGTCTGTGTCACTTTATGAAAGTGATTTTCTGCCTCAGTGGTTGTTTCCCAAATGCTGGCGCTGTCCTGTAATCCTGCAGGGCGCTCCAAGGGCTCTGGTGTCGTCCTCACTGCTAATCAAAGCCATTCATCAGCAACTCCTCAAAGACTCTCTCACACACACACACACACATACTGTACTACACAAGACAGCCCCTTACACTAGGATGCTCAAATGCAATCGTATGCGCATGAAACACATGACAGATGCACATGCGAGCACAAATATAGACACGCATACATCTGCAAATGTGTATTGACGAAATCACACCCACGCACGTGTCCTCTGGAGGCTTAAATAGTCCATCTGGTTGCTGTGTTGAACCTCAATTTTCCTCTTTGGAACACAGTTTAGCTAACTGGCAAACTGGGCTGGCAACTAAATAACTTGTGCAGTGTTTGAAAAAAAGAAATGCCAATACTCTTTTATTCACATGTTGGTGTGGGTATCGGCCGGTATCAGCAATCTCTTGCGACTTATTCCTATTTATTACTTGGCTTTGTTGAATACTCAAATTTTGATTGGACAAATTACGGCATTCTACAGTCTGTTATTTCTTTATAGCAGAACGTTGCTTTGTATAATTATATTTATTTCACAACAATGACCAGCTCGCTGTACATTATCCCTAACTTATTCATTATTTCTTTAAGCATGTTACACTGTGTCAGTTTTATTGCTATTATTATACTTGGGCTATGCATCTTCTATAGTAGGCCTATACAATTTCAATAGTATTCCATCTGTAACATTATAGGGTTAAGGTGGTATCATTCCTGTGTTATTTGTAGCCTATAGTAGGGTATCGTTCAGGTTTTAGGAGCAGAGTCCCACTCAGGATGCTCCTACATATTATGCAAAGACACATTCTGAATATTTCATTGAATAAAAGATACTCGGAGATATTGGGTTTGGGGGTCCTCCTCCAACTCCACTTAAAACTATGCAATTTTGCATCACTTTGGACCATTTTATGACTAGTTACTAGTCTTATTATTTACACATATCACAGCCTCCATCTGAACATTTAGTTCTTCTGGAAATGTTTGTCCTAAAAGAGCAAATTAAGAAAACTTTTAAATAATCTTTCACTGATTATATTTGTTTACAAATAAAAAAAAGTTATGACAAACAAGTTCACTAATTATTTTACAAAAAGGACGTGAACATTGGACGTGAACATTGGACCTGAACATTGGATCTGAACATTGGACGTGCCATCTGTCGGCTCGTCCTGATGCTCCCAACATAGTCTTATGTTGATGCTGCGCAAAAAAGGGTTACTTGACATGAATCAGAAATCCAGGATCCAGAAATTGAATTGCAGAATGTGTATTGTGAGTGTTTCTTCTACTATCTGTAATTTCTGCATTGAAGTCAGGTCAGGTCACATGAACATTATTTTCGGCTGGAAGACACAGGGGTCTTAATTGGCAGCATTTCATATTTTAGACATTTACTGCTGCGTATTCAGATTTGTTTTTTCTGCACTAGCGTAGGTGTTTGATGTCTCGCCTTAAGGAGAACCCCAGTTATTTTTAAGCTGGGCCTCATTTTCACAGCTTTCGCAGGCTAAAGGATTGAATATGTTTAAAAGATTGCATCACTTTATTAACTGTAGAGCTTCAGTTGATCATGAAATGTTCAAAAACAACCTTTAAATACAAACATTTGAAGTGGAAAAGGGTACTTTCTACTTACACATATATATGTTATTGAAAACATTATTGGGTTTGTGGTTTGTAGTTGAAGACGTTATTCTGATTGGACTGATTGGGAATTCTGGCTGAATAGGCTATTCCTACAAGGGCATAAATCATATTGTGGATTCCCATGCTGAATCTGTGATATCTCCTCTTTTCAGTAATTGATCAAATACTGTACTTTATGAATATGGGTTTACACAGAAACTTGCCAGAAAAACCATGGCAGTTTTTCAGCGTGACCTGACTCTGCAAACACATGGGTCGTAAATTTAGAAATTTACCTACATTATGTGGAAAAATGTGATTACATTTGGGGGGTTGAATGTTTCCTCGCGTCCAGTAAATCTTCTAGTGGTTCAAATGGCTCTAGTTCATAATTTGCCAGAAAAGAAAAGGCTGCGCTATAGTAGGAAACAGGTGATGTACTTGGTTTAAATCAACAAAATCATACACCGTACAAAAACGTAGACTTTCTCAAATTGATCCTGAACCTGTTTGCAACAGGTGTGGACAAGATTCTGCCTCACTGATCCATATGTTTTGGTGTTGCCCATCTGACCATGATTACTAGTCCACTATTGAAACATCATTAACTAAGTACTGAAATTTACCATGAAGACTGTTTGTTTTGCAGGGGTCTTGTTTGTACGTACTACTTTTGCCAACGACATAATCTCTATATGCTATTATTTTTATATGTAACATATGGTTAAAAACATGTAACAAACCTTCTTTATTTCTTTTTTTTCTCTATATTTGTTTACAATGGAACAACACCAATAAAAAAAGCAACTGATGTAGTATTGAGAGCAAAAAAGTCTAGGTTGGAATTAAGGTTGAATGGGTCAAACAAACAGGACTTTCACCCACGAGACTGCTGTTCGTATCCCATTTAAAACCTAATCAGCGTTGACTTATTTGACCTTACTTTTGTTACGTAACATACGTACTTAACTAACATCAGTTACAAAACATGCACACTTATTTCAACTCAAACAACAATCTTTTCCTAAACCTAACCAAGTACTTTTGTTGCTTAAGTAAACCTAAAAACTACGTTGGAAGTTTATTTTGAAAAGAGACTGTATGCATGTAACAAGCAGAAATTGTACATTTCCTGTGAACATGGATGTTTATTTTGAAAAGACACTATGCACGTGATGAGCAGAAACTGACACACCATCCCTGATATGTCCAAAACTGACATTAAAGGGGTACCTAGTCATAGTTTGAAGCATGGGAGAACTGATCAAGCTTCGAGTTGGGAGTGAGAATGTGTTGGATGGACGACTAAAGACGTGGTTGAAACGTGTCCAGTGTGGACAGGGGGTAAAATAGAGCAAGATACAATCGGTGAGGGGGGTTGGAGTCTCAATAATCAAGGGGTTGCATTATCCTTGGGGGAATACAAGATGCCTGGTTCATGATGGCAGTGTAGCACTTACTCGTGCTTTCATTCTCTCAAATTTCTATCAGTTACTTGGTCCGTGGAGGTGTCGCTAAAACTTTTTAATGAAAACTCAAAAGAAGCAATGAAATTATGGATCCAACAACTTCAGTTCAAGATCACAGATGACAATTGATGGCCCATGCCCTCTTGTTGAGGAGACAACTTCAGTTTTAAATCAGGCTCGAAGAATATCGTTGGCAATGGCTGGCAATTCGCCTGGATGTAAATTCCACTTTCGTCTGGATGTTAATTCCACTGCTGCCACTTTGAGTATCATACAATCTGATGTTGCATCTGTCACAGCAAATGTTGAACCATTGGAGACTGAACCCAGCTAGCAGTGTACTAACGGGCCACATCCGGGTGGGGCGCGGGACAATTGTCGCACTGTCTGTGACGTCACCAGGGCCGAGCGTGGGCCGATAGTTGTAGTATAACAGATGTGGCTGAGTACTGGACAGCTGAACTTGGGCAATGTTGGGCATAATGTATGTTGCCCACATGTAGAAATAAAGACTCGGGCCACGTTAGGCATGATATATGTGGCACGCATCTGGAAATATGTGGCATGCATCAGGCCAATAGCAAATGTACGCAAACCTTCTGCGTTTAGCATAAGGCCACGCCCAAACTTCCAGTCAGCAAGGGGCGCAAATCTTACCTAGTCATTGTCGCTTCAGGTATTTCGATATTGTCCCAAAAGTTGTAAATAATGTTAACGTTATGTGCTACGTTTATGCCAAATGTTGCTCATAACTTCAGCTAATGTCAGCTACTTATTCTGACATGGCTAAGTTGCTTAGCTTAAACTGGAAATGAAGAAACAGCTAGCCTGGCTCTATCCAATGCTAACAATAATCCATCTACCAGCACCTTCAAAGTCTACTAATTAGCACATTATATTTTGTTTGTTTATACATTCAAAAACCGAGCCAGGCTAGTTGTTTCCCTCTGTTTCCAGTCTTTGTGCTAAGCTAAGCTAACCAGCTGGCTGTAGCCTTATAGTGAGAAAGCAAATAAGTGTATTTCCCAAAATGTCAATCTATTCCTTTAAGTGTTACTGTATATCAGCTGCAGTTTCATTTGCATAATGTGCCAGGACTTTGATTAAGATTGGATTTCTAACAACACAGAATATTGTAGTCCAATAACTTGTCTCGTTGAATTTTGAATGTCAGCTAACATTTAATTGCAGATTCATTGCATTTGATGTACAAAAGCGACTGTTTCTGATACTGAAATCAAATGGATACACATCTACCTCCCTGAAAATAGCTCACAGTCAGCTCGAGGAACATCAGCAAAGTGACATTCGCGTCCCAAAAATACCTGCGCGCAATGATGTTTTATGATTCTATTTCTGTCTTTGCTCTATCAATAACTTTTGGGGAATAGCGGCAGTTAATGAATGCCCCCTCCTTCCTGCATGACAGCTCATCTAAAACTGCTGAATCCATCCAATGGAGCAATGCAATGTCATTTTATTGGTTGATTGACACAGTTATTACCCCTTAAGATGGACACAGACACTGAAACAACCAACAAAAACACACACCTTTGTCACTAGGTTAATACCCTTATTCACTTCAGCTTCTCCTACAATGACCATTAATCTTTAGAGACAGACCTCATCCAGTTTTAGCTAAATTTAACAGCCTCTCAGGCCATTCATTCACCAGAAATCTCAATAAGACAAAACTTCCTCATCTGTCTATTAATGTGACTTGTGCGAAGAGATCATCAGGGTTTGTTTAATGAGGGTTCGGCGGTGGATGTCACTGACTGATTCTGCTTGTATTCCACTGTTCCCTGCAGACTACACCCTAATGACTCCTCTACTGTTCATAGTAAGCCCACTTAACCCAAATTGGGTGTCATTAACTGGCCTTCACACCCTGCTCTACTAGACTAAAGTAATTATCTATAGTCTACCGTCTACAATAAAAACAAAAAAGCTTGGGGCTTGTATCGTGTTTGTTTAACCTGTAAAGAAAGAGAAATGTAAAAAAGACTATTTCTAGGGGGAGTTGGGTGCTCTAACTACATATTTCTTGACGAACAACGGTCAAGTGCAGTGACTGCGCAGAATCCAAAAGGTCTCAGCCCAGTCGCACAGAAGTTCCTGAAATAGTCCCGAAATTTCATATATTGATTTGTGTACATAGACACGAATTTCAAATTTTTTTTGTGATGGTCAGCAGGAAATCAATTCATAAGTAATCCAGAAATGGTGAGACGGGAAGTATAAAGAGCGGCCAACGCCGCGTAGGGTGGAGGTCGAGGTGGATGGGTGGGTCCAAATACACTGGATTTTTGCCCAGGAGACCAGTGTTTGTGTCCCGTGTGAAACCAGATGTTAAGGTGTATTCGTCACGTAACTTCCGTGCTTAATTTACAGCACTTCCGGAATTATTTTAACCCAAACCGGGATCTTTTCCTAAACCTAACTATTAGTTTTGTTGCCTAACCCTAACCAAGTTGATTGTTTCCTAAGCCTAACTAAGTAGTTTTATTTTGAAAAGACTGGAGCGGAAACTGACACCTGTGTCAGGTGTTGCTGGACATTCGTAGGAAAAAAGCACAAAAAATACATTGTTGAACGTCGTGCTGAGTGTCTTTGAAAAAAAAATATGTCTACGTATAGAATCAAATAAATTAAATTTGGTGACTATTCCACAAATTGCCGTGAGACTGTGTTGAAGGTCTTTACGTCACAGTGATGGTGCCAGGCAGTGCCAGAATTGGATCAAAAAAGGTGCCAGTACCCTATTTCAGCAGTTGCATGATATGATCATAACATGTGTCTTGGATATATTTATATTTTCCTGCATACCTTGTTAAGATATCCTACTTCAAATGTATTTTTGTGTGCATTTCATTCCACACGACATACATTTGGTTATTAAAAAGACTTTTTTTATTTATACAAATCAAATTGTAGAAAACTAAAGTATTGCACATATGCTACAATGAAATCAACTGAAAGTATGATATATGTTGGCCTACAGATTAAATCGGATAATGAGAAGGAACACCAAAGGCAAGTCCATAATGTATGGGCAAGACTGCATTTTAGCTACAATGACGCGGTCACATCAAATGTCACCTTGAAGTACTGTGTGTTAAATCAACATTGATTGAGTACAACTGAAAACGTATTTACATATGGCGGTACGCAATAAGAAGTAAAGGTACTCATGTGGACAAAAGTCAGAAGTGCTGGTACTCAGTAGGCCTACCGGTGAGAACCGGCCCATTTCAGGCACTTGTGCCAGGTTTGATACGTTGAAAAACTATACCGAGATCTAAATCTGGGTGATAAATCTCGTAGTTCGGGCTGCAATTTCCACCTTTTCAAAATATTTCTCCAGAATGAAACGCTTGGGTCAGAAGTTTGTTTATTTAGTGTGTTGAGATGTTGTTGAATCAGAAATGGAGGAAAATATTGTTATTGTAGTAAAATCTGTTTATAAATGTATGTTTATCAACCATAGATGGATATGATATAGTATAAACGCTAATAGTGCTGCCGTATTTATACCTGGATGACGTTATTTTGAGTGTTGACAGTGCGGCAACAATGTTAATATAGCCTGGCACTGATCGATCCAAACTCCATTGAGAAAAAAGCATTTTAAAATTAGTTTGATTGTCGACCTGCAGACAGACCTGACAAAGCATGAATTCAGACTTTTTCCAAATCAGCATCATTATGCAGTTACGTCAGCATCCTTTTGATCCGTTTATTGAAATTTAATCACAGCAAAATCTGTTTATTTTGAGTTCATACTGCTGTAGTAAACCAGATTTATTCAGCTGACGTGTGACTTGCTAGATACAGTGAATACACCTCAGTTTATTTAAACTTATTAGACATAATTCCAAATACAGCAGTAAAAAAAAAATACAATAGTATGAGACATTTTCAGGGATAACGGAACAAAGTCCAGGACTCATTAACATTGTGGTCCCTGTTGTTCCATTGGTTCGTCATAAGAACATGTAATGCTACTAGAGGTCACAAACTCCACAGAGGGACACAAGGTTGATAGAAATGTCCTAGGGACAAAGCAAATAAGTGTATTTCCCAGTGGTTTAACTTTTCCTCTAGGTCGAACTGACATTGCCTTCTCAGCTGGTAGACTATAAATCAGCGGTTAAACATGCACAAATCTGATTTGGGGTTATTTTCTTGTAGTTTTCATGTGCACCATATGTCTATTAAAATGCGCAGTATGTGTCCGTTCCTGCTTGACTTTGTCCCTCGTGTTTTTATTTAGAAAATAACTGTGGAAAACACAAATGCACAGCGTTAATAATTGATGTTGGAAGCATATGAACATGCAGCAGCGCTCGCTCTTCAGGACGGTGCACGGTTTACGAAACTGCAGATGCAGTACATAACAGCCCCCCGAAGGACTGGATTTAAAGTTGTGTAGGAGAGAGAGAGTGAGAGAGAGATACCCTTCTGGGTTTCTTCCACCACTTACCCACATGAAAAGAGCTTTTTTTTTATTCCACAGAGACAGAGCAGTAGAAAAAAAAGTGGGAGGTAGATGATAGAAGTTGACCGCTACTGCTGTGTGGGGGATGGAGGATACCCTGTGCAGAGTTAGCATCTTTCTGGCCTCTGAGCTTCACTAGCGCGAACATCACTCTACCTGCAGTGAGAACAGAAAACACTGAGCGATGTCCTTCTGAGAGTGGGATTTGCAGGTAGCAGATACAGGGAGGATTTTTTCAACTTTTACAATGCTGTAAAACAAACCTCTGTGTCATACTCCTCGAGCGCCGTCTCTTCTTCGTAGGCTACAAGCAGTTGCGCTGGCAGTCCCTGAACAGACGACACATTCTCACTCCCAACTCGTCAAATACCACCGCTTGGTCAGTGCCCTTCGGTGTCGGAGACGGACGCACTGGGTAACCTGGACGGACCAAGGACGGAGTGTCAAGGTACTACTTAGTTAGGTTTAGGAAAAGACCGACTTGGTTAGGCTTAGGCAACAAACTACTTGGTTAGGTTTAGGAATAGATTGACTTGTTAGGCTTAGGCAACAAACCACAGAGTCAAGTACGGAAGTTACACGACAAATAAATCAATTTTGACTTCTGGTTTCACACGGGACACGAACACCGATCTCCTCGGTGAAAGTCCTGTTTTTTTTTTTAACCGCCGTGAAACAATCTGAAAATAACATTTTATTCATTTATTTATTTTTATTCACTGCTTTGTTCTCAACGCCGCTCCCTCTCTTCATTCACTCTACAGCTCGTTCTACCATCGCTGCTCTCTCTCTCTCTCTCTCTCTCTCTCTCTCTCTCTCTTGGCTCATTGAACCGAGGAGGAGGGGCCAACTTTGAATGCTGGGTGTTGACAGCAACAGACAAATATAACATATTAGACCTTGAAACACACAGAGAATAAAGATGCAAATCTTTTCGTTTTTACTTGACAGAAAGCAAAAATGACAGGCAATAGGATTATATGCTAATTTAAGTAAACCCACATGTATTTAATGTATGCAGTGCAACTTTAAAATCCGTCAAGAACTTTTATTTGAAGAAAACAAATGGAATATACGCTTTTTTTTAAACAAATATACGACTGCTTGTCAAATGCCTTTTGACATGATAAAAACTGTAGCATACAGATGTAGCCACGATGGAAGTCTCACTTTTTGCCTACTTTCTGTACAGCAACGGCCCACTGCTGAGAACCCTCTTATGCTACAACACACAAAGAATGTTTTTCGTAGACCAATTTTGATTGCGGAATAAGAGGCTGCTGTAGTGCAAAGGCAATTTCAATCAAAATATAATATAGAATTAAAGCTGCAAGCAACGATGAATGGGCCCTCGCACCGTACCGCATGTCGGGGGTACTGGGGGAACGCCGATTGATGCGGCCAGGCGTAATAAAACCGGAACTCTGATAAGCGCAATGACGCCTGCCACAATACTCTACGACAAATGGTTCACGAGTTATGAAAGGGGGCGTGGCTAATTTGTAGGAGGGGGGATAACAATACCATTGAAACAGGAGCTCACTGCTGAGTGATATGACACCTCCCACAAGACTCTACGACAAACGGCTCATGAGTTATGAAAGGGGACATGGCTAACGTCTTGGGGCGGGGCTATGAGTGTATTTTTGCATGTAAATGACATTAGGACTGGACCCTTATCATGCCTGAGAAATTTGTGGCAGATTGGACTATGTGCAGTGGAGTTACAACAACTTCCTGTTTCATGGCGAATTGCTAAAAATTGCCGCCATGCCACGGTCAGGTCGTTCAGTGAAAACTCACCATTTGAATAACTTGTCATCCTTAGAGGGACTGTTTGTAACTTTTTACACGTATAAATCTACCGGGTCGGTTTCCAATGCGCGCTCGCATATGCGCGCTCGCATATGCGCGCTCGCGTGTGGCTACACTGTTCAGACTCCCTGTGGACACGTACCATCAGACTACAACAAAAACTACACGGAAGCACCAAAACCTCTTGGTTCTATCTAGTGAAGCCCGTCTTGCAAAACAGTGTTGGCGGCGGTCGTAGTACGCATGGGAAACCGTAGCTTTAGTCTCCAGGGCTGGAGTCTTTGCTCCTCTGCCTGCTTGCCTTCACTCACACACCGGGCGCATTCTCGCTCCACCTGACGTTCATGCACGCACACTACACACTGCAGAAGAGTTAGTAGCTCTGAGAATATTTAGTGAATCTACAGTGGACGTTTGTGCAGAAATAACTGCTGCAGCTCCTCCACACCAACAGAGGTTTCCCGTGTCTTGTGAAGTGACGGGGCTCCGCAGCGAGAAACATTATCTTCTCTGACCGGGTGCCGGTGTCTCCCTGCGGGCGCAGTCAGAGACGATAACGTTTCTCTTCCTGCTTCAGCCTCCAGAGAAAAGACAACACTAGGATCAGCATTGATTCATGGAGAGACCTCCGTCTGGTCAGCTAACATTACTGCCAAGCAGCTGAAATATAGAGTGATATTGTGGTTTTAGCTGACGTGTGTCGCCTCACTGTTTTGAGTGACGCTCGTTCATGTCTATGTAGAGCGAGCAACCGCGAGTCCGACGATGAATTTCGTTGACTTAACGGCCACAGGTGTTGCTGTTAACAAGCATTTCTGAAAGTTACAAACAGTCCCTTTAAGGTCTTAAGATGGTCCTGACCAAGTCGTTCTGATCAAATCTGTAGGAGGAGTTTGTTAAAGTACACGGCCAATAAAACGCTAAAAATGGCAAAAAATCGCCCATGAAATTAAAAATGGCTGACTTCCTGTTGAGTTTTGGGCATACCTTCAAGAGGCTTTTTTGTGCGTCTCCACATGTTACATCTGTCTGCCAAATTGCATACATGTAGGTAAAACCCGAGCGAGGGGCTCAATTTTTCCAACTGTCTAGGGGGCGCTAGCGAGCCATTTTGCAACATCAGAGCCCGAGACCCTTAAAATATAAACTTTTTCACCGCGTCTGATAAGTGTGCCAAGTTTAACAACTTCTTGAGCATACTAAGGCCCTCAAAAAGTCAATTAATTTTATGAATAATAATAATAAACACTACAGTTTCAATAGGGACCTCGCTAGCCCGACGTTGTTGGTCCTCGGGCCCAAATTAATTATATAAAAGCTAGTGATGTCAAAGATCACTCTGGTTTTGCTGCCCTAAGCTTCTCAGGCATTCAGTAAAAAACCTAAGAGCCTGGATGGCAAAGTCCCAATCACCTCCGCACTTTTTTTGTTTTTTACTAGACTCTGAAGTTGCCAGAATGGATCTGCTTCAGGATCTGGAGCTGTGTACTGGCTCATAAAGAGTCACAGCAGCTGTGATTAGGCTAAAAGCTTACATAATGTGCACAGTGTAACTTGAACAGTACGTCAGTTGGTAAGTGTACAGCAAGTGTGCTTCAGCGATGTTGACATGTGCTACGACATTCTGAATAATGTACTCAGGACATTTCTGGTGAGTGGTATTAGGTACATTCATAGAACTTACTCCCAGAGTTGCAGGTTTCATGTTATCTTTGCTTCTCATCTATTCTCCCTCTTTTCAGTCAAATGGAAACAGTCTTTGGTGCTGAAGTCGGTCGGTAGAGTCTTGTCGCTCTCCGTGGTGCTGATTACTTTACAGTAGTGCCACCTCTGCCTCCTCAACACTCTTTTGTTCTGCACTATAACTCAATTAAATGTTACATCAGTTTCTTTGTTTTCAAACCAGCTGTCATCTGAGTGTTATGTCTTAGAATGTCGAATTTCGTCTTGTGTAAGATTTACCATACAAAACCCCCCATAGTCATAATAAAGGCATCCAAAAGAAGCTCACTGGCTGAAATGGACTGAATATAAAAATGTTTAAATAGTCATTACAAAAGTTTTCTTTAACTTCTCAGAAATGTACTTACATTTTGTCAACTCTTAGTTAATTTTTTCATCTGTTCTGTTTTTATGCCATATCATTTCGGCCCTGTCTACGTACTGTATATATACAGATATTTTTAATATTTTCCCTTCCATTTAAAAAAAAAAAAAAAAGAAACCTGTCCACAAGACTTTAGTTTTACAAAACATCTCCGCATCGAAAATAAAATTTGGCATTGAACTGAAAAAGGAAACATTGGCATTGAAACACTTGTATTGGGGAAAAAGTTGGCACTGATACAAGTAATGGCACCAACAAAAAGTTTCACTGAAAAAAATATAACCGATTAGTACAGGAATATTCCACCCTCGCACTGAAATGTACGTATTTACGTAAATAAATTAAAATTTGACAGTGACAATATTATTGGCTGGCGAGGTAGCGACCCCGGCAGGCGCTAGCTAGCTGTCACGGAGGTTTGTGGAGCTTCTAAACTGAAAAATGTCGTTGCAAATGTTCAATTCGCCATCTCATATCGTAAAACTGTCAATATTCAAAATCTACACAGTTGATTTCTCGCCTCAAACATTTTCAGACATGAATTTAGTGATGAAATAGCTACGAAAAATTTAAAAAAAATTGCCTTTTTTTGGCCGCTGTTGTAACCTCAGCCTGTACCAATCCGTGCTTTGCATTGCGGTATACAGTAGGCGAGGTCGACTGGTCCGATGCATATTGGAGATTTTTTCCAAATCAGTACGTCATCCGGGTATTTTTGGCATACTGTAGATTTTACTTTTTGTTTGCATACTACATACTACATGCTACATTTTGGCCAAATCAGTACGTACCTCTAGTATAGTATGAGGTTTCAAATACAGCCAGAGAGATTTGTGAATGATGAGCGTGTAAAGAGTCTTCCTGACTGAACTTCCGCTGAGCTTCATTGGGGGGGTGACAGCTAAACTAAGAATCCATATGCTGAATGCTATATATCCCAGTTGGGCTTACAAAATGTCTTTATTTGAATAAGTGATGCCACATTTAGCTCAGAGAAAGGTAGGTCTACTATTCAGAGCCCCCTGACAATAAGAGACTCTCAGACACGTGATATTAGGCTTGGGCAGCCCTGCATTATTATCACCTTTTGTTTCACATAAGAAGTTTGTAGGGACACATAGGGCTAATGGAGAACACAAGGGTTTTAAAAATGAAAAATAAAGGTAAAAATATGCAGATGCACTTACTTTTGTAAAGGATTGGATATGTGGAGAATGAACACGTAGCCGGAAGCCTTCAATCTGACAAAGCGTGCCTGAATCCACTGCCGCTGATCTACGACACAGATCGCCATGAAATATTTCTCCACCATGAAGTACATAAATAACATTGATGGTAGAGGGGTGATTGTGTTAGCTGGAGGTAAAAGGTGCCCGTGCCTAACCACCTCTGGAATGCACCGCAAAGCGGTCTTAGTCAAAACGTATAGCTGCTCGTTAAATGACGTCGGAGCAGTCGTTCCTGATCTCATTAATCACCGGCACTTGTCGCAGCCGATATGACACCAATGCTGACATAGCATTTCTGGAACAATATATAGCCCTCCAGGCTAAAAGGGCTGTGCATCCCTCCTCCATCTTCCATCCATGTCTACCATCAGTCAACTGGATGTTCTCTCCACCCCTTCACCTGATCTGTTTGTTTGTTTCTTTTTTAACTTAGAACCTCCTTTCCAGCTGTTCTTGTGATCCTCTCCCACCCTTCATTTAGTTCCACCTTTAAAACCCTACGAGGCCCGCGATCCTGACTGACTTTACTGTTATTCAGAGGCTCTAGTAGGTTTTAGAGCTAGGATACAGATATCATCTGAAACTAAAAAAAAATTAAGGAATCCACTGGTACCGACCGATGTCATGCTAGCATGTTGGAAAAGATACTAAATAAATAATGCTCCAAAGTTGGGCTAAATTTTGGCGAGGTAGAACTGGCATGGCCATTTTCAAAAGGGGTCCCTTGACCTTTGACCTCAAGATATGTGAATGTAAATGTGTTCTATGGGTACCATTGTATTGAGACAATTTTTTTTAAACTTGACCTCACTGTATAAAATGACCTGTGGTGACCTCTAGGATAATCACAGCCTCATGACATTTTACAGCAACAAACTAGAGACCTAGAGCATTCATAGGATGGCTTTCCTAGCTAGATTGACAATAAGGGGGTTTCTGAGCAGTTTACACAACAGAAGTGCTCGCCATCCAATCGCCGAAAAATGCAATTCTTGCAGAAATCTCCAAATGTCAAAAATGTTTGATCCCAAATCACAGCATGGCTTTTTTTATGATGTTCCTTGAGGTCTTGGTGTCTTAATGTGTTAATTTGGAGGGATTATTGATAATTGTTTTATCAATTCTGGAGTGGTAAAAAAATGGTTATGTTTAGCACCAAATCTGTGTAACAAATGGTATCAATTCCCAAAATTGTTGCAACAACTTATGAGACATAATAGACACATGGGGATGGACATCATATACTTCTATCATAATGTTCTTAGCCTTTATACACTTTCATAATTTATTTTAGTTAATTATTTAATTCATGTTTATTTCTGATTTATGACCAGAACAACTTGACTCACAGTGCTGAGCTGCATCTCAAATTACTCTCCAGGTTCCAGCTTTCAGATGATGTTCACCACTTCTATGTGACATCTACTGTTGACCCGCTATCTCCCCCTAAACACCCCCTGAACCACCCTAAAAAAGACTAAAACGGGTCTGTTGTGGGTCTCAGAGGGTTAAGGCTGGATCACACTAAAAGATTTTTCAAATCTTAACAGATGTTGAAAATGTGAGAGAGCCCACACGTAACGACATGTTCTGTTAAACTTAATAGTTTAGTTCCTATAGTGTGTGGAGAGCAACGATTTGGCCAAAACAGCCATCACACACTAACAGATTCACTCATGAACAACAAGAGGCCCCACTAAAAGAACCTGAAATCTCGCAAAATCTCTCGCGATCAAACGTGATTTTAGTGTAAACAAACATGGCGGACGACGGGCAGGAAGAATTAGCGATGTTAGTTTTTGCACTTTTTTGAACTGAATGATGGATGGATGAAGTCATGGAGACACGTTAAATAAACTCATGTTGTTGCCACAAATCAACAAATTAGTCCTCCATTTCTGAGCTCCATCTCACTGCCACATTATGCTTTGCGTTTTGCATTGGCTCATGCATTAGCCGCGGCCGCCATGATGGTGTTGGTTGTCCTTTCTTCTTCAGTCAGCTTGGTTTTCAATTGGCGGTCGTTATTTCCCACGTGACTGCGTCATCGTCTGTCCTCGGGGTTCCCGACACACAACAGGAGATCCCATCCTGAATACTGAACATGTTTAATTTTTACGATTTGAAATCGGTGCGTCCAGGATGGACTTCCGAGCCGATTAGGGAATGTTTAAACGAGTCTTAAAGTGTCAGTAGGCAGTATATTTTTGGCATCATTGAGCAAAAAATCCATAATGACCTTTCAGCATGTTGTAATTCAAGTGTTCTGAGAGAAAACTAGACTTCTGCTCCTCCTCATGCCTCTCTTTTCAGGCTATAGAAAATCTAGCCCGTGACGGGAGACTTTGACCAATCACAGGTCATTTCATTGAGAGAGCCTATTGGCTGTGCTCCGGTCATGTGACCGGAATTTGGCGTTCCTTCACCAGATTTCACAATGGCGGCGGCGTCACAAACTTTTTTATTTCACAGCACACTTCAAGATGATTCTGAAAACATCTGAGGAGAGAAATAGACATTAACGTAACAGAATATTGATTCGTATTTGATCAGTGCTGCCTAGTTTGACCGTTTGGTCGGAGTTCGCAGGTGATTGACAGCCGGCTCTCATAGACAGCAGCTGGACAGCAGACCTCAGATCAGCTCTTACTGCTTGTTTTCCTCCGGTCTGTGAAATCTTGCAGATGCCGTTAGGAGCACCGGAGGACACAGAGGAATATGATTTTTTTTCAGGTTACCTGTTTCATGTACTACTGTCATGATATAACAACTGTATTATATATTTGCTCCAATCTCGCCTACTGATGCTTTAACATACCTCACATCACAGGAATATCTACAAAGATAATCTTTAGAACCATAAAAAAATCGGGGCTTTGCTGACGATTAATCAGCTTCATTGTTGTGTAGTGTGTCCCCGGCATTAACTGATTTTCTCTCCCTAAAAGTAGAAATAATTTCCTTTAATATAACTTATCCTTACCCCTCCAAGTCAAAATGTATTTATCAGCATCAAGCTCTGCCATTGGTCATCAGCCAAAAAGGGAATGCCTCCTATGAAATAAATGAAACTCCACTGCTGCGCTGTTGGTGTTGCAAAGGAATCCAGGATAAAAAGGTTCACTAGTAGGCCATAGAGTAGATATTGGTTATATTGTGTTGGTCATTGAATAACAGGTCAATATATATATATATGTATATATATATTATTACTATTAATACAATGAATCAATCGGATGGTTAATTTTATTTATTTATTTTACTTATCATTGTTATTATAATAATCACATATAAATACAGCATTTGCTTGCAAAAAATGCATTGCACCAACAACACTTCACTATATCCCCCTGAAATAACACCCTCCTCATCCCTTCCCCTATCGCATCTTTACCCCATCAAGTATCACCACTCCTCCTCCCCCCCCTTTCCTTTTCCTCCTTTTTTAATTTTTTTTTTGCTCTTCATTCCCCTTTTCCTTCACTTATTCATCCACCTTCCCCTTTTCCTATTTCCTGGCTGGGGGCGGCCTGACGTCCTGTTTAAAATAAATAAAAAAATTAAAGAAATGAATTGGGGAAGGAGGAAGGGAAAGATAAGGGAAAAAAAAAAAAATAATCGCTCTCCCAGCACGGAACAGGCTCTCTCCTGACGGGTGTGGGGGCTGTTCAGAATGGGCAAAAGGGTGACAGTAGACACCTCTGACAGCCAGCCCCCTCCACAGGGTCTGGGGTTAGCTTATGGAGGGTGACCTGTCTCAGGAAACAAAAAAAAATAAAATAAAGACCAATATTAAAGACAAAATATTATAACATAACATTGTCGGACCATGAGATATTATAAGCCACTTCCTCCACCAACATCCGTTATTTATTTGCATCATTTTGTTAGTTTTGTTAGAATTGCCCCGTCCCGTTAATTCTGTCATGTCACCCAATGTATTTTATTTATTTATTTTTCTCTTTTTTTTGTTTCTGTTTGTCTTTTCAAATTTCACCTGTTTTGTCCTGCTTCACTAAATAATAATAATAAAAATAATAATAGTAGGTCAATAGTGGTGAAGCTTATTCCCAAAAGGGTGCAAACATTAACATTTCCTATGAGAGAGATTATGCCTTGATTATATATTCTCTTCTTTTTCCATTCTACCTGCTCAGTTTTTCCTCTTCTTCCTCTTGTTTTTTTTTTTAACTCACTTCTTCCTTTCATGCTCCCAAAGCCTCACCAGCTTCCCTTTACACCTCTGCTGGTGTTCCTCTCCTCCTTCTTAACACATCCATCTTCCACATGTGGGGAGTTGCTAATTAATTGACTGGGGGTTTTCCTGGAGAGGCTTTTTTTTTTCTTTCCCACTCTGATGATGAATAATGCAGCATCATAGCATCTTTGTATTCCTTCCTTCCCATATACCTGTTTTCCTCTCATCCTATCCCTCACACTTGCCTTTCCCGTCCGCCCCTTTCTTCCCCCCTTCCTTCGTCACTCTGGTGGAGGTGACTCACTGTGGCTGGCGTGGATCATGTAGCTGAAACAATCTGTCTGGGTGAAGGTCATTTGATTGTCTAAGGGGCAGGGGAGTTGAGAGGGGGGGGGGGGCGATACTTAATAAAGGATAGATTTTTCTCTCATCTAGACGGGTTTCCTGAAAAAAAGATGAATTGGAAAGTCCCCGGTGCGATTCCCGGCTAGCCGGACCAATTTACTGCATGTCATTCCCCTACTCTCTTTCCCCACATTTACTTTCTCTCCACTATCAAATAAAGGCATAAAATGCTCCAAAAATTAAAGGGGAATAAATACAGTATAAAATGGCTCTCAGGTGACCAAAATCTGCTCCCCATTCATTTCATTAGTGAAGAGGAGGTGAGATATATTTTCTTATCGTCACCTCTTTTACTTGGTGAAGTGTTCAATCTGATTGAACATTTAAGGCCTGGTCACACCAGCATTTAAAACGGTGAATTTTCATGAGAAATAAATGCAATTCCACCTCAACAATAGATCTGAATTGAATCGATTTGAAGAATATCTGACGCACGGACATGTCATTAATGGCTACCCCCAAATAACAACAAGCATCTTCGGGTAAAAGAAAAATCTGTTTTCATCTCATTATTTGTGCTTTCCTGAATAACCAATTCGGATTTGGTTACATCCTTAATATCAATAAAGTTGTCTTTACTTTGCTGTGATGTTCATGACAACAGTTACTGTCTCTTTATCTGGATGGTTATATTTTTTTATTCTAAACACTTTTAGACAAGATAGAATTATAATAAAAATGTAGCGCCAAAATAATCAGTGCTCTCATGAAGGTGAAATCATAAATTTTAACAAACATGCACACGCCCTCACGGGTTCCCACTTAGTGTTTTGTTCAGTTCTGTGTAAGTCACGGCTGCTTTCGATAAAAATCTGCTTGAGAGGACTTTTAAGAGGAAGTGTGGCTCAAGAAAAGAAAGCAAGTTCCTCTTTTATTTCTTAATACTTCTTCTTCATGGGAACACGTGTGTTTGTGTGAGTTTGCTGTATGCGTATGTGCGTGTGTGGTGTGTTTGTGTGTGTGTGTATTTGTTTTCATGATAAATGAGGACAATTCTATGATAACACACCTTCAATATCAGGACGCTCGGAAAATGAGGACATGTTTGGCATCCTCAATTTTCCAAGGCTCAACACAGTGTTGTAGAGCCTCCGTAGCATTAAAATCAGGTCTGACCAAAATATAGCCTTAGAAAAATCTCAACAGATGGATGTATTCTTAGCAGAATAGCTTGGAAATACCTTGATTCCCAGGTCTCAAGGACCTTGGGGAAGGCCCGTCCCCATTTGTCACATTTTTTTCAAAAGTCCTGATACTGTCTATAAACACGACTGTGTGTGTGTGTGTGTGTGTGTGTGTGTGTGTGTGTGTGTGTCTGTGTGTGTGTGTGTGTGTGTGTGTGTTCAAGGCCTGCTCCGGCCGGTGGGCGGTGGTTAGTTATGACTCAACTGTTTTCAACATGGCTGCCGGGTCATAATCTTTCTCAGTTTACAGCTAAATAGTACATTAATCTGTGTTTCTTGATTCATGTTTCATCAGCGCTGCCTAGTTTGACCGTTTGATCAGAGTTCACAATTAGTGATTGACAGCTGCGTTGGAGTCTCCTCAGCTCTGATTGGTTGATTTTTCTTTGGGCACGGTGTAATTTTTTCAAATACCATTAGGAGCACTAAAACAAGGCAGAGGAATCTGATATCAGGTATCACTGAGTACGCCAGTCTAAGCCGATCCAATACCATAATTTATTAACCAAGAAAAAAATCAACTTGTTTACCTGAAATCAATTCTTTGCTGATCCAAAACAGCAGCCTTCACTGTGCTGTCACCCTGGCTGTGTCATGGATGCCACTGGCAGCTACTGTTTTAGAACAGCAAAGAAGAACTGATAGCAGGTAGTTTCTCACATGATAATAGCAAACAGCAGTGCAGTGCTAGTGGAGAGTGTAACAGTAACGGTATTCAGAGCGAGGAAAATGTCTCTCAGTGGAAAATCTAACAAGTAAAACGGTGATATGTACAGTACATAAGGGTTCCGTTTTGAGGGGTGGCAGTACCCTAGTAGGGGGTGTGGTTAGCACACAGGCTGTCCACTGAGGAGACAGCAAAGAGAATATGGAATTGTTCTTTATTCCTAGCTTCATTTATTTATGTTCTTTGTAACTGACGAACCGAATCATAAAAGAAAGTTATTTTGCATTCATTCTCTGTATGTGTTTGTTCATGTTATACAAAGGGTTTAACCTGAGCCAGGCCATACAACAAAGATAGTCATCATATCACATCCATACATGGTCAGTACTAAACAGCTGTTGATGATAATAATAATAATAATAATAAAAATAACTGTATTTTTCTATCATGCTGGTATCTGATTGGTACTCGGTATCAGCCGATACCACAAGTTCAGGTATCGGAATTGGTATCAGGAAGGAAAAAATTATATCAGAACATCTCTAATTTTTTAACAGATGATCTGTCTCATGTGCAACTGTCAGGATATAATGACAGTTTAAGCAAATATGACAAAAAGTTATTTGTTGTAACAGTAACTTTAAGAGACGTCCTGAGCTTTTTTATATCAGAAGAAATCATCAAGGTTATCTTCAGCTTGTGAGTGTTAAAAGTGATTTGATTTTTGATATTCAAGTCCAAAATGTCCCTTTTAGCATTTTGATAAATATGGGCCCTGGTTTGTCAGCATGATAACAGTGATGGAATAAGATGATGAAAACACATGAAAGTACTCCAAGTGAAGTTTCTATTGTGTAAAGTCTGAAGCAAACACACTTTAAATGCCAAGTTGTCTTTATTGAAAAGCAGGAAATATGCAGAATAAAGTGATACAGAGCCTTAATATCCAATCATTCATTAACGTTGTTGTTGAAAATCAGGAAATAAATGTTTATATATAAAATGGTTTGATTTCATTGACAGCAAGTTATAATTACCAGTAGTTGTACTGTAATATAATTAATCACATTGTTTTGTATAGATAAAGATAATATTTTTTTTTTAAAGAGGCAATGACCAAAATGATTTAACAATATTGTTAGACTTTGCTTTTCACTTCAGTGAGTATTGAGAATTCTCAGGCTTTCACTGATAGAAACACACGTACTCAGTGCTGCCTCCATTGCCTGTGTTGAGACTTTTTTCGATAACAGTGACACCAGCCTCCTTGTACACTGGGACAGCAGGTATGTTGAGAAGCAGGGTGATGGCCTTAATGGGATTGTTGACTTGGTCTTTCTTGTACCACAGGTACACCAGGTTCCCGTCGTTCCCCTCGTTCAGGTTAACACTCACTGGCGTGTAATCTTTCGTCTGAAGGGCCTGATACTCGGTATCATCAGTGGAGACTTCCAGATCATTGAGTGCACACAGGATGTCGGTGGTCTGACGGTACCAGATGAAGACAGGGGATCCTCTTGCACCCCTGTTAGTATCTTCATCCAAACGGATGTAACCTTTCTTAAAGTAGTCGGAATCTGATCCGTACGCATCAGTGGCAGTGACATCACAGATGTAGGTTTTCTTCTCTCTCTTCACCCAGGCGTGGATCCAGTTCCCTCCAACAAAGCGGTCCAGATCACAGGCCATTCTTTCCCAGTCATTCTTAAACTTCATGGCTTCACTTTCTGCATTTGCAGTGACATCAATGTCCACTATGGGAGTGTTGTACTCTCTGGACCCTCTGAAGTACCAAAGGTAGATGAAGTCAAATCCTTGAGTTTGAGGGACCTTTGTGTACCCTGCATCCTTCAATCCAGCAGCCATGTCATCGTTGAATGTAACTTGAAGCCCAGTGATTGGTACTGACCCACGTTTGTACCAAATGTAGATGTGCTTTCCCCCTGCACCTTTGTTGAGATCAACATTGATTTTCGTGAAGCCTTGCTGAACGAGCTTTTTCTCATCATCTTGAGTAAGGGACATATCAACTTCTGAGATGTATTTGGCCATCGTGGGTAACTGCATTAAAGAAAGACAAACCATGAGTACACTGAATATGACAAGTTAGCAGCATGGCTGTGCCTTTAACGATGTCTAAAATAAATTATTTTTAAAATGTGCATGCATGCTGCATTCATTTACACTATTTACACTGAATATAATCAATTAATATCTCAAGCAGAAAAAACGATGTTCCACAGCAAGAAAATAATAAATTCGTAATCACTTACGTGTCTGCTAACAGTGACTGGTAAAGCGGCAGTAAGAAGTCAACTGATCTGCTGAATTCTGTTGTACTTACCACAAGTCGGCTGCCTTTATATAGAGATGTTGAAGGTCATTGGGTAATCACTACTTGTGAGAAGTCATATTCCAAAGAATAAAATACCTTACGAAACAAAATTAATGATTACCGTGATTACTTCTAAGTAAATGTTTTCACACTCAATCTCTGACTTCCTGGGAAAAGAAGCAAAAAAGCTACCTTGGCCAACACCTTGTGTGTGTGTGTTTGTGTCTACCTCCTGAGCTCTCTTAAAGAACATTTTTATATCAGAAGAAATTATCAAGTTTATCTGAAGTTTGTGAGTATTAAAAGTGAAGGATTTGTACTTTGATTTTTGATTTTTGAGTCAAAAATGTCCCTTTTTAGCATTTTGATAAATATGGACTCCGGTGTGTCAACATGATGACAGTAATGGGAGCCTCAATGTCTAATCATTGTTGTTTAAAAACAGGAATCTCAAATTGTTTGATTTCATGCAGCAATTTTAACAATATAACCCATATACCATTGATACTTTATGATATTACTGCTAGTATTACTGTAATATAATTAATCACATTGTTTTGTATAGAAAAATATATGAAAAATAAGTTGTAGAGGCCATCACCAAATGATTTAAAAACATTGTTGGACTTTGCTTTCTAGTTCAGTGAGTGTTGAGAATTCTCAGGCTTTCACTGATAGTAACACACGTACTCAGTGCTGCCTTCATGGCCTGTGTTGAGATTTCTTTCGATAACAGTGACACCAGCCTCCTCATACGCTTGAACAGCAGCTGTGTTGAGAAGCAGGGAGATGGCCTTAATGGGATTGTGGACTTGGTCTTTCTTGTGCCACAGGTACAACCGGTTCCCTCTAGTCCCCTTGTTGAGGTTAACACTCACTGGTGTGTAATTTTGCTGCTGAAGGGTCTGATACTCGGTATCATCAGTGGAGACATTCAGATCACTGAGTGCACGCTGGGAGTCGGTGGTCTGACGATACCAGATGAAGACAAAGGATCCTCCTGCACCCGTGTTAGTATCTTCATCCACACGGATGTAACCATTCTTAAAGTGATCGGGATCTGACCCGTAGGAATCAGTGGCAGTGACATCACAGATGTAGGTTTTCGTCTCTCTCTTCACCCAGGCGTGGATCCAGTTCCCCCCAGCATTGCGGTCCACAGGTCAGTCTCTCCCATTCATTCCCAAACTTCAGGGCTTCAGTATTTAACTCTGTAGTGACATCAATGTCCACTATGGGAGTATTGTACTCTCCGGACCCTCTGAAGTACCAAAGGTAGATGAAGTCACCTTCTGCTCCAGCATTGAGATCGTTAGGGATCTTTGTGTACCCTGCATTGATCAATCCAACAGCCATGTCATCGTTGAATGTAACTTGAAGCCTGGTGATTGGTACTGACCCACATTTGTACCAAATGTAGATGTACCGTTCTCCTACACCTTTGCTCAGATCAACATCGATTCTCTTGAAGCCTTGGTGTTGGAGCATTTGCTCATCAGCTTCATATAGGGACACATCAACTTATGAGGTGTATTTGGCCATTGTGGGTAATTACATTAACCCTCTGAGACCCACGCGATCCTGACCAGCTTTACTGTCTTTTAGAGGCTGTAGCAGGTTCCGTTTTGGAGTTTGGCCTAAATTTTGCCGAGGAAAAACTGGCATGGCCATTTTGGGGTCCCTTGACCTCTGAATTCAAGATATGTGACTGAAAGTGGGTTCTATGGGTACCCACGAGTCTGCCCTTTACATACTAGCCCACTGTATGACAGCTATGTGAAGTTTTTGGCAAAAAACATGCAGTTGTTTTATTGCAGTATAAATGTGTTATTTTCGCCTGTTCCAAAAATGGTGTATTTGAATATTTATGCATACTGGGGTCCCTAAACAGTCTTAGAATTACATAAATTGGGTATCACTGTAAAGCTGAGCCTCTTGTGGATCCAATGAGCCCAACTGTATTAATGTGTGAAGATGTCAGTCCCCATTTTGAAACTTGGTCTCACTGTATAAAATGACCTGTGGTGAACTCTAGGATAATCACAGCATCATGAAACTTCACAGCCACAAACTAAAGACCTAGAGCATTCAGAGGATGGATGGCTTCCGTAGCTAGATTGACAATAAGGAGGTTTTTGAGCAGTTTACACAACAGAGGTGCTCGCCATCTAATTGCCAAAAAAAAATGCAATTCTTGCGGAAATCTCCAAATGTCAAAAGTTTTTGATACCAAATCACAGCATGTTTTTACTATGGTATTCCTCAAGGTCTTGATGTCTTAATGTGGTATTTTGGAGGGATTATTGATAATTTTTTATCAATTCTCCAGGGGTGAAAAATGGTTAAATTTAGCACCAAATCTGTGCAACAAATGGTATCAACCTCAAAATGTCTGCAACAACTTATGAGACATAATAGAGCATGGGGATGGACATCATATACTTCTATTATAATGCTCTAAGCCCGTATACACTTTTACATTTTATTCTAAATAATTCATTAATTCGTTCATGTTTATTTCTGATTTATGACTAGAACAGCTTGAAACACATGCCAATATGTGGCATCTACTGTTGACCTACTATGTCCCCCTAAATGCCCCCTGTACCTGCCTAAAGAAGACAAAAACAGGTATATTGTGGTTCTCAGATGGTTAAAGAAAGACAAACCATGAGTACAACGCTATGAAAAGTTAGCAGCATGGCTGTGCCTTTTCATGTGCAATGAGTTAATAATTAAATTGTGGGCGATAGGTACGTGACAGGAGTTGGTTCCAAATGACTGCCACTTCCTCAAATGACTATCGAGCAAACATTCCACGTCTGAAGATTACAATGACATGAAATAATATCAGGGTATACCGACCCATCTATGATCTATTGATGGGTTCTGCAGAGTTGTCTCAGCTTCATTCCATGTTAATGAAGTCTATCAGATCAACAAATTCGGTTCCATAGTAGTTTTTTTTTTTTTTATGTGTCTTCATAATTCCACCACATAATTTGGCATCGCAAACCGGACTGAAAGAGATCACCTTCGCTGTGCCCGGCATCCAGGACAAACTACTCAAACGTTAGCCACCTTAAAAGGTAAGCAATGGGTCGTCCAAGATGGGATAAGTATTCTAATAGGCAGCCTTGGCACTCATGAAAGGAGGCAGTTCAGGGTAATCTGTCTGTAGAATATAGAATAGTTAGTGATTCTTCACCTGAGGGGCTGTAATCTAGAAATAGGTCAAGGATTTACAGGATAGTTGGAGTAGGTAAGAACCAGTATGTGTGTTTGTGAGTGTGATTGAAGACAGAGCTCCGGCTTTGGTGAGGAGGAGTTGCGCACCTGTCCTGGACCGTCACCTAAACGTGACCTGGTAGAGGACGCATTTCCTCTTGCACTGAGGGTGTGTGTGTGTGAGTGTATTCTGATCAATGGGAAGAAGGTCGTACTGTATATCCTATACCGGATTGGCACTCAGTGTGATCTGGTGGATGGGGTACGATCGTCTGTGGACCACTGAAAGGAATAAATGAGTTCTGAAATAATAGTTGCTTAAATAAGTATACTATTGAGTAAGAAACAGTGTGATGGAGTGAGGTGCTAAATAAGCATTGGAATAAGACACTCTTGAGATAAAGGAGTGTCAGGAAGAAATTACTAAATTAGCAATTGGGCAGGTGAGAAGAGGGAGAAAAGAACTACAACTAGAATTAGATTTAGATTTAGATTTCTAGGATACAGGCACACTTCTAATATACTTACATAATCAGTGGACACACACACCAAACACACAAGTGAGCATACTTACACAAAATGGTACACACACACAAACACACACACACACACACACACACACACACACACACACACACACACACACACACACACAGCAAACTCACATAACATTCACTCATATTTTCAACACACACACACACACACACACACACACACACACACACAGTGCACATATACAGTATACACGTACACATAGCAAACACACTTAACACTTACACTTTTTGTAAACACTATCATACACAGAGAGCAAATACACTTTCCTGAAAACCTGATGATAACAATAGGGAATAGTAGCACTGAGACAAGTGGAGTGGGAACCAAATAACTGCAAATAACAACATCGGTTACTAAAGCCGCCTTTTGTTTGGTGATATCTCTTGCTTTGTTTTGCGTTCTTGTTTTTTGTTCAATCACTTGTACAACACTTTGAATTGCATTTTGATTTGATTGAGGAGTGCTGCGCAAGTTTGATTGATTGACACTCAATCAATCAATAGTCAATGAGTGATTCGAGAGGCAGCCTGGCAGCTACACTCACTGAACTAGACCAAATGCCCACTGTATGACAGCTACTGTATGTGCAGTTCTGGGCCAAAACCATGCAGTTGTTTCAATGCAGTATACATGTTTTATTTTCGCCTGCTCTAAAAATGGTGTATTGGAATATTTCCGCATACTGGGGTCCCTAAAAAGTCTTAGAATTACATAAATTGGGTATCACTGTAAAGCTGAGCCTCTTGTGGATCCAATGAGCCAAACTGTATTCATGTGTGATGATGTTAGTCCCCATTTTGAAACTTGGCCTGACTATATAAAATGACCTATGGTGACCTCTAGGATAATCACAGCCTCATGAAACTTTCCAGAAACAACCTAGAGACCTAGAACATTCAGTGGATGGATGGCTTTTCTAGGTATATTGACAATGAGGGGGTTTCTAAGCCGTATCCAGAACAGAAGTGCTCGCCATCTAACCTCCAAAAAATGCAATTCTTGCAGAAATCTCCAAGTGTCAAAAGTTTTTGATACCAAATCACAGTATGGCTTTTTCTATGGTGTTCCTCAAACTCTTTATGTCTTAATGTGGTATTTTGGAAGGATTATTGATCATTTTGATCAATTCTCGAGTGGTAAAAAAATTTAAAATTTAGCACCACATTTGTTCAACAAATTGTATCAACCCTAAAATTTCTTATTATTTTACAATTTATTCTAAGTAATTAATTGATTATTCATTCATTCATTCATGTTTAATTCTGATTTATGACTAGAACAGCTTGAAACACATGCCAATATGTGGCATCTACTGTTGACCTACTATCTCCCCCTAAATACCCCCTGTACCTGCCTAAAGAAGACAAAAACGGGTATATTGTGGTTCTGAGATGGTTAAAGAAAGACAAACCATGAGTACAACGCTATGAAAAGTTAGCAGCATGGCTGTGCCTTTTTATGTGCAATGAGTTAATAATTAAATTGTGGGAGATAGGTACGTGACAGGAGTTGGTTCCAAATGACTGCCACTTCCTCAAATGACTATCGAGCAAACATTCCACGTCTGAAGATTACAATGACATGAAATAATATCAGGGTATACCGACCCATCTATGATCTAATGATGGGTTCTGCAGAGTTGTCTCGGCTTCATTCCGTGTTAATAAAGTCTATCAGATCCACAAGTTTAGTTCCATAGTAGTTTGTTTCTTTTTTATGTCTTCCTAATTCCACCACATAATTTGGCATCGCAAACCGGACTGAAAGAGCACACACACACACACACACACACACACACACACACACACACACACACACCCATCCAGACAGAAACGAAAGTCCAACATAACGCAAATATCCACAACATTCTCAAATGGTCAGATCAGTAGGCCAGTGCATCCAAATCAACAACACGATCATGTGAAAGCCTCAACAGCTTTCCCTTTACACCTCTGCTGGTGTTCCTCTCCTCCTTCCTTACACCTCCATCTTCCACATGTGAGGAGTTTTTAATTAATTGACTGGGGGTTTTCCTGGAGAGGGTTTTTTTTTCTTTCCCACTCTGATGATGAATAATGCAGCATCATAGCAGCTTTCCTATTCCTTCCTTCCCATATACCTGTCTTCCTCTCATCCTATCCCTCACACTTGCCTTTCCCCTCCGCCCCTTTTTTTCCCCCCTGCCTTCGTCACTCTGGTGGAGGTGACTCACTGTGGCTGGTGTTGATCATGTAGCTGAAACAATCTGTCTGGGTGAAGGTCATTTGATTGTCTAAGGGGCGGGATAGGTGGTGGGGGTCCATTGAAAAGCTGTAGAGAAGGAGGAGAACTGAGTGATCACAGAGTGGATAACCCTTTCCTCCTTTCAGGAGAAAGACACTTAATAAAGGACCGATTTTTCTCTCATCTAGACGGGTTTCCTGAAAAAGAGATGAATTGGAAAGTCCCCGGTGCGATTCCCGGCTGGCCGGACCAATTTACTGCATGCCATTCCCCTACTCTCTTTCCCCACATTTACTTTCTCTCCACTATCAAATAAAGGCATAAAATGCTCCAAAAGAGGAATACATACAGCATAAAATGGCTCTCAGATGATCAAAATCTGCTCCCCATTCATTTCTTTAGTGAAGGAGTTGAGATATATTTTCTAATTGTCACCTCTTTTACTTGGTGAAGTGTTCAATCTGATTGAACTTTTAAGGCCTGATCCCACCAGCATTTAAAGGGACTGTTTGTAACTTTTGACAGGTATACATCTACCGGGTCAGGATCCCATGCGCGCTCGCTCCTCTGCCTGCTTGTCTTCACTCACACAACACGCGCGTTGTCACTCCACCTCACGTTCATGCGTGCACACTACACACTGCAGAAGACTTAGTTTAGCTCTGAGAATATCTAGTGAATGTAGAGTGGACGTTTGTGCAGAAATAACTGCTGCAGCTCCTCCAGACCAACAGAGGTTTCCCGTGTCTTGTGAAGTGACGGGGCTCCACAGAGAGAAACGTTATCGTCTCCGACCAAAACTCTGGTGTCTCCCCTGTTCCCTCCGACTGCGGTCGGGAGACTATAACGTTTCTCTTCCTGCTTCAGCCCCGGAGGCTGAAGCAGGAAAAGCCAACACTAGGATCAGCAGTGATTCATGGAGAGACCTTTGTCTGGTCAGCTAACATTACTGCCAAGCAGGTGAAATATATAAAGTGATATTGTGTTTTTAGCTGACGTGTGTCTCCTCACTGTTTTGAGCGATGCTCGTTCATGTCTATTTAGAGCGAGCAAGTGCGAGCCCGACGCTGACTTTCATTGACTTAACGGCCACAGGGGTCGCTGTTAACAAGCATTTCTGAAAGTTACAAACAGTCCCTATAAAAAGGTGAATTTTCATGAGAAATAAATGCAATTCCACCTCAACAATAGATCTGAATTGAATCGATTTGAAGAATATCTGACGCACGGACATGTCATTAACCCCCCCCCAAATAACAACAAGCAACTTCGGGTAAAAGAAAAATCTGTTCTTTAATAGCATTATTTGTGCTTTCCCGAATAACCGATTCGGATTGCATCCCTAATATAAATAAAGTTGTCTTTAGTTACTGTCTCTTTATCTGGATGGTTCTATTTTTTAATTCTAAACACTTTTAGACGAGATAGAATTATAATAAAAATGTAGCGCCAAAATAATCAGTTTGTAGCTAAATGTCTGCATAGAACTTCAACTACTGCAAAAATATGTGCTCTCATGAAGGTGAAATCATAAACTTTATCACACATGCACACGCCCATGCGGGTTCCCATTTAGTGTTTTGTTCAGTTCTGTGTAAGTCATGCCTGCTTTGAGTAAAATAGATAACAATCTGCTTGGGAGGACTTTTAGGAAGAATTGTGGCTCAAGAAAAGAAAGCGAGTTCCTCTTTATTTTATTAAAAATTCTTCCTCATGGGAACACATGTGTGTGTATGTCCGTGTGTGTGCGTGTGTATGTGTGTGTGTGTGTGTGTGTGTGTGTGTGTGTGTGTGTGTGTGTGTGTGTGTGTGTGTGTTCAAGGCCTGCTCCGGCCGGTGGGCGATGGTTAGTTATGACTCAACTGTTTTCAACATGGCTGCCGGGTCATAATCTTTCTCAGTTTACAGCTAAATAGTACATTAATCTGTGTTTCTTGATTCATGTTTCATCAGCGCTGCCTAGTTTGACCGTTTGATCAGAGTTCACAAGTAGTGATTGACAGCTGCGTTAGAGTCTCCTCAGCTCTGATTGGTTGTTTTTCTTTGGGAACGGTCTAATTTTTTCAAATACCATTATGAGCACTAAAACAAGGCAGAAGATACTGATATCAGGTATCACTGAGTACGCCAGACTGAGCCGATCCAGTACCATAATTTATTAACCAAGAAAAAATGTAACTTGCTTAACCTGAAATCAATTCTTTGCTGCTCCAAAACAGCAGCCTTCACTGTGCTGTCACCCTGGCTGTGTCATGGATGCCACTGGCAGCTACTGTTTTAGAGCAGCAAAGAAGAACTGATAGAAGGTAGTTTCTCACATGATAATAGCAAACAGCAGTGCAGTGCTAGTGGAGAGTGTAACAGTAACGGTATTCAGAGCGAGGAAAATGTCTTTCAGTGGAAAATCCAATAAGTAAAACGGTGATATGTACAGTACATAAGGGTTCCGCTTTGAGGGGTAGCAGTACCCTAGTAGGGGGTGTGGTTAGCACACAGGCCGTCCACTGAGGAGACAGCAAAGAGAACATGGAATTGTTATTTATTCCTAGCTTCATTTATTTATGTTCTTTGTAACTGACAAACCGAATAATAAAAGAAAGTTATTTTGCATTCATTCTCTGTATGTGTTTGTTCATGTTACACAAAGGGTTTAACCTGAACCAGGCCATAAAACAAATATAGTAATCATATCACATCCATACATGGTCAGTACTGAACAGCTATTGATAATAATAATAATAATAATAAAAAATAACTGTATTTTTTTATCATGCTGGTATCTGATTGGTACTCGTATCAACCGATACCACAAGTTCAGGTATCGGAATTGGTATCAGGAAGGAAAAAAAGATATCTGAACATCTCTAATTTTTTAACAGATGATCTGTCTCATGTGCAACTGTCAGGATATAATGACAGTTTAAGCAAATATGACAAAAAAGTTATTTGTTGTAACTGTAACTTTAAGAGACGTCCTGAGCTTTTTATATCAGAAGAAATCATCAAGTTTATCATCAGTTTGTGAGTAATAACAGTGATTTGATTTTCATATTCAAGTCCAAAATGTCCCTTTTAGCATTTTGATAAATATGGGCCCTGGTTTGTCAGCATGATAACAGTGATGGAATAAGATGATGAAAACACATGAAAGTACTCCAAGTGAAGTTTCTATTGTGTAAAGTCTGAAGCAAACACACTTTAAATGCCAAGTTGTCTTTATTAAAAAGCAGGAAATATGCAGAATAAAGTGATACAGAGCCTTAATATCCAATCATTCATTAACATTGTTGTTGAAAATCAGGAAATAAATGTTTATATTTAAAATGGTTTGATTTCATTGACAGCAAGTTATAATTACCAGTAGTTATACTGTAATATAATTAATCACATTTTTTTTTTTATAGAAAAAGATGAGAAAAAATTTAAAGAGGCAATGACCAAAATGATTTAACAACATTGTTGGACTTTGCTTTTCACTTCAGTGAGTGTTGAGAATTCTCAGGCTTCCACTGATAGAAACACACGTACTCAGTGCTGCCTTCAGTGCCTCTGCTGAGATTTCTTTCGACAACAGTGACACCAGCCTTCTTGTACACTGGGACAGCCTCTATGTTGAGAAGCAGGGTGATGGCCTTAATGGGATTGTGGCCTTTGTCCTTCTTGTACCACAGGTACACCGGGTTCCCTACGGTCCCCTCGTTGAGTTTAACATGCACTTGCTGATACTGTTTCTGCTGAAGGGTCTTATACTCGGCATCATCAGTGGAGATATTCAGATCACTGAGTGCACGCTTGGAGTCGGTGGTCTGACGGTACCAGATGAAGACATAGGGTCCTCCTGCACCCCTGTTAGTATTTTCATCCACACGGATGTAACCATTCTTTAGGTAGTTGGAATCTGACCCGTAGGAATCATTGGCAGTGACATCACAGATATAGGTTTTCTTCTCTCTCTTCACCCAAGCGTGGAACCAGTTCCCTCCAACATTGCGGTTCAGATTACAGGCCAGTCTCTCCCAGCCATTCTTAATCTTTGTGGCTTCACTCTTTGCATCCGTAGTGACATCAATGTCCTCTATGGGAGTATCATACTCTCCGGACCCTCTGAACTACCAAAGGTAGACACAGTCACCTTGTCCTCCAGCGTTGAGATTTTTAGTGATCTTTGTGTACCCTGCATCGATGAATCCAGTAGCCATGCCATCGTTGAATGTAAATTGGAGCTTGGTGATTGGAGTTGACACATTTTTGTACAAAATGTAGATGTTTTTTCCCCCTGCACCTTTGTTCAGATCAACATTGACTTTCTTGAAGCCTTTGTGTTGGAGCTTTTCCTCTTCAGCTTTATCAAGGGACACATCGACTTCTGAGATATATTTGACCATCGTGGGTAACTGCATCAAAGAAAGACAAACCATGAGTACACTGAATATGACAAGTTAGCAGCATGACTGTGCCTTTTCAGGTGAGCTCCAATATAACGATTAGAAATGATTTCATCAGTTGTCAAATATGGATCACCATAACGATGTATAAAATAAATTATTTTTGAAATGTGCATGCATGCTGCACTCATTTACACCAATTACACTGAATATAATCAATTAAGATCTGTAACAGAAAAACCTATGTTCCACAGCGAGAAAAAAATAAATTCTTAATCACTTACGTGCCTGCTGACAGTGACTGGTAGAGCGGCAGTAAGAAGTCAACTGATCTGCTGGATTCTGTTGTACTTACCACAAGTCAGCTGCCTTTATATAGAGGACAGAGATGTTGAATGTCATTGCGAAATCACTACTTGTGAGGCGTAATATGCCAAAGAATAAACTACCTTACAAAACCAGTTTAAAATCTTGATTACTTTTAATTAAATGTTGTCACTCAACCTCAGACTTCCTTGAAAAGAAGCACCAAAGCTACCTTGGACCACGCCTTGTGTGTGTGTTTGTGTCTACCTCCTGAGCTCTCTTAAAGAGCATTTTTATATCAGAAGAAATTATCAATTTAATCTGAAGTTTGTGAGTAATAAAAGTGAAGGATTTGTACTGTGATTTTTCATTTTCAAGTAAAAAATGTCCCTTTTTAGCAATTTGATAAATATGGGCCCTGGTGTGTCAGCATGATGACAGTGATGGGCATAACATGATGGAAATTAATGCATTTTCTATTGTTTAGAGTCTGAAGCAAACACACTTCACATGCCAAGTTGTCTTTAGTTGACTTTGTAGTTTTAAGGTGGACAACACTTCTATGAAAATGTTTTATTCTTGTTTTTTCGAATCTGTCTTGAACTTCTCTTTTATCAGCTGGTATGGGTTGCTTACCCTCAAAAACAGAAACAGGTTTCAGGGCATAGTCAAAGTGTGCAGCAAAATTGCAGGCACCACCCTTAATGACTTGACTCCCTTGTTCCAAAGTAGGACCTTGAGGAAGGCTCAGTCGGTCCTCGCTGATCCTAGCCATTCCCTGTCCAATGAGTTCAGGTTGCTCCCGTCAGGCCGCAGATACAGTTTGCCTACATGTAGGACCAATAGGCTCAGAAATTCTTTTGTTCCGACCGCCATTGGTTTCCTAAAAAATGCCCTGTAATGTTGTATGTTGTAGGCCTTTTTGTATTTATTGCCTTTAATAGGCTATTTATTGTGTTTATTGTTGTTGTTTGATGGCTGTGTGTAACTGCTGACTGAACAACAAATTGCCCCTAGGGGATAATAAAGTTTTCCTTGACCTTGACCTTATTGAAAAGAAATTTGCAGAATAAAGTGAAAAGGAGCCTTAATATCCAATCATTCATTAGCATTGTTCTTGAGCAATTTCAAATGGTTTGATTTAATGTAGCAAGTTTAACAATAGAACCCATATACACATTGAACAATTTCCCAACTCTGGAAATTATTCCATCTGGGCAGCATGTGAATGCACCATTGACCTGCCGTGCAGTCCGTCTCAACTCGAGGCCGATTCAATAGGTCCTTGCTCGTTCATTCAGTACCGTTGCTGCATTACTTAACGTTGTAACAAGGTAGGCTATATAAGCCCAACATGATTTTAAAATGTGATTTGACTGCATCGATTTGTCGTTCTTCCTGGGCAAGTAGCAGACATCCCAGTTAGAGAGAAGGGTTCATTTTGTCTTGTTCAGTGAAACACCCACACACACCCACACACACTCACACGCCCACACTCACACACACACACACACGCACACACACACACACACACACACACACACACACACACACACGCACGCACGCACGCACGCACGCACGCACACACACACACACACACACACGCACGCACGCACGCACGCACGCACACACACACACACACACACACACACACACACACACACACACACACACACACGTGTTCCCATGAGGAAGAAGTTGTTGTTTTTTTAAGAAAAACAAGATGAACTTGTTTTCTTTTCTTGAGCCACATTTCCTCCTAGAAGTCCTCCCAATCAGATTGATTGAGCAGATTATCTATTTTACTCAAAGCAAGCGTGACTTTCACAGAACTGACAAAACACTCAATGGGAACCTGTGTGGGAGTGTGTATGTGTGTTGTGAAGTTCTACGCAGACATTTAGCTACAAACAAATTATTTTGGCGCTACATTTTTATTATAATTCCATCTTGTCTAAAAGTGTTTAGAATTAAAAAATATAACCATCCAGATAAAGAGACAGTAACTGTTGTCATGAACATCACAGCAAAGTAAAGACAACTTTATTTATATTAGGGATGCACCCTAATCCGAAATGGTTATTCGGGAAAGCACAAATAATGAGGATGAAAATAGAAGTTGCTTGTTATTCGAGGGGCGGGGGGGGCTTTAGGGTTCAGATCAGATCAGCCATTCAGATCTATTGTTGAGGTGGAATTGCATTTATTTCTCATATAAATTCATCGTTTTAAATGCTGGTGTGACCAGGCCTTAAAAGTTCAATCGGATTGAACACTTCACCAAGTAAAAGAGGTGACAATAAGAAAATATATCTCACATCCTTCACTAATGAAATGAATGGGGAGCTGATTTTAGTCACCTGAGAGCCATTTTATACCGTATTTATTGCTCTTTTTTTTTATTTTTGGAGCATTTTATGCCTTTATTTGATAGTGGAGGGAAAGTAAATTTGGGAAAGAGAGTAGGCGAATGACATGCAGTAAATGGTCTGGCCATCCGGGAATCGCACCGGGGACTTTCCAATTCATCTCTTTTTCAGGAAACCCGTCTAGATGAGAGAAAAATCTGTCCTTTATTAAGTGTCTTTCTCCTGACTAAGACATGGATTTTTGCTGCTTTGAGCCCAGCAAAGGTTATCCACTCTGTGAACACTCACACGATCTTCTGTGGACCACTGACAGGAATAAATGAGTTCTGAAACAATAACTGCTTAAATAAGTATACTATTGTGTAAGAAACAGTGTAATGAAGTGAGGTCCTAAATAAGCATTGGAATAAGGCCCTCTTGAGATAAAGGAGTGTCAGGAAGAAATTACTAAATTAGCAATTGGGTAGGTGAGAAAAGTGAGAAAAGAACTACAACTAGAATTAAGATTAGATTTCTAGGAAACAGGCATACATAAAATATACTTACACATATATATATATATACTTACACAATCAGTGGACACACACACACACACACACACACACACACATGCCCACACACACACACACACATGCCCACACACACACACGTGTTCCCATGAGGAAGAAGTTTTTTTTTTTTTTAAGAAAAACAAGATGAACTTGTTTTCTTTTCTTGAGTCACATTTCCTCCTAGATAGAAGTCCTCCCAATCAGATTGATTGAGCAGATTATCTATTTTACTCAAAGCAAGCGTGACCTACACAGAACTGATAAAACATTCAATGGGAACCTGTGTGGGAGTGTGTATGTGTGTTGTGAAGTTCTACGCAGACATTTAGCTACAAACTGATTATTTTGGCGGTACATTTTTATTATAATTCCATCTTGTCTAAAAGTGTTTAGAATTAAAAAATATAACCATCCAGATAAAGAGACAGTAACTGTTGTCATGAACATCACAGCAAAGTAAAGACAACTTTATTTATATTAGGGATGCACCCGAATCCAAATTGGTTATTCGGGAAAGACCATGACTGACATGTCCATGTGTCATATATGTTCTTCAAATTGATTGACATCACTGGATGGTCACAATGAACAATTTCCCAACTCTGGAAATGATTCCATCCGGGCAGCATGTGAATGCACCATTAACCTGCCGTGCAGTCCGTCTCAACTCGAGGCTGATTCAATCGGTCCTTGCTCGTTCATTCAGTACCTTTGCTGCATTACTTAACGTTGTATCTAGGTAGGCTATATAAGCCTAACATGATGTCAAAATGTGATTTGACTGTATCGATTTGTCGTTCTTCCTGGGCAAGTAGCAGACATCCCAGTTAGAGAGAAGGGTTCATTTGGTCTTGTTCAGTGAAACACACACCCACACACACGCACACGCCCACACACACACACACACACACACACACACACACACACACACACACGTGTTCCCATGAGGAAGAAGTTGTTGTTTTTTTAAGAAAAACAAGATGAACTTGTTTTCTTTTCTTGAGTCACATTTCCTCAACAGATTGATTGAGCAGATTATCTATTTTACTCAAAGCAAGCGTGACTTTCACAGAACTGACAAAACACTCAATGGGAACCTGTGTGGGAGTGTGCATATGTGTTGGGAAGTTCTATGCAGACATTTAGCTACAAACTGATTATTTTGGTGATACATTTTTATTATAAAAAATTCACTAATAGCCGAAAACAGAGCTATTTTCCTACCTCTGTTCATGTGAATGAGACCCAGCCGCGAGACTGGAGCGAGGGCTCAGAGGCGGAGTTTGCAAGCCGTGACGACAGCATGACGGCTGTGACCCTGTGATAGAGCCATGTGACAGAGCCGACGTACTGCGCCTGCTCCATGGACCCAATGGATGTGGAAGATCCAGGTACTTTTCCACTCGGAAGTCGAGGCATTTTGGCTTCGTGTGCAACTGAGCAATTTTCATAGGAATGAACGGGGCCCCGCCTCCAACGCTGTTATCCAGTTCTCTTTATACATCCATGGGCTCTGTTCACTGTGAAAAAAAAAAAAAAAAACTGCCTATCAGCAACTCTAAAACTCACTAACACATTGTGGGCCCTATTTTAACAATCTATAGCACATGGTTTAAACCGCAGCTTTCTTGCATACAATTGGGACATACTATTTCATCATAACCTTGAACCCTCTTGCACATATATTTGCCGTGCAAAGGATTGTGTGTCAGAATAGCCAGGAAAGCATTCCTGGCTTGCATACTGCAAAATGCAACCAGATGGTATTTTTGGCATACTACATTTGACATATTATGTATTGGGATATACTAAATTATTTTCTGGCATACGAGATAGTATGGTAGTATGTAGCTTGCTCTCTAACTAGGGCGTTGGAGATGAAGGCTTGTCTCTGTGCTGCACTTGTTAAGCTCACTAACTATCTGCATTCCCTGCCTTTTGAATGGATACTTGTTTAGCCTCACTAACAAAACCTCTAGGTACAAATGTTTAGCTTACTGTGAGCTTGCGTGTTTAGTGCTTCAGGTGATGTGATTGCTAAGCTTAGAGAAAAGGGAACAAACATGATAAAACTATTTGTACTGAACTGAACAAAATGATTGAAGTTAACAAAGTCATTTGTAATGTTTATCTGTACAACACAAGAGCATAGAGAGCCGAAGCCCTGACATCACGTCCGGGTTAGCGGTACCATGCCATTGTTTCGACAACCTGTTATTCCGACAGCTCAATAGTCAGAAAAATGCACCATTGGCCCAAAAACTCATTCCAAAAACAAACCCCCATTGTTTTCTCGTGTATGTAGGTTTGTATTACCCACGTTGTGGGGACACAAGCCTGTTCACACGGTCACACTGTGGGGACTGTCCTTCCAAAAGGGGACAAAATGCACATCCCCATAATGTAAATCATTATATTTTACGGTGAGTACTTGGTTTAGGGTAAAGTTAGGTTTAGGTTAAGGTTAGGGTAAGAGTTAGGATTAGGCATGTAGCAGTTACAGTTAGGGTTAGGATAAGTCTCCAGGAAATGAATGTAAGTAAATGTAATGTTCTCAAAAGTTATGAAAACAGGACTGTATGTGTGTGTGTGTGTGTGTGTGTGTGTGTGTGTGTGTGTGTGTGTGTGTGTGTGTGTGTGTATGTTCAAGGCCTGCTCCGGCCGGTGGGCGGTGGTTAGTTATGATTCAACTGTTTTCAACATGGCTGCTGGGTCATAATCTTTCTAAGTTTACAGTTAAATAGTAAATTAAACTATGTTTCTTGATTCATGTTTCATTTAACTTGCTTAACCTGAAATCAATTCTTTGCTGCTCCAAAGTAGCCTTCACTGTGCTGTCACCCTGGCTGTGTCATGGATGCCACTGGCAGCTACTGTTTTAGCTCAGCGAAGAAGAACTGATAGCAGGTAGTTTCTCACATGATAATAGCAAACAAGAGTGCAGTGCTAGTGGAGAGTGAAGCGGTAACGGTAGTCAGAGGGAGGAAAATGTCTCGCAGTGGAAAATCTAACAAGTAAAACGGTGATATGTACAGTACATAAGGGTTCCACCGCTTTGAGGGGTGGCAGTACCCTAGTACGGGGTGTGGTTAGCACACAGGCTTTTCACTGAGGAGACAGTAAAGAGAATATGGAATTGTTATTTATTCAGAGCTTCATTTATTTATGTTCTTTGTAACTGACAAACCGAATAATAAAAGAAAGTTCTTTTGCATTCATTCTCTGTGGGTATTTGTTCATGTTATACAAAGGGTTTAACCTGAACCAGGCCATACAACAAAGATAGTCATCATATCACATCCATACATGGTCAGTAATAAACAGCTGTTATTATTATTATTAATAATAATAATAATAATAATAATAACTGTATTTTTTTATCATGCTGGTATCTGATTGGTACTTGTATCGACCGATACCACAAGTTCAGGTATCGGAATTGGTATCAGGAAGGAAAAAATTATATCAGAACATCTCTAATTTTTCACAGATGATCTGTCTCATGTGCAACTGTCAGGATATAATGACAGTTTAAGCAAATATCACAAAAAGTTATTTGTTGTAACTGTAACTTTAAGAGACGTCCTGAGCTTTTTATATCAGAAGAAATCATCAAGATTATCCTCAGTTTGTGAGTAATAAAAGTGATTTGATTTTCATATTCAAGTCCAAAATGTCCCTTTTAGCATTTTGATAAATATGGGCTCTGGTTTGTCAGCATGATAACAGTGATGGAATAAGATGATGAAAAGACATGAAAGTACTCCAAGTGAAGTTTCTATTGTTAAAAGTCTGAAGCAAACACACTTTAAATGCCAAGTTGTCTTTATTAAAAAGCAGGAAATATGCAGAATAAAGTGATACAGAGTCTTATTATCCAATCATTCATTAACATTGTTGTTGAAAATCAGGAAATAAATGTTTATATTTAAAATGGTTTGATTTCATTGACAGCAAGTTATAATTACCAGTAGTTATACTGTAATATAATTAATCACATTGTTTTGTATAGCAAAAGATAAGAAACAAATTTAAAGAGGCAATGACCAAAATGATTTAACAATATTGTTGGACATTGCTTTTCACTTCAGTGAGTGTTGAGAATTCTCAGGCTTTCACTGATAGAAACACACGTACTCAGTGCTGCCTTCAGTGCCTCTGCTGAGATTTCTTTCAATAACAGTGACACCAGCCTTCTTGTACACTGGGACAGCAGCTATGTTGAGAAGCAGGGTGATGGCCTTAATGGGATTGTCGACTTGGTCTTTCTTGTACCACAGGAACACCGGTTTCCCGCCGGTCCCCTCGTTCAGGTTAACACTCACTGGCATGTAATTTTGCTGCTGAAGGGTCTGATACTCGGCATTATCAGTGGAGACATTCAGATCACTGAGTGCACGCTGGGAGTCGGTGGTCTGACGGTACCAGATGAAGACAAAGGATCCTCCTGCACCCTTGTTAGTATCTTCATCCACACGGATGTAACCATTCTTAAAGTGGTCGTGATCTGACCCGTAGGAATCAGTGGCAGTGACATCACAGATGTAGGTTTTTTTCTCCCTCTTCACCCAGGCGTGGATCCAGTTCCCTCCAGAATTGCGGTTCAGATTACAGGCCAATCTTTCCCAGTCATTCTCAAATTTCCGGGCTTCACTATTTAAATCTGTAGTGACATCAATGTCCACTATGGGAGTATTGTACTCTCCGGACCCTCTGAAGTACCAAAGGTAGATGAAGTCACCTTCTGCTCCAGCATTGAGATCTTTAGGGATCTTTGTGTACCCTGCATTGATCAATCCAACAGCCATGTCATCGGTGAATGTAAATTGGAGCTTGGTGATTGGTACTGACCCACGTTTGTACCAAATGTAGATGTACTTTCCCCCTACACCTTTGTTCAGATCAACATTGATTTTGTTGAAGCCTTGGTGTTGGAGCTTTTGCTCATCAGCTTCATCAAGGGACACATCGACTTGTGAGATGTATTTGGCCATCGTGGGTAACTGCATTAAAGAAAGACAAACCATGAGTACACTGAATATGACAAGTTAGCAGCATGACTGTGACTTTTCAGGTGAGCTCCACTATAACGATTAGAAATTATTTCATCAGTTGTCAAATATGGATCACAATAACAATGTCTAAAATAAATTATTTTTGAAATGTGCATGCATGCTGCACTCATTTACACTATTTACACTGAATATAATCGATCAACATCTGAAACAGGAAAAACTATTTTCCACAGCAAGAAAATAACAAATTCTTAATCACTTACGTGTCTGCTGACAGTGACTGGTAGAGCGGCAGTAAGAATTCAACTGATCTGCTGGATTCTGTTGTATTTACCACAAGTCAGCTGCCTTTATATAGAGATGTTGAAGGTCATTGGGTAATCACTACTTGGGAGGAGTCATATTCCAAAGAATAAAATACTTTACGAAAACAGTTTAAAATCATGATTTCTTCATGTAAATGTAAATGTTGTCACACTCAAACTTTGACTTACTGGAAAAAGAAGCACCAAAGCTACCTTGGCCAACGCCTTGTGTGTGTGTGTGTGTGTGTGTGTTTGTGTCTACCTCCTGAGCTCTCTTAAAGAGCATTTTTATATCAGAAGAAATTATCAAGGTAATCTGAAGTTTTTTGCATTGAGATCCTTACGGATATTTGTGTACCCTGCATTGATCAATCCAACAGCCATGTCATCGTTGAATGTAAATTGGAGCCTGGTGATTTGTACTGACCCACGTTTGTACCAAATATAGATGAACTTTCCCACTGCACTTTTGTTTAGATCAACAACGATTTCCTTGAAGCCTTGGTGTTGGAGCGTTTGCTCATCAGCTTCATCAAGGGACACATCAACTTGTGAGATGTATTCGGCCATTGTGGGTAACTGCATTAACCCTCTGAGACCCACGCGATCCTGACCAACTTTACTGTCTTTCAGAGGCTGTAGCAGGTTCCATTTTTGACTTTGGACCAAATTTTGCCGAGGAAAAACTGATATGGCCATTTTCAAAGGGGTCCCTTGACCCCTTTGAAAATGGCCATATTTGAGCTGCATCTCAAAAGCTCTAATATAATGATGAGAAATGTTGTCATCAGTTGTCAAATATGGATCACCATAATGATATCTAAAATAATATTTTAAATGTGCATGCATGCTGTACACTTTTACACTATTTACACTGACTATAATCGATTTAGATCTGAAATAGAAAAACGTATGTTCCACAGCAATAAAATAATAAATTCTTAAACACTTACATGTCTGCTGACAGTAACTGGTATGAATCAGCAAGTCAGCTAACCTATTGACCGAGATGTTGATGGTCAATGTGCAATCACTACTGGTGAGGACTCATATTCTAAAGAATGAAAGAAATTCTTAATCACTTGGGTGTTTGCTGAAAGTGAATGACGAGTCAGCAAGTCTGCTGATCTGCTGATGTAGGAATATAGAGATGCCTTGAAACATGTGTTGCACTTTACTGTTGTGAAATTACTTCATCATTAAATTGTTGGAGATAGGTATGTGACAGGAGTTGGTTCCAAATGACTGCCATGTCCTCAAATGACTGTCAAGCAAACCTTCCACGTCCGAGGATGACGATGACATGAACTAATATCAGGGCATACCGACCCATCTATGATCTAATGATGGGTTCTGCAGAGTTTACTCGGCTTTATTCCTTGTTAATAAAGTCTTGGCATCGCAAACCGGACTGGAAGAGATCACCTTCGCTATGCCCAGCATCCAGGACAAACTACTGTAACGGTGGCCACCTAAAAAGCTAAGCAATATTTAGCTTTATTTTAGAAAGGTTTTTGTGGTACGACCCAGGCTCGGGCTGAGTGGTAATAGCACTAAATTTCTCCAAAGAAATAATCTAATGTTACAGATAAAGAGTGTGTTTAAAAGCATTTGGATCTTAAATCTATTGCATGCTGTTTATAACAGTGCTGGGAATAGTTCTCCAAAGGAAGCTTGAGTAACAAGTAGGAGAGATACTATTTGTGAAAAAGGGAGACAGCTAAGTCCAACGTCCTGATATGTTTAGTTATATTAATAGTCGGAATAGCATATTTAGGCAGTGAAAATAAAAGCCTATGGTTACGGCTCCTAGAAGAGGATCTCTGCTCGGATAGGTCACGTGTAAGAGTCCTATGGATATTGCTTCCATGAGGGAAGGGCTACGCGGAGAGGCAAAATTCCTACAGATTACAGGGGGAGGGGGGCGGGGTATTCTGATCAATGGCAAAAAGGTTGTATATCCTATACCGGATTGGCACTCAGTGTGATCTGGTGGACGGGGTACGATCGTCTGTGGACCACTGAAAGGAATAAATGAGTTCTGAAACAATAGTTGCTTAAATAAGTATACTATTGTGTAAGAAACAGCGTGATGGAGTGATGTGCTAAATAAGCATTGGAATAAGGCATTCTTGAGATAAAGGAGTGTCAGGAAGAAATTGCTAAATTAGCAATTGGGTAGGTGAGAAGAGGGAGAAAAGAACTACAACTATATTTAGGATTAGATTTCTATGATACAGGCACATTTATAATATACTTACACAATCAGTACACACACACACACGCACATACTTACACAGTAAGTTTACACACCCACTACACACACACACACACACACCAATACCTGAACTTGAGTTATCGGCTGATACCAATTACCGATCAGATACCAGCATGATAAAAAAAATATACAGTTATTATTATTATTATTCAACAGCTGTTTAATACTGACCATGTATGGATGTGATATGATTACTATCTTTGTTGTATGGCCTGGCTCAGGATAAACCCTTTGTATAACATTAACTAATACATACAGAGAATGAATGTAATATAACTTTATTTTATTATTCGGTTTGTCAGTTACAAAGAACATAAATAAATGAAGCTTGCCATGATGAAAACAGTTGAGCCAAAACCAAGCACCGCCCGGAGCAGGTCTCGAACACAAACACATACACACACACACACACAGAGAGAGAGAGAGAGAGAGAGAGAGAGAGACAGAGATGTGTTTTCATGACTTTTGAGGACATTACTTTGACATTCACTTCCTGGAGACTTACCCTACCCCTAACTCTAACTGCTACTTGCCTAATCCTAGCCCTTACCCCTAATCTTAACCTAAACATAACCTTACACTAACCCTAAACCAAGTCCTAACCCTAAAATATAATGATTTACATTATGGGGATGTGCATTTTGTCCCCATTTGGAAGGACAGTCCCTACAATGTGACTGTGTAAACAGGCTTAGGTCCCCACAGCGTTGGTAATACAGACCCACACACACACACACGCGAGTGTATGGATTAAGAAAAAAGATGCAGGACCTGTTTTCTTTCCCCTCCATTCTGACCTACTTTTTTTCAGGAGGAGCGCACCTGAGATGGTGCGCTGATTAAGGGAGGAAAGATAAAAGGGTGGAGGGACGGGGCGCACACTCTCTGGCACTCAGGCTGCAGCCGGCAGCACTGCTCGGGAGACTCCCGTCTCCATTGTTTAGTTGTTTTGATCTTAGATGACCTTTTTCCCAGCATTTAGTTTGTAACTTTGTTTTTGGGCTGGAGATCTCCAGTAGTTAAGTTTCCGTGCTTTTTGGTTTAAGTTAGGCACTTTTGAGTTTAGAGGGATGAGCTGGGTGCGACGATGGCCCACTGCGTGGCTGGCCCTGCGACTTCCCCTTCTTTTGTTCATTTATCTGGGATCTCCAACCTTTTTTATTTACTCAGTTACATTTTTGATAGTTACTTTTGTCCTGATTTAAAATAAATTGATTGTTATATTTTAACAGAACTGTCTCTTGGCGTCCTTTCATATGCTTCAGTCTCTCCAGAGCCTTTGTTTGTTTGAGAGGCCGTGATACCGTGTTGGAGGCGAGGCCCCATTCATTCCTATAAAAGATGCCAAAATGGCTCAACTTCCGAGTGGAAAAGTACCCGGATCTTCCGGCAATCTTCCACATCCACTGGGCCCATGGAGCAGGTGCAGTAGCGTCCGCTCGGTCACATGGCTTGGTCACTGGGTCACAGCCGTCACATTGTCGTCAAGGCTTGCTCACTCTGCCTCCCAGCCCTCACTCAAGCCTCGGTCTGGGTCTCATTCACATGAACACAGGAAGGAAAATAGCTCTGGATTCAGCTGTTAGTGTATTTTACAACTTTTAGCCCAGCTTTGCTACAGGACAAGCTTTCCCCACTGAGCTTGCCTGACTCCACCTGCAGGTGGATCACAGACTTTCTAACTGATAGGAGTCAGCACGTAAGGCTGGGGAAGCAAGTCTCCGACACCCAGACCATCAGCAACGGTGCCCCCCAAGGCTGCTTTCTCTCCCCACTGCTCTTCTCCCTGTAGACCAACGGCTGCACCTCCAGACACCAATCTGTCAGGCTCCTTAAGTTTGCAGACGACACCACCCTCATCGGCCTCATCTCTGAGGGTGATGAGTCTGCATACAGATGGGAGGTTGACCATCTGGCATCCTGGTGCAGCCAGAACCACATGGAGCTGAATGCTCTGAAGACAGTGGAGATGGCAGTGGACTTCAGGAGAAACTCAGCCCCACTCCCCCCTCTCATCCTGCGCAGTTCCCCAGTTAACATGGTGGAGTCGTTCCGTTTCCTGGGCACGACCACCGCCCGGGACCTCAAGTGGGAGCTAAACATCAGCTCCCTCACCAGTAAGGCCCAGCAGAGGATGTACTTCCTGCGGCAGTTGAAGAAATTCAACCTGACACAGACCATGATGGTGCACTTTTACTCGGCCATCATCGAGTCCATCCTCACCTCCTCCATCACCGTCTGGTTCGCCGCTGCAACCGCCAGGGACAAGGCCAGGCTGCAGCGGGTCATCCGTGCTGCAGAAAGGGCGATCGGCTGCAACCTTCCTTCCCTCCCTCCAGGAGCTGTACACCTCCAGGACCTTGAGGAGGGCAGGGAAGATTGTGGCCAACCCCTCCCATCCTTGACACCATCTCTTTCAGACTCTGCCATCTGGCAGGAGGTTAAGGTCCATCAGGACCAAAATCTCACGCCACAAAAACAGTTTTTTCCTCATGGCAGTGGGGCTCTCCAACAGCCCATCCGCCCCCCTGTGACTGTCTCTCCCTCACACACACACACACACACACACACTACTGAACTTGAGTAGGGGCACAAAGTGGGCCATCATGCCGAACTGGTCTACCACCGTCAGAATGGTGGTGGGTCCGTTGGTCAGTGGCAGACCTGTAACAAAGTCCAAGGAGACGTGGGACCATGGACGATGGGGCACGACAGAGGTTTGGCGGACTGGATATTGTCAAGGTTCTTATGATGAGTCCAGGCCAAGAAGGGCAGCTTGCTTCCCTCGAGCCAGTGACGCCATTCCTCCAACGCCAGCTTTACAGCCAGCATTTCCCAGTTCCCAATGTCGTAGTTCCTCTCCGCCGTGGAAAGTGGCATTGAGAAGAAGGCGCAGGGGTGGAGCTTCTGGTCGTTGGCAGCCCGCTGGGACAAGATGGCTCCGACCCAAACGTCGGAGGCATCCACCAAACTGTCTCTCGGGGTCAAGAACTTAACGGTTGGGAGTGGATTTGAACCGGGCCTTAAGGTTCTGGAAGGCCTCCTCGGCCAGAAGTGAAGTGAAATACAGTACAGAAATGAAGCCATAATATCCCGAAAACGGGAACGTCATTTGAAGCCAGAGTCTGCACAGTAGTGATGGAGCAGTGTAACCGCGGTATCAAGGGTCAACTGCCCGAAAACAATCGCGAGCCGAGCACAGCAGCAGCGTCATGACTTCCCCATGAACCCCTTTTTATAGCATCAAATAACTAATTAAAAACAAATTTCAGAAAAATAAACACTTGAACATACATCAGCATGTTGAGAACTACCTAAAATGACAGAAACCATCTTTGGGAAAAAAATACTTGACGTTTTTCTTTGACTTTTTAGTTTGGTCCATGTCCCATCCACTAATATGGAGGAGACGGGGTTTATGACATCTACTGCAGCCAGCCACCAGGGGCAAGATGTTTCAGCTTCACTTTTGCGGAGCTGTCATGTCGTCCATCTTCATATACAGTCTACGGCCCTGAGCCAGTGGTGTAGTGGTCGTCGATAAGGTGGGTGTACTGGTAGAGATGGGTAGGTTAAAGGGGAGCAAGTGGCTATACTCTCCTAAATGTTCCAATGGCATTTGGCTGATAGGTGGGTATAATGTTAACTGCCAAAAAAAAAAAAAAGCCGGGTATGGTACGTATACCTGCATTTACCCTCCACTACACCACTGCCCTGAGCTATTAAGAGATGCAGTGTTGTCAGTGCAACTGTCCATTTGACCAAAACAGAGTCTGACGTGTTGCAATGCCATAGATACAGTACCAATACCATACAGTATGTACTATATACTAATTTCAGAGTAGTAAGTGTACAGTAAATGGATGTAGCCTACTTTATCATTTTATAATAACAGAAATGATGCAAGACATGCAGCAAAATATGCCAAACTGTGACAATTAAACTTAAAGATTTTTCCAAACATCAACCAATTATCTCTTTTTGTACATGTGAATGGCAGCCTGTGATGATGAGGGAGAAACTACGAGTTGACTTACTGCAGCTGTTAATCAATAGCTTTTGAACGGAGATGTCTATCCGTCATGGCTGACAGTACACGGTAGGCTTTTCATGGGTAGTGAATGCAAAATTTTGCGCTCTCCCAGATTCCTTTCTGTGAATGCAAATCTAGCTTTCCCTTTCACTCTTTTTCTAACATCTCCACTGTTTTCTGGAACATCTATGGCCCTCCCACCTACTTCTTTTCTCTCCGCTTTCACTCTGCATAACAATCTTTTTTTCCCATTTACCTCTGGCGCTCTGTTTCTCTACTCCAACAGCCTGGACACACCAGGAACGTCAGGAGCGCGTGACGGCTGCGTGGCGGCTGCGTGGCGGCTGCGTGGCATGGTGGCTGCGTGAGTCACGTGTCGGGCGTTCACACCAGCTGCATTTCAGCTGCGTGTCTGCTGTGTTTCTGCTGCTGCAGCTGCTACTGTCATCCCTTTCTTTCTACATAGAGTTTGCCTTTTAATGGCCATTTCATTTCATTATAAATATCATTTATATTTATTTTAGACCGAGAAAGGTTAAAAAATGTGTGGTAATTTGTAAATAATAGTAATGATCCACAATTAAAACTCCGTACTATATTCATTCATGGAGCTCTCCAAGTCACTGCATGTTCTACAACACTGTCCGGCACATATTTCAGAATAAAAGCCTTGTGTTAACAAATGAAGGAATTCTGTCCATAGAAAAAACGCTTGAGGGCTTTTATTTTGAAACGAACGTTGATTTAAAAATAAGTCTTTACTTTTTTTAATCTCCGTAACATTTTCTATAGATAGACATCGAAACTGTTGTAATCTTGCTGGTATGATGTGAATATACAGTCAATAAATCACTCTCACTGTCTGTTGTTGCTGTGAGACGCGCGTCTCATGCGGACAGTATGGCTGCTCTAACCTGTTAACACGGACGCCGAAATAAAAAACAACAGGTAACACAGCCGCCACGCGCTCCTGACGTTCCTGGTGTGTGCGGGCTATATGGCACTCATCTTTCTTCGTCCAGAAACATTAAACTCTGAATAATGTGAAATGGTGAGCCAAAAAGAACATGGCCTTAAAAGGGCTAACGTGATCTAGATTGTCTGCACGTTGCAATACAGAACATCTTTCTCCTAAAAATACGTTGAGGGAAATCTGAGGGTATGCTGCATTGTGGCCTACTGTATAAGCAGGTAATGGACACAACATGCTCACAACTAAAGTGTTGTGAGGTATATGTGAAACCCTGTCAAGCTCCATGTCATCCAGCAATTAGCCGCAAAAACTTGATTCAGATCAGTAGAGAATGACCAACATGGTTTCCCCAGCCCACAAACACAAGCCTGACAGACTGCAAACAGCAGCTTTAAATACTCCATGGTCAAAACCACTGAGACATTAGCAAGGGTCGGACAAAGCAAACAATTAAAGCTGTCAAGCAACATTAGCTTTTCAATGAAGCTTTTCCTGCATAATAACTTTACAAAAGTCACATTCCGGTCAACATTAATTGAAAATTAATTAAAATTAAAACCAAAATTCAAAGAGAACACATTGCTCCCTCCCTCCCTCCCTCCCTCATATTTCACTCGGTATTGTCCGGATTGCCATCACCTGGTAGAGCAAAGGGTGCTTAGGTGCACACAATCATGCCGCAAAAATGATACCAGAGAAACAAATACGTGAATTAAACATTGTATATTAAGCAAATATATTAATCAACTGAAGTGGGTGCAAACTCTAGAAGTACTGTATACTGTATGTGTAATATATACTGTATGTATATTAAAACCAAAAATCATGTCAAACTATACTAAAACTATATGGTTCAAAGACTTTTCAGCAGACCCTCACAATCACACACAAAGGCTTTTATGGCAACTCAAGCAAACCTTTTTTAAGTCAGTTAGGTAAGCTTTACTATAAACTAGGCCTGTCAATCGATTAAAATAATTAATCGCATGATTGGCCATGGTTAATCGAGATTAATCGCAAATTAATCTCACATTTTTTATCTGTTCAAAATGTACCTTAAAGGGAGATTTGTCAGGTATTTAATACTCATATCAACATGGGAGTGGACAGATTAACTCGAAAAAAAAAGTTTGGAAACTTGTGTTTGGTGGATTATTTCTCTGTTGTTACAATGCTAATTGGCATTGTATTTTATATCATTGGAAAGCCTGTTTATTTACCTTCACAATGATATCCAACTTGTAAGGATCATGCATTTGTGGGATGAGCAGCACAGCTGATTATGTAGGTAGTGCCCAAGTCAAATTTGCCAAAATTCTCTGCCAACGCTAAACGGTGTATTCTCCTGTTGGTATTGACTCTTGTTGTGAGTTGTTTGGTGGATTGGATGATTGAATTCTCTAACAGCCTGGCACCTCCTCCTCATGCTGGTCACCAACCTGGTCACACGTTGCTGTGGGATGGCGTTCCATTCCTCAACCAGGATTCGTTGCAGGTCAGCCAGCGTGGTTGTGTTGGTCACTCTAACACGTACGGCACGCCCAAGCTGATCCCACAAGTGTTCAGTTGGGTTGAGGTCTGGACTCCCGGCAGGCCGTTCCATTCTCTCTACTCCCACATTGTGGAGATAGTCTGTGATAACCCTGGCTCTGTGGGGGCGAGCTTTGTCATCTTCGAGGAGGAAGTTAGTTCCCAGATTGTGGAGATATGGGATCGCCACTGGCTGCAGAATCTCATCCCGATATCTCACTGCATTGAGATGGCTTTCAATGATTACACGCCTTGTTTTGCCAGTGAGGGAGATGCCGCTCCACACCATGACACTGCCCCCACCAAAAGCTGTTACTCCATTGGTGTAACAATCAGCATAGCAGGAGAATTGGCAGAGAATTGCGCGCTACCCACTTAATCAGCTGTGCTGCTCATCCCACAAATGCATGATCCTTACAAGTTGGACATCATTGTGAAGGTAAATAAACAGACTTTCCAACGATGTAAAATACAATGCCAATTAGTATTGTAACAACAGAGAAATAATCAACCAAACACAAATTTCCACATTTCTTTTCCAAGTTTGGTAACACTTGTCCATAGCACACCAAAAGCAACTCAATCGAGTTGATTTAAAAAAAGATTTCGACTCAAAATTTTACATTTCCTCAGTTCTATTCATTAATGCTTTTCTTGAGGGTTTATAATATAGTTTAAATTGAAACCTACTGATGATATTGACACATTTAGGCTAAGTCAGCCCATTCTCATTCCCAGGGCGTTAAATACTGAGGCCTTGTCACGGCCATCAACGTTGCGTTACTGCCGCACAAGGCGCCATTTAGCGCCGGTATGAAACGCACCGCGCATTCCATTAACTATATTATAAACCCACCCGCGGCAACAGTAAACACTCCGAGAAAGTGGAGTGTGATGTAGTTTAAAGAGCCAAAAGACACACCAGGTGGAGGTGTATGGGTCCAATAAACACAAGGCTTTCATCCAGGAGACCGCTGTTCATGTGCCGTGCGTTAACCTTCACTTTCACGTTACAATCAGCTGTTCGTTCGTGTCCCGTGTTCACAACGTTCAGTGTCATTTTCACTTTACAAACATAGTAGTTTTTAAGTCCAACCATGTAGTTCTTTCCTAAACCTTAATATAGTGGTTTTGTAGCCTAATCTTAAAGTGATGCCATGGGTAACTATAGCGGTTTTGATGCCGAAAATAAAGTGACGCCAAGGGGTGGTATGTGATGAGTTGGGATGAGAATGTGTTGGCTGAGTCCACATTGTGTTGAGCCATGCAGCTGCAGCTTTAACTTTTTCACTAAAGAGCAGACTGATACAAATATAGAAAGGGAAAATGCTTTGAACGAGTACACAACAAATTTTGCATATTGAAGAATAACAAATATAGACAGTGAAAAATACAAAGCTTGCACTCGGACATCATGCAATGCTCTCAATCAATTAATCCCACGAGAAAGCCAAAACATAGGTAAAGTTTACGTCTTGTTATGTGATTTCAAAGCGTCATCCCGTAATGAGTGTTAGAATCCTTTGGAGCGTTCAAGTGATGAGCACACTTAATGTAAGGTTGAATTCAATTCAACTCTGAACTGACTGCATTTACTATGTATGGTAGCATAGCAACAGTTGCTAGGACAGACAGCCCGCTGTGCAATGGTGAGTGTAAAACCTGTTGTTCTTTGCCTACCTGGAACCTTCTATGATAAGAGATCATTATGAAGTGACATGCCTGGTTAGTACTGAGAGCCCACTGATGCCCAACTATGACTGTATGTACTTTATTTGATGGACATGTAGAGTGAATAGCTTCATTATATGGAATGAAATGAAGGCTTTAATTACACTTTGCAGTAGCTGAATTAAATTTTGAATTAGGATTTGCATTCTTTTATTCATATTGAAGTAACCTGTGGACTTTTTTTTTGTTTGACGAACAAAAGTTGCATTCAGTGTTACTCACAAAAGGACATTGGGATGAACTGGAAACAACATTGCTCTATAGCGCTACTAGTGGTGAAAACATCCTAACAGCAGCCCTGTCTCCTAAAAATTACGTTCCCATACGACTAAACTGCATTCTCAATTAAATTTGGAGGGAAAAGTATTTTGTCGCGGATTACGTTTGTCTATGATATATCACAAATGTTTGTAACGATAGTCCACAGAAGGCCCCAGAAAGTGACCTAGTACCATGAGCTACATGCAGAGCAGCTGACATAGTTTATTGAGCGACAGTTAATGAAAATGATGTGGGATAATAACATTATTGAAAGTTACGTGCTATAATAATAATGCTTTTGAAATTTGCTTGGTAAAATAATAACTCTATTGGAAGTTACGTGGTATAATAATGATAACGTTATTGAAAGTTACGTGGTATCATAACAATAACTTTATTGAAAGTTACGTGCTATGACATTGAAAGTTACGTGGTATATCAACAATAAGGTTATTTAAAGTTACGTGGTATAATAATGATAATGTTATTGAAAGTTACGTGGTATAATAATGATAATGTTATTGAAAGTTACATGCTATAATAATGGTAATGTTATTGAAAGTTACGTGCTATAATAATGATAAAATTATTGAATAGATACATGCTATAATAATGATAACGTTATTGAAAGTTACGTGGTATAATAACAATAACGTTATTGAAAGTTACGTGCTATAATAATGATAACGTTACTGAAAGCTACGTGGTATAATAATGATAAAAACCAGGAGACTGCTGTTGATATCCCGTGTGAAACAGACATTAATTTTAAGCCAAACCAAGATGAGTCAGTAGTTTTGTTGCATCTTTTTTGTTTCAATTTACAACGCGTTAACCTCGTGTACCTGTTTAAAAGTGTGACCGTAATCCGAGAGAAAATATGTTTCCCTCGAAACGTAATTGAGAATGCAGTTTAGTTAAAGGGGAATGTAATTTTGTAGGAGACAGGGCTGACAGGACCTTTAAGTAGAAATGCATCATACTGGTCTTACATTTTTAAAACAATTCCAATACTTAGGTGAATAATTCAATAACAAAAAATTGAGGTCATTTTGTGTTTAATGTTAAAAATGCAAAACAAATGTTTATTGAGAACAACAATATGCAATTATTAATTAAGCTAATTAATAAGACTTGAGACATTTAAAATGAGATGTCTGATAGATCTTAAATATTTTAAAGCCAACAAATGTCAAATGTATTTAGTCTGTGTACCGAGAGAAAACATTGAGAAAATATCTCCTGATTGCTGACTTAAATGCCATTTTTTTCAGTTTTATGTACCGTGACAAAGCTTTCATCTCCATTACAACATCATTGAATGTTTCTCGGCAGCCATTAAGTGAAATGAGCGCCAGAATGACGTGGAGGGGGACACGTCCTTCCATCCAAAGGTCTGTGGGAGTCCTGGGTCCTGTTCCTTTTTCCCATTCTCTCTGTGTGTTCCTCTGTGCGACAGCTTAACGCCCAGACTGTTGCTGGACCATTACCCAAATCCATCTCCTCAACATGGCATGTCAGGCCTCACAGACAGCGGGTGCTCGCATCTGAAAGCAGCATGTTCTTAAAGCCTTCACCGCAGGGCAAAAGGGGCTTCTGCACGTTGCCGGAGAGAGGCAGCAGGGATTACAACGCCGAGGAAGAAGATACTGTGGACTCTGTGCTGTGTCTGGGACAAAACATTGGTCCTGGTTTCATTTTAAAATGGCTTATTAACTGTATGAATTCACAGTATTGTTATCCAAGTCTTTATTCCTCAATGTCTTCTTCTTCTGTACTGTTTTTGGACTTTAAATACTTCTGCATACTTTAAGCTACAGAAACCATTCGACTATCAATATATTTAGCTCTTTAAAGCTGAAGTAGGCGATATTGGAGAAAATCTGATTTAAAAAAAAGGTTATTTTTATAAAATGGTCGCTATATCATGACAATAGTACATGAAACGGGTAACCTGAAAAAAATCATGTGCCTCTGTGTGCTCTGGTGTCCTCCGGTGCTCCTAACGGCATCTGCAAGATTTCACAGGCCGGAGAAAAACAAGCAGTAAGAGCTGATCTGGGGTCTACTGTCCATCTGCTGTCTATGAGAGCCGGCTGTCAGTCACTCGCGAACTCCGACCAAACAGTCAAACTAGGCAGCGCTGATCAAATATGAATCAATATTATGTTACGTTAATGTCTATTTCACTCCTCAAATGTTTTCAGAATCATCTTGTAGTGCACGGTTTAGCTGTGAAAAGAGAAAGTTTGTGACGCCGCTGCCATGTTGAAATCTGGTGAAGGAACGCCAAGTTCCGGTCCCATGACCGGAGCACAGCCAATAGGAACGCTCTCTCAATAAAATGACCTGTGATTGGTCAAAGTCTCCCGTGACGGGCTAGATGTTCTAAAGTCTGAAAACAGAGCCATGAGGAGGAGCAGAAGTCTAGTTATCTCTCAGAACACTTGAATTACAATATGCTGAAAGGTTATTATGGAATTTTTGCCCAATGATGCCAAAACTATACTGCCTACTGCCGCTTTAAGGACATTCCTGCTTGTATTCAACTTTTTTTTATCTCTTTTATACTTTTTAAAATATTCAACTTTTTCAAAAACATTTTTTTTTACAATGGAAGTCTATGGAGAGAATCTTCATCATACCTCCCTATGGGCATCAGACAGTCTGATTCTGCCCACACCCAAAAAAAAAAATGCCCCAGAGAGTAACTGTTTCTTAACAGGAAGCTCAGGATGAGGCTTGTTTTAATGTTTACATGCTGCAATGTTTAAAAAACCCTTTATTCTTCTCATACTGTCAGCCTGAATATACCAGCTCAGAGGCTCTGTTTGACAGAAGCTGATTCACAGCCTGTCTCCTCCCACTCTGCTCTGATTGGTCAGCGTTTCTGTCAATCAAACGTCCTCAACAACACAGAGTCACTATCTCCACGCCCCCTGGAGCAACCCAGCTCTCACTGAGAGAAGCTACCTATAGCTCTGCAGGTAAAGGGAAGCAGCTAGGAAAAGTTTATAAAACCACTTTAAAGTTTATTAACCAGAAACTTCAGCCAGCGCAAGTCACCGGAGGAATCTGATCAGAAATCGGCGACACATGATGAACATCTGCGGTCCAGATTCCAGGTTTTCCTGACGGTTTCTCTCAGGTAAATAATGCTATTTATATCTCTGTTAGTTAGCTCAGTGTTTACCTCATGCATCAACTCTGTAAACCGTAAACATACACTCTGTTTTACGTCTGTCTTTACAGATCCATCTGTGAGAAATGACCGACAGAATCATCCCAGAGGAGGAGAAAACATTATCAGTGAGCAAATAGTTGTGAGCCAATAGCGCCATAGCGGTAGCATGTAGCTAACCTGTTAGCATGTAGCTACATGCTAACGGGTTAGCTACATGCTACCGCTATGTGACGGTGTGTAAACACAGCGACCATCGGGTGGAAAATAGAAGATGTGAAACAGTAGTCAGTTCATTATTTCTGCTAAAAGACACCTGCTAAATGTATGGAAGATCAGAGTAATGGTATATTATTTACTGTAGGAGCTGTCTCTGTGTTACCATGACTACAGGCCACTAGAGCTTAGTTTACTGTAGTTTACCAGAGCTGAAAGACTTTCTCCTTTCCCTGTCACATAACTACAGGTAGGATGATTACAAATGCTGTGAATAATTAATATTGTCATCTGTCTACTCAAATAAAGGTTGACTGTGAAACAGAAATGTGTTGTGTTGCTTACAGTCACTACTACCTGTACTCTTCTACATGCATGACATCAAATATATATAATATATACATATCACCTGTTTAAACAGTGTAATTACATAAAGCCTTTGTGAAAGAACATGTTATATTTAGATGATGGGAGTACATGAAGCCTGTTCTGCTGGTTCTTGGAGACTAACAGTAGGAGCTACTTTGCTCAAGTTCGGTTGTGGATTACACAGAGTGACGCGCTGTGGGGCGGGGTCAACTAGCTGCGTGTTCTCTGGTTCAACCAACCCATGGCTTGCAATTCTCTAATGACGTCAGAAGAGAAAGGAAAAGCTGCAAAGTGATTTTCGACACCCATTTCCGGACAAACGGAGCAGGAGAAAAAGAGAGAGGATGGTCTTTTATGATACTATGGTGACCTATAAACACACTGGGGACAGATATTGACGTTTAAAAGACATGGAAAAGTGCATTTTGCATAATAGGTGACCTTTAAAGGTTTACGCAGCTCTTTATGGACATTCCTGCTTGTATTCAACTTTTTTATACTTTTAAAAATATTAAACTTTTTCCAACATTTTATTGTTATTCCACACAAATACTACTATATAAGAGTTTTCAAGGTTCCTTCCACCCAAATACTTTCTAATTACTTATAGTTTCCACCCAAATACTACTTTCTGTATTTTCAGCTATGCTTTGCAATTAATTTCATCTGTCAGCATTCACACACGATTTCTGAAGGAAATGCAGTTATCTCATATACATTTCATTTCACAAAGCAGTGGCCTTCTGTGATAAACTCTTCTCTGCATCAATCTAGATTTTATGCCAGAAAGGAAGAAAAAATCTACTTTTAGCTCTAACATCACTGCATCAACTACTTTCTGAGACATCTGCACCTTTTATAGTGTCCTGAAAGCATTGCGGTCTATATTTAGAGAGACCAAATACGGCAAAGAGTACAAACAGATGCTGTTGAAGTGACAGCAATGTCAGCACAAGAGCAAGCCGCCGGTTTTGTTTGCTCGTACAAACGGTCCTCATTAAGTCGCACGGAGAATAAAGCAAACGGAGGAGCGAGTAAGTCGGGACAAGAAAGAGAAGGCATGTCAAGACAATCTCATATAAGCAAGCAGCAACTTAAATTGCCATTTGTTTTCTGAAAAGGAATAACAACAAGTTGACAGTGCAATCAAAGCACGATGCCATCGATGGGAGAGAGCGCGGCCATTACTGTGTGCGCTGAACCGAGCCAAATTGGTTATTTCAATGGCACAATTTCAGAGGCAGCCAAGGGGAAGTGTAATATAGTATCTTAAAAATACAAGCCATCAGAATACTCTTAGCAATCTCACACACCTTCCCTGATGAGGGGATGATCAATAATATGATTTTGTTGTCTATCGAGCTGTGGTGTTAAACATGCTCATGCTTGTACCACTGTTCACTTCAAATTGGTTTTGCGCTTTACAACGTTAAATGCCTGCAAAGAAAAAAGGTTGAAATAAAATTAATTACTTTTGCTTGTGCACTTGCATACTGCCTCTTGCACTTAAAGGGATAGTTTGGAAATTTGAAGTGGGGTTGTGTGAGGTACCTATCCATCGCCAGTGTTTTACCTACAGTATGGAGTATACAGTACCCAGTTTGGAGAAACCGACAGAAGTACCAGCACAGAAGCAAAGCAATGTACTGCTGTGGACGGGGGGAACAGCAAAACATATTTTAGATACCTAAAAGAAAGGCTCACCAAAAAAAAAATCAATACCAATTTTAGTGTACGCTATATTTAGAATATTTTCAGTGCTTTATCTTTGCCACCAGACAGCCCTTCCGACGGGGAACTGAAGCCGTTATATCCATCTCTGCACTCCTTAAAGCCACCAGACTCCATTGACAAAAACAGTAATTTTACTTCCCAGAACGCAGGAGCTGCTGGTCTACCGCTGCCTCGATCGGTTAGTTTGTGTTATTGTGTGACTTTAGTGAATCCGAAGTAACCCTTTAAAACACCCAAAGTCACACAATAACACAAACTAAATAATAACTAGAATGGCACTCGGAGAGCGCAGATGTCCGCCAAGGTGCCTGACTTTAAAAACAGATCACAGCTCACAGCTCACAGCTCACAGCTGGCGGTACCGTGAGTTGGTCGGCTTATTATTAACACGGCGTGTTTCCGTGTAACGTATCGGCGTATGCCTCTCTCATTCAGCAGCCTTGCTATGTCTGTATAACGTTACACTACGTTGTCTCTCATCCTGTCATCTACGCGCTTTTTTCTTTCTCACCGCGGACGGCCAGCAGCTCCTGCACCTTGATATCTCGCCACACATCCACACACGTATCTCTCTGCCCTCGGAAGGAAAGAGGCGGGATCACGCATCATCAACTCGTCATCAGTTACACTGCGCATGTGTTTACCCTGTGGTCTTAATGCTCAGGCTGATCGAAATCCTTAGAAAAAATTCTGAATCCGGATCATAATCTGGATCGCCACCAAAATCTAATGGATTGTTCATTGTGCTACACCTCCAAAAAAATTCATTCAAATCCATTGCAAACTTTTGGAGTAATCCTGCTAACGGACAAACAAACAAACCAACGCCGGTGAAAACAACCTCCGCCCTTGGCGGAGGAAATAATAATAATGTTATTTATATAGCACTTGAAAAAACTTAAGTACAAAGTGCTTTCCAGATTGAAAAGTTTACAGAATAAAAATTCCAGTTCCTTGTAAGCCCCCCTATACGACATACAAAAATTAGGAACATGAGAGAACATCAAGCAGCGCTGAGCCCATACATAAAATGGAGGTGCAATTGCAAAATAGATATAAAAAAAAATTATATGACGCCGTGTGGGCTGGTTTTCCTCCTGTTCCCCCAATTTTTTGAGTCAGCAGCCGCCTGGTATCACTTCAGAAGACATTACTTTACTCTGTTCAAAACACTGGAATTTAACTAAATCCATGCCCCTCAAACTCGATGGCTAATCCAGGAAAATAGGGTTTAGGTCAATAGTCATCAGTGTATGACCCAATCATACCCGAACCACACTCAATAATCTTTGCTTATGTACACATTTAATAATAAAAAAATTGTTTTGGGTTCAGGTGTGTTGTACATGGTAATGTGTTTGGGTCACATTGAGGCTGCAAATGTTCTCAAACCTCTGTCCACACATATTATACACACATTCCTGACTCAATCATATGTCAAATTTCCATGCTTGAGTTTACCTCCCATCATTTCTATATGTCACAGGTGTTGGGATGCTTTCCACTGGAACAGAGTGACAGTCAATCTAAGTGGGTGATCTTAAAGGTTAAGGTGCAGACCCCAGAGAGAGGAGGCGAAGAAGCGAAGGACACAACTTCAAGCTCACTGCTGACACGCCGGCAATATGAACCCTCTGACGAGATGGAGGAGATAACTCACCGGGGGAAAGGGATGAGGGGACAGCTGAGGAGGAATGGCAAGGCCACATGAAGGAGAAATGTCATTCATGCACCTGAACTACAATATGGCCTTCCCTATCTACTGCACATGATGCCTCAGCACAGCTATTCCTCATTATCTGCCTATTGATTTAGCCATTTAGAAAAAAGCTGGCCCCAGGTCTTTCTCCAGGTCAATCCTTAGCACGTCAATTAGATGCACGTATGGGAGACTTTCTGTGCAAGACTGGCTTGATGGGTGATACATTTAAAACACAGTCTCACAGCAGTTCGTGAAATAGTCAAGAAATTGTATCTATTTGATTCATGTACATAGATAGGAATTTACCTTTTTTTCCACAACGTATTTGTTGTGCGTTTTCCTACGAATGTCCAGCAACACGTGACGCATGTGTCAATTTACGTTCCAGTCTTTTCAAAATAAAACTACTTAGTCAGGTTTAGGAATAGATCGACCTGGTTAGGTTTAGGCAATAAAACTACTTAGGTTTAGGAAAAAGATTCTGGTTTAGGTTCAAATAACTCAGGAAGTGCCGTAACTTTAGTACAGAAGTTACGTGACAAATACATCAACTTTGACTTGTGGTTTCACACGGGACACTAACACCGGTCTCCTGGGCGAAAGTCCCGTGGCTTCCTGTGGCGGACAATTGATGATTGCAAACACCTGAGCAAGAGGCCAATAAACAAGTGCAAAATGTGGTCACTAGATGGCTCTACAGGATGTCAAGTAAGCAGAGAAAATAATGAAAACAAAATAAGAAAACATAAATAAACAGATAATAAGAAGTAAACAAGAAGTGCACTCGAAGAGCGCAGACCTCCGCTAAGGCAGGTTTCATGAGCAGCAAAGCGGAGCAGCATAGCGGAACAGCATAGCGGAGTAAAATCACTTCAGTGGAAGTGGTCAGAAACAAAATAAAACTCACCTAAAGCATCGTCGTCACTCTGATCGGCACCAAAATCCAATGGATTGTTCAGTGTGCCATACCCCACCCCTCCAAAAAATTTAATTCAAATCCATTGCGGGCTTTTGTAGTAATCCTGATAACGGACAAACCAACAAACAAACCAACGCCGGTGAAAACATAACCTCCTTCCTAGGCCTTCGGCCTTGGCGGAGCTAATAAATAATAATATATAGCCATTTATGGCAACAGTATAAGACCACATGCATAAGAGCCATTACAAAAATGGACTAAAATCAATTTCTTCGTTTAGTCCTGGATATATTGTGATACTTCATTTGGTGGATGTAAAACGTTTCTCTCTGCAGTAATAATTTCAGTCGATCACCACCCCGAATGTTCTTTTTTTTCAGTTTCTAGGCCTTCAACCATAAGGCTGTCTGGCTTGCTATTATGTACTTCATAAAAGTGCTTAGCCATAAGGTAATTCAAATTAGGTTTGCGGATTGCATACTTATGCTCAGAGACTCTCTCTTTCAACCGTCTCTTTGTCCCGCCTATGTAAAAACAACCACAGGTACAGGATAAATGGTACACAACAAAAGTAGTGTTACAGTTAACGAACGTTTTGATGTCGTACACCTTATGAGTCTTAAGGTCACTGAATTGTTTACACTCCTTTATATTGGCACAATGGTTGCAGAAGCCACATTTGTAGGTATACCCTTCAATGATCGGTGAAGCCAACTTTTATTATTATTATTGGTGGGGAGATAGCTGGGCACTAACCTGTCCCGTATTGTAAGGGCTCTCTTGAAACTGATCTTAGGAGGGGCAGGAAAAACCTCCCTAAGAATAGGGTCACTTTTAATGAGATTCTAATTAGAATGTATTTATCCTTTTTATGGAATTTGCTAGAGAGCTGTATGCTGTGACGAAGTACACGCGCTCATGACTATTTCACGAACTGCTGTGCGACTGGGCTGGTAATTCAGTCTTCTTTTGGGTTGCATTGCTGTGTTACTGTGCCGTTGAAATGTGCCTGTCCTGGCTGCGCTTCCCCTCACCTTGTGTTTAGCAGGAAGGACAGGCAGGGAGTGGGAGTCGCTGTGACTGGTGTTGGCTGTCCCCCTACTTTCTGCTTAGCAGGGTGCATAGACGGGGAGTGGGCCATCCTGGATGTCCTGTTACAGAAGGATGAACATGGCGGGGAGGGGGGGGGTAATCACACTCCACTCCCCGAGACTATAGAGCCACATTAGACAGCAAAGCCTTTATTAAATAGAGCGATGCATACATTAATCGCAAATTAATCACACATTGTTTTTTTCTTTTCAAAATGTATTTAATGCTCTTATCAACATGGGAGTGGGTAAATATGTTTGCTTTATGCAAATGGATGTATATATTTATTATTGGAAATCAATTAACAACACAAAACAATGACAGATATTGTCCAGAAACCCTCACAGGTACTGCATTTAGCATAAAACAATATGCTCAGATCATAACATGACAAACTGCAGCCCAACAGGCAACAACAGCTGTCAGTGTGTCAGTGTGCTGACTTGACTATGACTTGCCCCAAACTGCATGTGATTATCATAAAGTGGGCATGGCTGTAAAGGGGAGACTCGTGGGTACCCATAGAACCCATTTACATTCACATATCTGGAGGTCAGAGGTCAAGGGACCCCTTTGAAAATGGTCATGACAGTTTTTCCTCGCCAAAATTGAGCGCAAGTTTGGAGCGTTATTTAACCTCCTTCGCGACAAATTAGTATGACATGGTTGGTACTGATGGATTCCTGAGGTTTACTACTTTCATATGATGTCAGACCAATGCAGAATGAGTATTTTCACTTTTGATACTTTAAGTAAATGTGGGTGATAATACTTATATACTTTAAGTGAGATTTAGAATGCAGGAGTTTGTAGTGGAGTATTTTCACGGAGTGGTGCAGCTAATTTTACTAAAGTAATGGAACTGAATACTTCTTCTTCCACCACTGGAGATATTGCATTGCACTATAACCAAACTATAAAAATGCATGGCAAAAAAAAATATCAAAATCAGGTGCAGTAGCTTTATCATGAATCTTACAAACAAAAGGGTCACTGAGGTCACAGTGCACCCGTGTGTCATGGCGCACTAGACGGAATACCTCTTATGCGAGTTGTATCTAGGGGATTTCGGTGTGTTGGCACATCAGATGTGACACCTTGGTGCATTTCCAGAAGTAGTAATTGGATGGAAATGTTGAGGAGGGAGGTATTGGTGATAATGAGCTGACTCGTGAGGCGCCGTCATGGCTGACATGTGTGATGATGAGGTTCACCTGCAGGATTAAAAAAGGAGCTTTGAGAAGCAAGGTTTGTTTTCATATGACAGCAATCAGAACGCGTTAGCGTGTATGTCACAGGAGTATACAAGCATACATAAGTAAATGATGCTGGCACGGAACCAGATTCCTCCCCCCTTTCTCTTTGACACTTTCTCCCTCTCTCTGTCACTATCACACCTTCTCTCAATGAAGCAATCAACAGCTAGCACCCTAGCTAACGTCGTCGCGGGTAATTAGAGCTTCATCTGAGATGCTGTTTTTTGGTGCAAATGATTGGCATGGCGAGGCTGCATTATTCAAATGTGCCCTCTCCACACAGATGTTGGGATGCAGGGTCATGTGGTGTGGTTAGGGCGGGGCTACCTTGTGATGGACAGGTTGCTACCACGGCGTTGTCCGGTCTGGGAGTTGTCTGTGTTTTCGTCTTAGAACTTTAACCCTTTCACAGTGTGTTTTCAGTTCATGTAAGCTAATTGTAACATTTTTGTTCACATAAAAATGTCTTTTTCAACGTAGCTCCGCCCTCTCGTGTCACTTTTGGTTGCAAAAGTTAGTTATGTTATATAGAGGAACTGCATTTATTTAAAATGTGGGTACGGCGGTGTTCAGGTGGCTTGAGAGTTTACGATGCTGTCCATGGAATCACAGCATCACCGGTCCTACCAGGGACCCTTGTTGCATGTCATCGCCTGTTCATTCCACCCTAATACTTTCCGTCAAACGACTTATAGTTTTAAAGGTTTATTCCACCAAAATACCACTTTCTAGAAGTCTATTCTGCATTTGCACTTTAAGATTTCCGTATTTTCAGCAATGCTTTAAAATTTATTTCAGCTTTCAGCGTTCACGCACATTTTCTGCAGGAAATGCAGCCATCTAGTCTAATCTACTATACGTAATTCTGAGTTTAAAATGACATTTTATCATGCCGAGAAATCCGAGGGGTCTTGCAGAAAGGGAAGCAATAATAATCCTTCGGCTCTAATGAAGACCTACATACTGTTTTAAAACTCTCTATACTGCCAGAAAATAAGGAATCCTTCATTGATTTGTTGTCCCTGAAAATTGTTAATCGAGTAATGCAAACTGCCCTGCAACTAATGGAGATGACCTCTGTCCTCAATCATAGCTACAGCCCTGGTTGCAATTCATTAAAACACTCTTCATCGTGCTTATAAAACAGTTTTGTTTTGACAAAGTAATCCTTACCCTCTATGTGAATGTGTTTAAGGGCTGTGGGAGTGTAGTGGAAGTGGACACTCGGGTGCTGTCACAATAAAGGTCTAGGACAATCGTCCTCCTCCCACTGCTGTCCCTTCATACACACTACTGTATCACACACACAGGGCATTAACACAGATCCGAGATGAACTCCCCCCCATGAAGCCGAGTAGCCCTTGTGTCTTCTAGTCCATGTAGTAATCCTTTATTTCCTTTCCTCTGTTATAATTGTGTTGATGCTCAGAGACATGGAGAAAGTAGATCATGTCTGACCGGATTATCATGATTCATTTGAAATTTGGATGCAGCTAATTAAACACTATAGGATCCTTTATTTCTCATAAATTGCTGATAGAAAATGGGTCGGGAAGGGACATCCTCTGTCATCATTTCAACTGGGGACCAGTGAAGAAGAGGAGTGGGGGGGATAGAAAGCAGGCTGAAAACAGGGAAGAGGACAGAAAAAAACATACTCTGCATACTGTGTCTGGTGGACTTCCCTAATTTATATTACATTCACCCATCTGTAGACCCTTTTACAGTTTGGAAACTAGAATGGCACTCGGAGAGCGCAGACCTCCGCCAAGGTGCCTGACTTTAAAAACAGATCACAGCTGGCGGTACCGTGAGGTGGTCGGCTTGTTATTAACACCGTGGAACGTATCGGCGGATGCCTCTCTCGTTCAGCAGCCTTGTTATATCTGTATAATGTTACACTACGTTGTCTCTCATCCCGTCAGCTACCGCTTTTTTCTTTCTCACCGCAGACGGACAGCAGCTCCCGCACCTCAAAGTCTCGCCACAAATCCACACACGTATCTCTCTGCTCTCAGAAGGACATGGGGTCAACACGTCATCATCGCGTCATCAGTTACACTGCGCATGTGTTATACTCTGTGGTCTTAATGCTCAGGCTGATCGGAATCCTTAAACAAATTCCTGAATCCGGATCATGATCCTGATCGCCACCAAAATCGAATGGATTGTTCATTGTGCTACACCCCACCCCTCCAAAAAATGTCATTCAAATCCATCGCGAACTTTTGGAGTAATCCTGGTAACAAACAAACAAACCAACGCCGGTGAAACCTTTGGCCTTGGCGGAGGTAACAATGATGACGTACATAAGTGTGCGCACTTATTTTAGCAACAGAAGTACGGCGGAGTGCAATAGCTTGTCAAGCTATGCAAGGGCATTAACCACCAAAGATCGCAAATGCAACCCAAACAAAATTACTTTCCATGAGAGAGTAGAAGACATTAGCAAGCGGTCCAGTAATTCAAGTCAAAAACAGGGTGCCTTTAAGGCCACATAATTGTGAACCGGGAAGTACAGAGACCGGTGAACTCCGCAAAGAGAGGTCAACGGGGTGGATAGGTGGGTCAAAAAACACAGGACTTTCACCAGGAGACCGGTAAGTTACGGCACTTCAGGAATCATTTTAACTTAAACCACGATCTTTTCCTAAAGCTAACTAAATCGTTTTGTTGCCTAAGCATAACCAAGTTGATCTTTTTCTAAACCTAACTAAGTAGTTTTTGTCACATAACTTCCGTACTTAAGTTACGCCACTTCCGGTGTTATTTTAACCCAAACCACAATCTTTTCCTAAACCTAACTAAATAGTTTTTATCACGTAACTTCCGTACTTAATGTACTTAGTTAAAGGGAAATTTGTGTCATGTACACAAATCGAAATAGATTAACTTTCGTGACTATTTAACGAACTGCCGTGAAACTGTGTTGCTATAATTACTCACCCCTGTGATGAAAATAAGACTCAGAGTTCCAGATGCATTATCCTATCAACCATGTTGCTTTGAAAATATCAGAACCAATTCCCAGAGTGTAAATTATTGATGCTCAAACAACCTGTCTTCAGCCCATGAGACAGATTAATTTTATACAAATATTTGCCGAGTCACCTTTCTCCTGGCCTATTTTCTAAGCAACACAGGGATGTTTAGATGAGTCTAGCGGTTGTGATCGGGAATCACGCCTCCCTGCTGAGGATTCAGAAAAGCAGGACAGTGTATATTAATGGGCAACCCAGATGTCTGGTAACAAGAACAAAACAACCTAAATCTGTAGCAGACATCCGGTGGGGGTGATCGTCTAGACAGCGCTGCACTGAAGCACATCTCAAGAACCGCAGTGCCTCCGGTCACTGTCCTTCAGGAGACCTTTCACCTTCAGCTTCGACGTGTATTTGCATGATTGACAGCTGTCATTGCGTCTCACATGTTCACCATAGCCTCTAGATAAGTCAGACAAATGTTCAATTAGACACTGATTTGATGTGATGGGTTACTGATACTTCTCTTTTTGTTCTCCTTCATCCAGAGAGGTCAGAGCGTGAGGTAGCTCAGGCCTGGTAGGGACTCTCTGTGATGCTCAAGGACAGTTCAGCTGCACGATATGTATATACAGTATATATATAAATTATATACAGATGGACAACATAACAGCTCCCCAAAAGTGAAGCCAAAACATCTGTATCGCCCCCTGGTGGCTGGCTGCAGTATAGACTCCATGTTAGCGAATGGGACATGGGCCAAATTAAAACGTCAACGTTTTTGGATAAGTTTGTTTTGAATTAGTTGTTTGATGCTATAAAAAGGGGGTGGGGCATACTAATTGTCAGTTATGGGCAAGGTCTGAAATTAACTTTCTTCCCTTTTTTTGTCTGTCATTTAGACATTTTATCTGCCACTTTTGAAATCTTTGCGCTAAATGATGAGGTCAAGCGGACAACAACTGTTCTCTATTCCACTAGCATTTTCCCTGATGATTTCACCCGCCACTGCCAACAATTTACCCGCATTTGGCGGGTGGCGGGTGCTAATTTCAGACTCTGGTTGTGAGTCTCTCTTGCTGACAAGCTGCGGCCGTGCTCAGCTTGCAATTGACCTCGATACTGCAGCTCCAGCCCCCACCGATCACTGCTGCGCAGACTCGGGCTCAAAATGATGTCAAAATCTCAGGATGGCAGCTCCCGTATCCAGGATATTTTGGCTTCACTTCTGTGACAGTAGGAGGACACACATTGTCCATCTTTATAGATAGGCGAAGTCCCTCCTCTTTTGGTGGACCCCATAAGACCTAATTTTGGAAAAAAATGTGTATGGTAGTCAACGGCGAGAGACAAATATTTTTTTGATCACGTTTGAATTTTGCCATGATTCACACATACAGTATGATGTTTGTCAATTTAAAAGATAAAAATCAAGACAGTTGGAGTTTTTCGTAGTATCATTTAGTTTAGTCTGAAACCACTCAGTGAACTCCATCTCTCGTCTCGCACAATATACGTCACCAACGCTAGCTAGCTAGCTAACTTAGCTATGTACCACGCACAAATGTAACGTGATATGTTTCATCCAGCGACTCCTGGTCTTTTTATCAGCCGGGAAGAGAGAGAACGATCAGACCCGTTGCTGGTGTGCCTACATCCCAGTAGGAAACACACAGACCTCGTAGCTTCAGTGACTTTTGAGTGTATTGTCTTTCTAATTACGTATTTTCACAGTCTGATACTTCAAGAGTTTTACAACAAACTGAGACTTTCTTGACTTGCAAAATTATCTTTAAATTGACAAACATCATATGTGATTCACGGCGCAAGTAAAACAGGATCAATCAAATATTTGTCTCTCTCTGTCATATTTTGTCCGGAATAAGGTCCCATGGTGGTCCACCGGAAGGGGCGGGACTTCGGCTCTTTATATACAGTCTAAGGTACACATGCATTCTGCATTCTAATCCTTTAAATGCCAGTTTTTTTACATAATGCCGCTGTTGTGAAAAAAAGACAAGAATGTAATTATTTTCTGTGTACTAAATGCTAGGAGGATTTTTTACATAGTCTGTGATATGTCAATGATCAGCAACAATACTGATTTGATGCATCATGTCTCAATCTGGTTTGAAATAGTAAAAACTACAATTTTGAAGCCAGAGCTCTCGATTGAAAGGCTGATATGATAGAATGCCTGTTTTTATGCTGTAAGTGCTGTAAGCAAAAAGTGTAGTTTAAATGGGGGACAGTTTTGTCCCTAAGGGTCTGATTGTATTTTGTCCACACAGTTTATTATAGACGTATTATAGGAGCTGAGGTTGAACTTCCGAAATTAAATAACACACCCATGCCAAAATGTATGAAATATGTATTAACACAGCCAAAATGATCAAAAAAATTAAAAAGCCAAAAATGTCCCCTTCCTAAAACTGCTATAAAATTACTCCATATTATTATTATTTTCCACTTTAACTGACTTAATTTTTTTCTGTCCTGATCATAACTACAAAATATTCATACACTTCAGAATTGTAACCCATTAAATGCCACTTTTTTTTTTTACATAATGTCATTGTTGTTGTTTTTGTTATAAAAAGGAATATATATACTGTGTATATATATATATATATATATATATATATATATATAGTATATAAAATGTTTTAATAAATTATAGCATTACTAATAATTAGTAAAAATTGTTGATTATCATTTCGTTGTTTGTTAACAGAAAAGTAACTATTAACCAAGTTTAATTAACTATCAATTTACCATTTATAAATGATGGTTATGATAAAGTGTTACCGTTATTTTTTCAGTACAGGGTTCTTGGCTGCTCCACTCTAGGTGCACAATGCTGATGCCAGTATTTCACTAAAGTGCAGTACTCGCGATGTGCAGAGCTTCATAAACGCTTATATTATCTACGGGAGTGCCAATCTCTAGATGGGTGTCAACTGGAGGTCACTACCACTTATTTGACCTTTGAACTCAATTCTGCCCCGTGCTGTTCTCCAGAGAATCGACTGGGCCAGTTGAACCACGTGTATGTTTCTCCCGTCAATGAATTTACTAGACAATCCACCGTCCCCGTATTCACGACTCACTGCACCAGTGGATTTTAACTGAACACTACATCACTCACGCTGTCCAGCTCCCCAGAGACTGTCAGCTAAATCAGGAGAGATTATTTAGAGGGGTTGAAGATTAGGCAGCTGACATCAACGGGGTTACTCAACACACAACTAGAAAAATACTTGTCTATTTCCTTTTTGATATGAATTTCATCATGAATTGCTTTTAATTAGGGCTGTCAAAGTTAATAAGCAATAATAAAGCGTTAACGCAAATTTGTTTTAACGTCACTAATTTCTTTAACGCATTGATGCAACTTGTGATTTTTAGGTTGTACCAGGCTCAGTTTTAAAGCTAGAGTGAAGATACTCTGTATCATATAAAATCCGAAAACCTAATGAATCCATTGGTACCAACCATGTCATACTAGCTTGTCAGGAAGGAGGTTAAATTCTGCTCCAAACTTACGCTAAATTTTGGCGAGGAAAAACTGGCATGGCCATTTTGAAAGGGGTCCCTTGACCTCTGACCTCAAGATATGTGAATGAAAATGGGTTCTATGGGTACCCACAAGTCTCCCCTTCACAGACATGCCCACTTTATGATAATCACATGCAGTTTGGGGCAAGTCATAGTCAAGTCAGCACACTGACACACTGACAGCTGTTGTTGCCTGTTGGGCTGCAGTTTGCCATGTTATGATTTTAGCATATTTGTTATGCTAAATGCAGTACCTGTGAGGGTTTCTGGACAATATCTGTCATTGTTTTGTGTTATTAATTGATTTCCAATAATAAATATATACATATTTGCATAATGCAGCATGTTTGTCCACTCCCATGTTGATAAGAGTATTAAATACTTGACAAATCTCCCTTTAAGGTACATTTTGAACGGATAGAAATGTGTGATAAATCTTGATTAAACATTTTAACCGATTGACAGCCCTACTTTTAATTTGTCATCTTATGTTTGATGTAATGTTTTTAGGTTTTGAAACACGAGAACATCAGAATCAGAAATACTTTATTGATCCCTAGGGGGAAAATTGGGGCGTTACAGTTGTTCTTATATGAACATAAAGAAATGTAAGAGAAAGAAATAAAGGAGTATGAGAAAGAAATAAAGGAGTATGTAACATGTTACATACTCCTTTATTTCATACATAATACATTATTTCATACATACATACATTATTTCGTACATAATGCTACAATATAAACACAATATATGAAAATAAATATAAGTAAGACCTAAACTTAAAAATAATAAACTGAGAATATAAGAAATATTTTACAAATATTTGCATTAAGACAATGCAATAACAACAACAGTACAAATAAGTGAATACAAAATGCTGAGAAGTGGGATTTATTCAGTGAATAAAATAAAATAAAATCATTTAAATATAAATGCCAGAATGGTATAAATAAGAAATGAATAATAATATTTCTAAAATGAACAGTATTAATGAGAGTATTGCACCATTGAATTATTGCACTTATTATTTTACAGTTGAGTTAAGTCACTTTTTAGGAAAATTAATCAGCATCATTTTGTCCGAGTCAGGGTTTTGGTCATCTGCAAAGTCATTATGAAATGTATCATACATAATATTTTTTTACTTACTTAATTTTCATTACACAATTTGCCCCTACAAAAAGATGCAACAAGATGTAATGGAACAAAAAGTGTATAAGGCGATGTGTTTCAAAACATCCTGAGAGCAGTGTTCATTAATTCCTGTGTAAGGTTTCTGGAAGGAAGTGGGACGCAGTATAATTAGCATATGACCTCTGATGTGATGTAATATCAATGAGGCAATAATAACAACAACAATAAGTAACAATGAAATTGAGGCTAATGTTATATGTTGGTTACGGAACGGGGCAGGCCACAACAGCTGGTGTTAGCTTCACATTTGGGGTCCGGTTAGTTGATGTATTGTGTAGTTAACGTTAGCCCCTTAAACATTCTCTGTCTGGATAGGGTTTTGTTGTGTAGAGTGGACAAGGGCACTATTTAGCAGGAAACTCTTTGGGATTCATTGACGAAAATGGAACGCGGCAACGCAAATAATTTGCGCCGGACCCGACGTGCATAATTGTCCAATGCGGAAAATTTGAATTCCCATGCCGTATTTTTTCACATCGTACTGGTGAGAAATTATAAGATGTTTAACAACGGGCATTTATCCGTTTTAAATTTTTAAATTTGCTTCAAGATTCAATAACTTTTTTTTGTAATTATGCAAGCATAACGGAATTGCCTCAAATGGTGCATTGTTGCTTAGCTCAAAAATGGCAAAGAGGAACAGATGTTTAGTCAGTGAGTCATTTTAGATTAGGCTTATAAATATATTTTGGTGCTGACCCAATGTCTAATGGTGCTAATCTAGAGGCATAATCAGCCTTTATGTGACCTCTCACTGAGTGACCCCTGCTCTCTGGCTTCTAATCAACTTTGACTGCTCTTGCTTCCTTGTAACCCTTGGATGGCGTCATGCTCCGTTCACCAGGTAACCAAGCATGAAATGATCATTGGGTCCCAAACTGTGAGATCTGGTATTCTGCTGAGCCTCTGTGCTGGCGGGCCAGTTTGGTTACAGACATAAATCAGGTGAAGGGAGTGGAACGGAAGGGGGACTATTATCCAGATGCCATCTAATTTTAGAGAGGGAGGGAGATGAATGGAGAACAGATGAGATAGAGATGGAGACTTATTCATACAGAAACGGAGAGCGATTGATAGAGGAAGGAAGAAAAGAATATTGAGATTAAAAGAAAGAAAGAATAAAAGGAATGAGAAAGGAGAGAAGAGGGAGACATGTAGGTGGTTCGGAGGCTTAATGACCATTTGCACAGCTCATTGGTCAGAAAGAACAACCTCGGCAACCTTGGCGCAGCCCAGGAAAAGCTATCCATATATCTGGTACTTTACAGGCTGCATTAGCTACCTTATCCAACGGTATTACCTGCCTGCCATCGACACGCATCATCAGTCCTGGCCCGCCCGCATCATCAGCCTGAGACAGATACCTCGATCTGTACTGCCAGCAGCTGTCACCCACCTTTTAATAAAGCCAGCTATTTTTGTGGCTAAGACGGGTAAGATCTGGCCAGTATTTTAGTTTAAAACATTAAAAAAAAATTATCAAAAGAATGTGAAAAGGTTACAGTGTTGATGTTATGCCAAATACGTCAATGTATTTGTGCTGCAGAGATATCGCCTGCCAACCAGTGAGGTCCGGCCAGTACTGTCTTATATAATACTTGTTCTTTCAGAGGCGATAGTGAGTGATAAGTGCAAGTGGGAGATATTGTCACTGGCTGCGTTTACATGTATACTAATATCCAACTACTCCTCTGAATATGACAATATTTCTAATTTTGTACAAGTTACATAAACAGCATATTCTGTTTGGATATTATGAATTAGCCCTTATTTTGAATGCAGCATTTTCCTATAACGACATGTCGGATATGCAAATATTGAATGTATACAGTGCATTGAGAATATGAGACTCAATTGGGTTTTTACGTCAGTTTGCGACACACAACCTCTTGCCTGCGTGTTGAACAGAAACCAACTAGCTGACAGTTTGCAGATCTGCATGCCCAAAAGAAAAGCCCACATTTCTTGTCGAAAGGCAAAACATAGGGAGGCTGTGTACACACGGTCAAACAAGTTCGCCACCGGTTATGTTAATCGGAGAACGGCTGCAGGAACTTTCCCCCGGAACTAAGGCCCTTTTGATGAAATGTTTGTGTTTTGACTGCAGGAACCTTCCCCCGAACTGAGAACCTTTTTATGAACTGTTTGCGTTTCGATCGCAGGAACTTTCCCCCGGAACTAAGGACCTTCTGATGAACTCTTTGCCTTTCGACCTTAGGAACTTTCCCCTGGAACTAAGAACCTTTTGATGAAATGTTTGTGTTTTGACTGCAGGAACTTTCCCCCGGAACTAAGAACCTTTTGAGGAACTCTTTGCGTTTCGACCACAGGAACTTTCCCCCGGAACTAAGAACCTTTTGATGAAATGTTTGTGTTTTGACTACTGGAACTTTCCCACGGAACTAAGAACCTATTGAGGAACTCCTTGCGTTTCAACCGCAGGAACTTTCCCACGGAAGTAAGAACCTTTTGATGAAATGTTTGTGTTTTGACTGCAGGAACTTTCTCCTGGAACAAAGAACCTTTTGATGAACTCTTTGCCTTTCGACTGCAGGAACTTTCCCCGGAACTAAGAACCTTTTGATGAACTCTTTGCCTTTTGACTGCAGGAACTTTCCCCCGGAACTAAGAACCTTTTGATGAACTCTCTGCTTTTCGAACGCAGGGACCAGGGTCTAAATTAAGTTCTGGGTACATTTTCTGGGGACCTTTTACCCCCCAAAAAAGGCTCTGGTCGGGGGATAGTACTTTCTGAAAGTACCAGAACTTTCGGGGTGGGGCTTGCAGCGCTGAAAATTTCTGATTGGTCGTGTAAGCTACTCGATTGACAGTAGGACATTAACCCCCATTTTTAAAAGTCTGCAGCCACAAACCACTTTGTTTTGTTCACATTGCACACTGCTTCGACAAAACAACATGGAGTTACAGAAGAAAAACCTTTGATAGATGGACTGACAACGAGGTTAAGGGCTAACTGAGCGTTCATGCTGAAGACGAAATCCAGCGGGAATTGGAAACGGCAACCCACAATGACAAGGTGTATGCAAAAATCGGCAAGTTTAGAGAGCTGAACATTGTCCACACCGGCGAGAAGAAGCTTAAAAAGTTAAAACAAGACTACCAGAAAATTAAGGACCACAATAACAGGAGCGGCTCCGAACAGCAGACCAGCAAGTGGTTCTTTCTTCTCCTTTTGGCCTTCTCTGGCACAGCACCAACAAAAGACTCCTCTACTGAATTGTTGGAAGCCATAGACCCAGGTTGAAAAATACCTGAATTTCCATGTACTGAAAGTAACATTACATACAAATGTACCTGGACATACGTTTAAGTGTATCTATAGTTTTCCCACTTCTTAAAAGTTACTCGATTCGTCGAGTGCCATTTCAGTTCAGCTCCTTCACAATGAATTTGACCTTCATATAATGAGCATTTCCTTTCATGCAACACAGAGCTATGCCATCAGTCAGTTTTTGCTTAGCCAGGCTGTCTGGCACACCATCAGGTGCAATAACAGAGCAGGTGCTGGTGTCTCAGAGCTGTGATTGTGTTTTGAACAGGGTATTTCCTCAAGGCTCCCCTCCATACTTCTCTCTCTCTGAGCAGCTTGACGTCTCTATGCTCGCCCTGATTAAAATAGAAATGCAGTCGTCATATTTTTTTGCTTTATTAATATATAAAGCTTAGTAGTCTATAGAGGTTTGCACATAGGGCACTTAAAACCGCATATCCAAAATATTAAGGGTTTAATCACCATATGTCTAGTCTCCAATATCAACATTTTCTATAAAGATATTATATTTTGTGCATTATGTGTGTATGTTACAAATAGATATTTTTTCTGTGAAACAGCAGGTATACAGTGCTTATTGTGAACAGATGTTGCATCATGGGTTCTCAGTATTTTAGTGATTGATGTAACAATATAATTCATCATACATTCAGAGCGCCAGTCCATTAGTATGACCGAGTCTATTCTCCGGTTCTTCTCAGTTTTACTTTAAAGTAATAATACTTAAAGGTTTCATCTCATCAAACCCAATTGTTGATGCTATTTATGGCTGACACTTTTAGCAACAGCCATTCAACATGTTAGCATTCTGTAATTTCCTGTTACTGTAGAACTTTTCACTGTTACTGGTGGAGTCTCAGGATTCAAATCAGCCTGGCATCAACAAATGGCGCATGAATGACGTAGCAATTTATAAGTCATTTTGCTTGCAATAATAACAACGCTGTTCTTGCTTTTGGTGCGTCATTTCACGCCATGTAGTCTGTACTGACTGCAATGTAAAATGCGTCCACGTGAACCTAGTGACAGAATAACAAATTAGCAAGTCTGCTCATGGTGGATGGGTCAAACAAACACAGGACTCTAAACCAGGAGACCAATGTTCGTGGTGTTCGTGTCCCCAAGTGTTGCGGAGTTATTTTGAAGTGATGTTACTGACATGTTTTACGTACTTATGTTACGTTGTTTACATACGTATTTTACTTAGTTTACATACTTATTTTAAGCCCAACCTTGATGGTTTTCTTAAACCTAACTAGTTTTGTTGCATACGTAACTGTAACCGTTTCATGATAACGGTGTGACATTAAATGAAACGTGAAAAGCCTAAATTGTGACACCTGGAATGTCCTTAAAATGTTGTGCTATTTATACGCCTTCCCATTACATCTAGTTGAAATTGCAAACCTGTGCACAAGCGACTCACAGGAAATGATGGTGGTGACAAAGTTGACGCCCTGGGAATGATAAAGGGATAGAACGCAGCCATCACTTTTCAATAATGAGTAGTAAATAAAACCGAACGGCCATTTATATCTTGTGGCCGTCCACAATGATATGAATCGATTTGAAGAAACCAGACCAGTCGATCATGTTTTTTTTTCTTGAATCATAACAAGCCGCTTTGGGTTGAAGAAATATCTGTTTCAAATGCATTATTTGTGTTTTCCCAAATAACTTATTCGGGTTCAGGGACATATCACTGATATGTATATTTGTCCCTGCAGCCACATGCAGTACTGTAACAAAAATCCACAAAGCCCAAAAAGTATTTACCCCATAGACCATCAGTGTAAAAGAGATGTCTTGGGGACACTTCCAAAAGAATATATAGTATATTTGTAAAACTTTTCAATTTCCATTGAAGTGAATTGCTGCCATTTTAGAGTATGGTATTCAGTTTTAATAATACATCAATCATTTGTTCACTGACTTCTAGCACTAATAACACTTTTTAAACACTTAACAGTGACTGATGGAACAATGAACTCTAATCTCTTCAAAAAGATCGATTGGGCTGTCTCTCCAAGCTCACCATCTTTAGTAATACCTGTTTGGGTTACATATCTACGGTGACGTCCCGGTTTCACACTGGGTGTCCAGCGTCCTGCGTCTGTAAAACACTAAAATGTCCCGGTTATCACCATAATTAAAAATAATAACAATATTATGCTAGTTTTTAGCGCTTACATAGTCGTTAATCATGTTCTGTCCCACTCATTAGCTATTACCTAACCCAATATAAAATATAAACGATGCACCACACGTCTGAACATTTAAACATGATTAATTAAACATGATTTGTCTGCAATCAATGTGTCATTGTCAAGGCTGTTGGCTATGATGCTGCAACCAAAATGCTGCATTCTGCACACGCTGCTAGAGTACATTTTCTGCATAACCCCATACATGTGCACCTGCATGAATGTACACTTAAGGATCCCGGTTTGGAGGTATGAAAATGTGGTCAACCTATATACTTAAAGGAATAGTTTGACATTTAGGAAATATGCTTATTTGCCAAGAAGATTGACACTTCCCCTCTCATGTCTAAACATAAAGCTACGGCCAGTTAGCTTAGCTCAGCATGAAAACTGGAAACAATGGGGGAACAGCTAGTCTGGCTCTGTCCAAAGGTAACACATTTGTGCCGTAAACTGTATATAAGAAGTGGACGTAGTCACCGTGACTTCACTCATTGCTTTGTGGACTGCCGTTTTGAAGTCTCGAGTTCAGCGTTTTGGACGTCGCCATCTTGTTTTTTTGCAACCAGAAGTAACACGAGAGGGTGGAGTTAAGTACAAGTGAATGCCGAATAAGACATTTTTTTTGCCTACCAAAATGTTACAATTAACTTTTATGAACTGTAAACACACTGTGGAAAGGTTAAAGTTGTAAGATGAAAACACGGACAACAAGGTAGCCACGCCCTAAAGCATACCCTGCTTTATGGTCTATTTGACTCTAAATAGGACCATAATTTACTAAATGAACATCATGCTGTATTGAAGAAGACTTGAAACTAGAGATTGAGACCATAAACTCATGTTACAATGTTTACTGTAATAAATAAAGTGAGAAGTAGGCTCATTTTGTCATAGAGTTCTATACAATCTGTCATGATGGCACTGCCTGTAGGCTTAGTGTTTCCTTGTGTTTCCTTTGTTTCCCTGCCCTGTTGTCTCCTGTGTGTTTTTCCCTGTTTGTCTAGTATGTCAGTGTGTTGGGAGGTGTGGCCTTCCTCCTCCTCCTCCTCCTCTGGGCGAGCATTGGGAGCAGCTGAAATAAATCATTCACAATCAACAGCAGTATATCTACCTTGGTCTTCCTGCAACTCATCGCCAGATCGTCCGTCATTCACTGTGGTACATGACGTATTCAGGCTCCCTAGTATCTTGGTTTTTGACTTGCTCATGCTTGTGTTTTTGGATTTTGGATTCACCCTGTTTTTGTCCTCTGTTCAGGTCGGTTCAGCTGAGGCTGCTTCCTGCTTCAACCTGCCTGCTCACTCCTACACGCTGCTCCTAATCAACCTGGATTGTTACCTCCAGGAGATCCTGCCCTGTTCACAGTTACTTGTCTATGATTGTAATAAATTATAGATTTATTACACCTTCAAAGGATTTGTGTTTGTGTTCTGCTATTGAGTCCACGCTTTTGGTGAACAAGATCATAACACAATCAGACTTATTTTTAGCAACCAGAGGAGTCGCCCCCTGCTGGAACCAGTGCTGCACTTCAGCACTGGTTTCACTTTTTCAGACCGAGAGGTTGCCCACTGGTTTGACTATTTCTCGGCCAAGTGTAGTAATTTCCTGAGATCTTGTCGTGACTTTGAGGTTTCCCGGCAACCGGTGGAGACCCCCAGAAAGCTAAGCTAGGCTAACCAGCTGCTGGTAACAGCTCCATGTTAACTGAACAGATATGAGAGTGATATTGATCTTCTCATTTAACTCTCAGGAATAAATAAAAATAAGACAATTTCCTAAAATGTCAAACTACTAAAAAGACGCATGAGTTTTGACATATACAGGTGTTTCTGCAACTACGGGCATTTAAGGCCCAGCAATGAAATTTGGGATTTTTGCTCAAATCTGCAGTGAAATGCTTGATAAATATATACACAGTGGTATTACCCATCTTGACAGAAAAAAAAATATTTCTAAATAATGTGATTTAATAAAATGTATGAAGCACTTTATGGGCCAAACGCCATTTTTCTTCAAACTGTGGTCTCAATGTTGAATACGTAAAATGAGCTAACTCAATAACAATATGACATTATATCAAATGGAACTGTTTCATATAGATATTACTTTACACAATATTTAAATTATGTTTTATTTCGTTTTTTGTTTTGTTTGTGCCTGTCCCACACTTCTGAGTCCTGACCATGACACTGAACAAATGCCATATGTAACGGCCACCGGCCGTATTTATGTGTATTTATGTTGTGGATAAATTGTGTACAGGTAATGGTGTGGCTAAATTAATGGAGTGAGAACTCTCGTTTTTCACAGGATTTGTGTTAATAGGTACGGTTTCCATTGGCTGGCCTTCGATGATGTCGCCACTGCGGATTGGCTTAGGAAGGAGGGTTGGCCTATTTAGCTTCTGGGAAAACACAGCTGATAAGAGGTTGATGGCTGTCAGGTGTTTGATTCGATCCTCCTTGTAAAACCAATCTTTTCATCTGCATTTGTAGCTACACTGTGTGTAGAGTTGTTTTGTGTGCTTTAGCTCTCATGCTAGCCATAGCTTTTTTCCTGTGTGTGTTTTGTGCAAACATTTGTAGCTTTAGTTTAGGTAGCATCTTTGTAAATATATCGGACTTTAATCTCTTGTTGTATTGACCTCGGGGTCTAACACAAGTTGTACACATTTTCTTTGTAAATATATCAGACTTTAATCTTGAAGCAGTAGGGGTGAACCACCAACTGATTTAATTTGTTTTCTCCTGTTTTTAAGTTAGGGAGTTTAGCCCATGTATTTTTGTTTGTTTCTTTTGTTATAGGGTTAAGATAGAAGTTGTTTCGCTTGTCATTTTGGCCTTTGATTCACCCTGAGCTTCCTGTGTTTTGTACTGGTAAATAGATTGTTTTATCATTGTGTGCAACAATAAATATTACTTGTTGCAATTCATTCACCATTTCACCTTGCATTTATGTTGCGCTTCCACACCCCTAGACTGGGGCGTAACACATAGTAAAAGTATTGTGGTTACTGTCTACATTTTTCATGGTGTAGAGATGAAATCCCTTATTTAAAAAAAAAAAAAAAAAATTATATCAATATTAACAATGATGCACAAACCTTAAAGGAAAATGAATTTAAATGTCTTACAATATTATAGAAATTAAAAAAGTAAAATGTATAAAATGAGGACATTTAGTAAAAACAAGTGGTTAAAACCATAAAAAATAAACATGCTACAGATAAAAATCTTGGCCACTATATGTAATTGTGTGTTTCTGTTTATATGTATTTCATACTCTGAAGGTTGAAATTCATAGAGCTTGTTTTTAATTTGGGAGATTCAAAAGTGACTACAGTTGCAGAAACACCCATAATCATTTTCCTTGTGATTATCATGCTGCCTTTCTTTCCACCATTTATCAACATAATTGTCAACTATAACAACGAATAGCTGTTTTTATAATGATTTAGCAGAATGTGTGTTGAATGTGGGGAAAGAAAAAAGGGGTCAATTAAAGGCCCCGAACACAGCTGAAGAAAAAAAAAATGAAGCAATGTGCGGAGTATGTGATTACCAAGAGACACTGGTGCCTTCCTAGAGTCCCTGTCTAGTGTTTCATCTCATCATTTTCGGTGTGGTTTACTTAAAATTTGTCTGAATGTTCAGCAACTTGAGGGATAAGTGCACCTGCGCAAGCCCCTGTGTTTTTTTGGCAATGAAATTGGAAAAGATCTATATATATACAGTATATATATATATATAGATATTGGCAAAATCTTGCGTAAATGATGACGTCTGTCAGAATCAGTCAGTGCTCCACCTATCACGCACGCAACTCCAGTGTTGACTCATCCGTAATGAATATTCATGCTTCATGGTCGTCTGTGGTTTTGTGCTGATGGAGGCAGTTCCAGTAGGGTCTCTGATGATGTCAAGGTTGTTGGCATTGTGCTGGCCAGATGTACAGACGCATACACTGAATCCGTTAGTGCTACTAGCTACTGAGAGAACGGACAAGATAAGCACGGGAGGATTCCTGAGCATACTGAAAGAACAGACCTTGGCACTAGTGACTTTTTGTTAAGGGAATTACAATAATGGTTATCAGCCTAATTTGTAAGTAGTGTATTATTATGCAGTGTGTTATTCTTTCCCGTCACCTTTCAATATTGTAAAACTTTGCCAATCTCCTTGACATAGGTAGTTAAAATAAAGCAAATAAAACCTTGAAACAGACAACTAACCTATGTGCTTTTTAATATCAGCAATATTATTTTTTTGAACATTAAAAAACAAATGAGGAAAGCGGCCAATTGAAATCAATTCTTATGTAATCAGCGTAATTGTGAGATGGGAAGTATTAAGAGTGCCACATAGGGAAGAGGTTGGTCAGGGTGGATGGGTCGGTCAAAAAACGTAGGAATTTCGCTCAGGAGACCGGTGTTCGTGTCCCGCGTGAAACCATAAGTCACTGTCATGAGACTGTGTTTGATCATTCATTAGTGCTCCTGCAAACTATATAAAGGTTTTTTAATCACCGTGAAGAAAACTACAAAAACAAAACAAAATCAAAACCTTGCAGCACATTTGCAACTTGCATTTAAATATTTGAATCAACGTTTGCAACTGTTACCAAAACAGTGTAATGTAATGTAATGTAAAATACAAAATTCTTCACCTGAAACCACAGTCACCATTTTGGACCATGGTCCTCTGAATAAATACAACATTTTTAAATCCACATAATGGGTCCCACTCTGGCGTTTTTGAACCAAACAGGTCTGGGGACTCCCTGAGAGGAACTGTCCAATGGGTACCTCCCCTGAGAACTTACATACCAGTTCTTTTTTTTTGACGACTCAGGCTGTGCCGCTGTGTTTCCATAGAGCAGCAATGACCTCAGTTGATATGCAGCCCCCACACACCATACACTGCTTTTGTAACAGTTAGAATCTACATCAAAATGACACTCTTTGTGGTGTAAAATGTGCTATTTTCTTATGCTATCTATTTTTAGAAAACAATTTTCAAGCTTCCACCCGACACAGTAATAGTCATGGCAAAGCAAAAGTACCGTAGCATGTGGAACAAAATGTTGTTTTTGAAAGACTAAAAGCCAAATACTATGGACTGAAGAAGGATCTTGTGAATTTTGAAATTGTTACATCTATTTTTTTTCGCTACATTTAGACTTTTAGACAGAAGACTGAGACAATTACAGAGAGAGGTGATCTGCACGCAATGTTTCTGTGAGTTGATTAAAATATTTAATCGCAATTAATCGCATGATTGTTTGGATTAATATTGATTAATTGCAAATTAATCACACATTTTGTATCTGTTCAATTTGTGCCTTAAAGGGAGATTTGTCAAGTATTTAATACTCTTATCAACATGGGAGTGGACAATTATGCTGCTTTATGCAAATGTATGTATATATTTATTATTGTAAATCAATTAACACAAAACAATGACAGATATTGTCCAGAAACCCTCACAGGTACTGCATTTAGCATAAAACATATGCTGAAATCATAACAGGGCAAACTGCAGCCCAACAGGCAACAACAGCTGTCAGTGTGTCAGTGTGCTGACTTGACTATGACTTGCCCCCAAAACTGCATGTGATTATCATAAAGTGGGCATGTCCGTAAAGGGGAGACTCGTGGGTACCCATAGAACCCATTTTCAGGTCAAGGGGACCCCTTTGAAAATGGCCATGACAGTTTTTCCCCGCTAATATTTAGCGTAAGTTTGGAGCGTTATTTAATGTATTGATTGAATGTAGTATGACATGGTTGGTACCAATGGATTCCTCAGATTTTCTAGTTCATTATGATGCCAGTATCTTCACTCTAGCTTAAAAACTGAGCCTGCAAGAACCTCCGAAAGATCGATTGCATAATGCGTTAAAGAAATTAGTGCCGTTAAAACAAATTTGCGTGAACGTGTTATAATTGCATTAACTTTGACAGCCCTAGTATTTGTATTTATTTATTGCGTATAGAGTGCACACACGGGACACAACTTTAATAGCTAAACAAAAATTGTGATTATTTTGGCTTTCACTTCTGACATTTTACTCATATGATATGATGAACACTGTGGAACTGCATACCTCAGTGTGATTATAAGTGATTACAAGTGCATGTGTTTGAATATTGGCATGCAAATTAGTATCTATGTCCCATTCATTGTCTCAATGCGCTCATACATCCATTATGCAAATGTGTCAATTCTGCTGCCGGAGGGGAGGACCAACGTTTATCGGCGCTACTCCTGACGACTACAGGGGGCTTTTGTCAATAAGAAACACACCAAAAACACACCTTTTTGTTTTTCTAAATGTTATTCGATCAAAATGACGATACACGAATGTGCAGAATAGTCAGGGCAGGAGGAAACATATCATACACAATGACGCAATAATTCAAGTTTTGGAACCATATACTGGTTTTCACACACTGTGACCTATAATGAATTATGCATATTGGACATATCATTTTTATATAGTCTGCTTTTTCACTGTTTTTCTATCAATTTCCACACACAGTTGCAGTTTAAAGGAAAACACCTTTCCTGACTTTAGGCACAACGCCCAGAACATGAACTTCCTGTTTCACCAACATGACTATTAATCTGTCAACAGGTCATCAGCGGGGCAGATAAAGAGTTGTAACGAAGATATTAGCAAATCCTTTAGTGGATAAAATAGCACCCAAGGGACAAGAGACAAGGGTAGGCAACGGTTAGGAGGAGTGTTCTCATCTATGTTTACTCATTCTGTAATACTATAGACATATACTGTAGACATTGTGTTTTCACTTGTACTCCAGTTACTCTGCAGATTGACTCGGCCTCTGTTACTTCTGTTACCTTCCCTGGACCATTTTAAAGTCTTGATCTCTGGACAGTTGATTTCTACCACAACCACATTGTTAAATGGCGTGGGCAATGCCCATTTCTGATTCTTACATAGAGTCCCTTTAACTTGAATAGAAGTTGGTTTATTATATTTTGTGTTAAATATTGCACTGCCTTGTATCTTGAGAACTGAAGCAGCGGGTCCTGCAGTTACACCTTTTATTATTTTCTAATAAAAGTTGTATGTATTTGCAATTAATCGTTGTGTTTATATCCATAATTAATTTATCCCTGATTCCCTTACAAGACTTTGAGGAACTCAAAAACTTTGAGGAATCCTGACCTGCTCTGTCCAGTATCAGCTATTTATTTCACAGATACACTGACTGAATTTTTGTCCCAAAAAAAGTTACTGTATCAATTTCAAGTCATTGAATCGTATCGTATCGTATCGATCTAGATGAACCAGATTTCGTCCTTGAATCGTATTGGAAAAATGGAAAGTGATATGTATTGTATCGTTGTAAAAACGTATCGTTACACCCCTATCACTCAGGGTTCCTCTTGTGCTAATAGAGTACCAACTCTGAAATAGGAGCTAAAAAAGTCCATCAAAGGGGCGTTCTAAGAACTGCTATGAACTTCCTAGTTCTTGTGTTGCGGACACAATAAAAAGGGGGGTTCTTAGAGCTATGAAAAAATTCTTGCAGTCCAAAAACATCCATAAAGAGCAAAAGATAAAAAATATTGTAAGGGAGGCCCAATAATTAACAAACAGGAGTGTGAAACATTGCAGTGGAAAGTACTGTGAGGGTGTTGTGGCCAGGGTGATGTCTGCCAACCCATTTTCAAGTTCCAAACAACTTTATTTGAGATTTTAGTGGACATCGTAGTTAATAAAGCAGCTGTTATATCAGGCCAAGTTTGGGGGAAATGTGAATATTGAATAATGAACCAGACCACCGGAATAATTCTATTTGATCTGATGATGCACTAAAAAACACGGCATCTTAGATTTTAACACAGGATGAGCGTCATAGAGCTCCTTATGGAACAGGCAGGATTATAGAATATATTGTCAAACAGTGTGGAAACATGCTTTCCTAACGCTGAGTTTAAAGGGAAAAGCAGCCCTGAGAGGTTAATGAATTGTTGATTAAATGTTTTGATTAGCTCATGTATCCATCTCAACTGTCAAATTAATTTTTTGCACAAGCCTTTGAAATGGTGTCCGACGTGGGCGCATTTCAGTTGAGCTGAAGCCAACAAACGTCTGCTTCCTGACTGTCAAAACGGCTCACAGGGGGTATGTTTTGCCAGACTGATGTTTTCCTGTTAGCTAAAGCTGGTTAATATTTCATTCTTCTATTTCCCCCTTTCAGTCACTGATCCACCCTTGCAGTGTTCTCAACGACTTTAAAAAAGTGAGAAAAAAATAAAATAGATTAAAATATATATATATATATCCTTGCAGAGAAAGATCTCTTTCATTAAAGTAAATACATAGCATGTAAAATCAAAGATATATATGTATATAGGGCTGTCAAAGTTAACACAACATTTAAAGTCAGAGTTAAGCAGGCTCAGTTTTAAAGCTTGAGTGAAGATACTGACGTCATATGAAACTAGAAAAACCTAATGAAATATTAAATATTTGAATCGATGACCTAAAAAATATATTGTGTGACCACACCGCAAGAACTAGGAACGATTGCAGTTCTTAAACGGACATTTTGGTGGACTTCTTTATCTCCTATTTCAGAGTAGGTACTCTATTAGCACAAGCTAATGGGCTGGTTGTGGTAGAAATCAACCGTCCAGAGATCAAGTCTTTTAAAATAGACCTTTATTACGAGTAACAGAGGCCGAGTCAATCTGCAGGGTAACTGGAGTACCAGTGAAAACACAATGTCTACAGTATATGTCTATAGTATTACAGAATGAGTACACATAGTTGAGAACACTCCTCCTAACTGTTGCCTACCCTTGTCTCTTGTCTCTTGGGTGCTATTCTATCCACAAAAGGATTTGCTAATATCTTCGTTACAACTCTTTATCTGCCCCGCTGATGACCTGTTGACAGATTAATAGTCATGTTGGTGAAACAGGAAGTTCATGCTCTGGGTGTTGTGCCTAAAGTCAGGAAAGGTGTTTTCCTTTAAACTGCAACTGTGTGTGCAAATTGATAGGAAAACAGTGAAAAAGCAGACTATATAAAATGATATGTCCAATACGCATAATTCTTTATAGGTCACAGTGTGTGAAAACCAGTACATGGTTCCAAAACTTGTATTATTGCATCATTGTGTATAATATGTTTCCTCCTGCCCTGACTATTCTGCACATTCCTGTATCGTCATATTGATCGAATAACATTTAGAAAACCAAAAAGGTGGGTTTTTGGTGTTTATTTTCATGACAAAAGCCCCCTGTAGTCATACGGAGTAGCGCCGATGAACGCTGGTCCTCCCCTCCGGCAGCCGAATTGACACATTTGCATGATGGACATATGAGTGTATTGAGATAATGAATGAGACATAGAGACTAATTTGCACACTAAATTTTGGCGAGGAAAAACTGGCATGGCCATTTTCAAAGGGGTCCCTTGACCTCTGACCTCCAGATCAGTGAATGTAAATGGGTTCTATGGGTACCCACGAGTCTCCCCTTTACAGACATGCCCACTTTATGATAATCACATGCAGTTTGGGGCAAGTCATAGTCAAGTCAGCACACTGACACACTGACAGCTGTTGTTGCCTGTTGGGCTGCAGTTTGTCATGTTATGATTTGAGCATATTTTTATGCTAAATGCAGTACCTGTGAGGGTTTCTGGACAATATCTGTCATTGTTTTGTGTTGTTATTTGATCTCCAATAATAAATATATATACAGTATATATACATTTGCATAAAGCAGAATATTTGCCCACTCCATGTTGATAAGAGTATTAAATAATTGACAAATCTGCCTATGAGGTGCATTTGGAACAGATAAAAAAATGATCAAATAAAGAAATCATTTGCGATTAATCGCGATTAACTATGGACAATCATGAGATTACTTGTGATTAAATATCTTAATCGATTGATATATATACTGTATATGTATATATGCACCCCATAAGCAGTGATAAAATCACAACATATCACAGTCTGAAGTGAGCTATATTGTTTTTGTAAAGCGGTCATCAAATATGACAATATAAAAGTTATAGACACATTCCAATGTAAATAGTTTTTTATCAATAAATAATAATAGGCCCTCCTTTCGGCACATACTGAGGCGGTTGCTATGGAACGGTGGTTGCTATGGAACATACACTAGCAGCTAGCATATTTATTTTCTCATCACAGGCTAGCGTTATATTGATTCCATTATTTGTCTCTTTATTTACATTACTATATGTTGCCATTTACTGTGCAACCACTGAGAAACCAGCGTCAGGAGGATGACTTTGATAACTGCTTGCATTAGGCTTACCACCATCCCCCCTCTTCAGAGGACTCCATGTACTTTGTTTTTATTCTTTTTCAAATTAATAGCCAATGAAGGTAAAAAAAAGTGATAATACTAATAATAATCATAATCTTAGTCAAACCATATTACTTTAATAATAATAATAATAATAATAAAAAACAAAACGAAAAAAGTAGGGTGAATAGGCTGGCCACCTTAATGACATATAAACCAATAAAGAGACAACAACAACAACAAAATAAACCTTTCAAGAGTGGACATGGACACATTTATGTAACCAGACAAATATCAACAATGACAGAAAACAACGAGCTGACAAATATAGAACAGAGACATAGAAAATAAGGTCCCCTTTTGTTTAAAGGGACTGTTTGCAACTTCTTACACTCTTATAAATCGTTGCGAGTCGGTGTCCGGTGCGCGATCGCGTGTGGCTACGCTGTTCAAACACAAACTACACAGAAGCACCAAAACCGCAAAGTTCTATCTAGTGAAGCCCGTCTGTTAAACAGTGTTAACTCTTCCTGCTCCAGCCCCCCCGACCGCAGTCAGAAGACACAGAGGAGACTGTAGCTTTGGTCTCCAGGACCGGAGTCTCTGCTGTACTCTGCTCCTCTGCCTGCCTTCACTCACACACCGCGCTCGTTCTCACTCGCTCCACTCTCACGTGCATGTGCGCACACTCCACACTGCAGAAGAGTTAGTTTAGCTCTGAGAATATCTAGTGAATGTACAGTGGACGTTTGTGCAGAAATAACTGCTGCAGCTCCTCCAGACCAACAGAGGTTTCCCGTGTCTTGTGAAGTGACGGGGCTCCGCAGAGAGAAACATTATCGTCTCCGAACAAAACTCCGGTGTCTCCCCTGTTCCTTCTGACCGCGGTCGGGAGGCTGAGGCAGGAAAACACAGGATCAGCATTGATTCATGGAGAGACCTTCGTCTGGTCAGCTAACATTACTGCCAAGCAGCTGAAATATAGAGTGATATTGTGGTTTTAGCTGTCGTGTGTGGCCTCACTGTTTTGAGCGATGCTCGTTCATGTCTATGTAGAGTGAGCACAAGCGTGAGCAACAGGACGCTGACTTTGGTTGACTTAACGGCCACAAGGTGTCGCTGTTAACAAGCAATTTCTGATTCTTACATAGAGTCCCTTTAACTATGTAAAAATGGGTTCTATGAAAGGGGTGGGGTTGTAATATGAAGATGATAGTAGTGACGGGGTGGCATTTAGCTCACCGGCATATTAAGAGGGCAGGATAAGATATGAGAAATGTTTATTGAATTCCAGGTTGATTATTTTGTTAGGCAGAGACTTGCTCTAGTGATTTATGTTCTGAGAGGAGGTTCAACCATTGTTTTATAGGGAGGAGGTGTCTGGATTTCCAATTCAGGGGAATAGTTTTCTTGGCGATAGCTAGAGAAACAAGAAAAGACGTGTTGCTTGGTGTTATTAATCCTGACAGGTCACCAAGAAGGCAGATGGATGGCGATAGTGGAATGTTACATGAGAAACATTCGGAGAGTTTAGCTGTTATGTGTTTCCAGAAGTTTTGAGCCGGGGGGGTAGGACCAGAGGGCGTGTAGATAATTGTACTGTGAGTTAGTGAATCCCATTGCGTGCATGTTATGGCCTGTGAGATGTGTGCAGTGTTTTATCTTGCATTGGATCAGTTGTAAATTGATATTTCTGGTCATTTCAAAGGTAGATTGACATATTTGTGTCCAAAAGTTGTTATCCGTGTTGATATTGAGGTCCTTTATCCATTTTTCTATTGGTAGGGATATTGTGGAGTCTGATGTAAACGAGATTTTGGAAAATTTGGAGAGTTGTTTCAGGGTATTCACTATGGTTACGATGTTTTTTATTAATGGGGATGGTCTGAGGGGGTTATTGATTATTTCCATTTTTGCTTTGATAGAGTTCCTCATTTGGATGCATTGTAGATATGTGTTCTTTGCCTATGTTGAATTTGTCGTTTAACTGTTGAAAGGATGATAGTGAGTTATTTGTAAAGAGATGATGCCCCTTGTCTTTCCATTTTTTTGCCCCGTATTGGTTGGTTGTTAATTCTCAGATCTGGGTTTTGCCAAAGTGGGGTTAATGTGCACGGAGTAAGTGTGAAATGTATCATGTTATTTGCTTTCCACCAGGCTTGGAGGCTTTTTTTTGTTAGGTGGAGGTGTGTTGCTTGGCATGGCAAGGCTGTTGCTCCACTTGATGATGTCATTCTGCATAATAATTAGCCACGTGCTTCTGTTTTGTCGCACAGAGAGTGTGTATTTTCGGAGCAATGGGCTGTTTTAGTCTGGTGCCATATGACTTTAAGACTCTATATCATGATTTCCAAAGTGTAGTTTAGATAAACTGAGCCATTCCTGTCAAATGATCTAAATGATCAAATGACAAATGATCTGTAGTTTGGCCATCATAATGAAAAACACTAATAATTTACTTGAAACACTTTGGAAGTTATATTGGAAATTCATCATTTGCAGATGGGATAATATCAGTCAGGCTTCTTTCCGGGACATTTTGGGAGATGCAAACCAACACAGTAGGACACACTTTCTCCGGAAGACACACACACGCACACACAAACACACACACACACACACACACAAACACACACACACACACACACACACGCACACACACACACGCGGTCCCTGTGGACAGCAGGAAAGCTCGGCATCGCGTTCGAGTTGCAAACCAATCGATTACTGTATCCTCACCGCTTCCCCTCGCGGGGCTCAGGGGCAGGACAGCGGCAGGGGAACACTGTAGGAGTCAATAAGCTCAGATATCTGACACGCCGCCGCTGACGATGACAATAACAAAGGCGGATAGCGTGACCGAGTGTCTACGAGTGTGAGTAGGAGAGATTACCAGAGACCTCCAATACACTGGGGCACAAGCTGATCGGAATAGGCAGCTTGGCCAATATTGGCTCAGTCAAATGACACTCGAAGGACTCCATCTCCATCAAATGTCCCCCCCCTTCTATTCACTGTCTTCCTCTCCCATTTACCCTCTAAGTGACTGCACCACCATAAAATACATGCTCTTCTCTTAACATACAACGTATTTATGACGCAGCAATTTTTAAGTCATTAAAGGTGGGAGGTAAGGTGGATTGGTCCAACAAACACAGGACTTTCAACAAGGAGACCGGTGTTTGTCACCAGTGCTCGTGTCCCAAAGTGTTGTTGAGTTATTTTGTAGTGACGTTTGTGACGTGTTTTCCATACTGACGTAACGTTGTCCATGTATGTATTTTAGTTTACATACTTATCTTAAGACCAAATCATGATGTCTTTCCTAAACCTAAGTGGTTTTGTTGCTTAAATATAACCGTGACTATTTCATGGTAACAGCGTGGCGTTAACCCTCTGAGACCCGCCGACTTTACTGTCTCTCAGAGGCTGCAGCAGGTTCAGTTTCCCACCCATGGAATCCATCGGTACCAACCGCGTCATACTAGCTTGTCGGGGAGGAGGCTAAATAACACTCCAATGTTAGGATACATTTTGGTGAGGGAAAAACTGTCAAAGGGGTCCCTTGACCTCTGACCTCAAGATATGTGAATGAAAATGGGTTCTATGGGTACCCACGAGTCTCCCCTTTACAGACATGCCCACTTCATGATAATCATATTCAGTTTTTTTAATGCAGTATAATTGTGTTATTTTCTCCTATTCTAAAATGGTGTGTTTGAATATTTCTGCATACTGGGGTCCCTAAACAGTCTTGGAATTTCATACATTTGGGTATAACTGTAAAGCTGAGACTCTTGTGGATCCAATGACCCCAACAGTATTCATGTGTGATGATGTCCCCATAGCATCTATTCCATTGTAGTGAGACCATTTCTTTTTTATTTGACCTCACTGTATAAAATGACCTGTGGTGACCTCTAGGATATTCAAAGCCTCATGAAACTTCACAGCCACAAACTAAAGACTTAGAGCATTCAGAGGATGGATGGCTTTCCTCGGTAGATTGACAATAAGGGGGTTTCTGAGCAGTTTACACAACAGAAGTACTCGCCATCAAATTGCCGAAAAAAGCAATTCTTGCAGAAATATCCGAATGTCAAAAGTTTTTGATCCCAAATCACAGCATTTCTTTTTCTATGGTTAAAATGGTTAAATTTAGCACCAAATCTGTGTAACAAATGGTATCAACCCAAAAATTGCTGCAAACATGTGAGACATAAGTCAGCATTGGAAGCTCACTGGAAGGGGAGCAAGCCCTTACATAAACTTTCATGTTTAACTTATTTATTAATTATTTTTTATTTCTGATTCATGTCTAGAACAACTTGACACACAGTGCTGAGCTGCATCTTCAGGTTCCCAGCTTTCAGATGATGTACACCACTTGTATGTGACATCTACTGCTAACCTGCTATCTCCCCCTAAAAAAACCCTGTACCCCCCTAAAAAATGACAAAAACTGGTTTACTGTGGGCCTCAGAGGGTTAAAGGACACAAAAAATCTGTTCACAATGTTAAACCTATTTTGTTACACTGTAGCCTACCAGTGGGAACCAGCAAGTATGTTATTAGTACCTGATACAACTAAATTACACTGTAAATTGCAGGCATTTACCAGTTAGTCAGTGCAAAAATGGAGACCGCTGTTCGTGTCCCCGTGTGAAACCAAGTAAACGTTGACTTATTTACTGCAGTTTTGTCACGTAGCCTACTTAACGGCAGTTACGTAACCCACATACTTTATCAAAACCATGATCTTTTTCTAAACCTAGACAAGTAGTTTTGTTGCATAAGTAAACCTAAAAACAAAATAATAAATAATTTTGTATTTTTTTTAAACAAAAATAATTAATCAAATAATTAATCATGTTTACTGATTATTAGTAATGCTAAAATCTCAGTTATTTTAACATTAGTTTTTTTGTAAAATGAAAAAAATTGTTTATAAATGATATATTGTGTTGTAGCTGATAAGAAACGCTAACAATTACATTCTGAATACATTAGTTAACTATTTATTACTATTTTATTGTTACACAAACATTATAACATATATACTATATTAAATATTTGTAATTATTACCAAATTATTTGTAAACCTTTAAGAAATTATTTATAAAACATATATAAGCATTACATAGATAGATGGACCAGAAACCAATTATTAACCATTGACAAAGTATTAACTATATCTAAATAATGTTTATAGATGCTTTACAAAGTATTTACTAACCATATAACAATGTATTATAATTATCAGTTGCAACTTTTTAATAGCCATCCAAATAATGTTTATAGATGGTTTACAAACCAATTATTAACCATTAACAAAGTGTCACAAATATCTATATATGTAATATTTATAGATGTTTTACATCTGTACATTTAACAATTTCTTTAAGGTTTACAAATAATATCTTAATCATTAACAAATACTTATATATATATATATATAGTATATATGTATATAAAATGTTATAATGTGTGCAACAATAAACTGTTAAAATAAGAAATTATTGCATTATTACTAATTTCGTTGTTTAACATTAAAATAGTGTTTTAACTAAAAACTTTAATTAGCGCTCAATTTACTATTTATAAATGATGGTTATTATAAAGTGTTATAATTTTAATTATAATTAAAGTTTTTTTAACCAGTCATGCAGGCTGTAATATCAACTGTTCCCCCCTTTTTACTCTTTAATTACAATGTAAGTATTTTATTAATTCCTGATTCATACAACTACATTACACTGTAAATTACAGGCTGAATTATAAAGTGTCTCTCTTGAAGCATTTTAGTAATTTGTTCTCCGTCACTGGTTTAATACTGTTCACTTGCTATTTCCCAATTATTCCCGATCATGATTCAGCATTTGGCTTTTCTCTCAAAAAGGAAAGGGGAAAAAAAAATGTTGAAGGATAAGTACAACTAAATTGGAGCTGGCTGCAATCGCCTGGAATCACTGAGCAAAAAGCCTCACCCTGACACTGGATGAGTAGGTGATGATGGCTTTTCTATTGCAATTTCATCTACCTGTGATTGAGTGGAGTGCACCATTAAGATTGGGGATTTCGGCTGATTCATTCCCCAACAGCCAGCGTCCTTGAAAACATCTGTCAGCGCTGCCAGGGATGGATCGGCTCCCAGAAAAAAAAACATGCTGCAGAGTGATGAGGTCCACGGTGAATTCTGGGGGAATTACAGGAGCTGAAAAGTCAAGAGAAGTTGCGACTTGTAGCTGGAAGTTTGCCAGTTGTAATCCCAGTTGAAAGGTATCCGTTGGAGAGGTGAATGAAGGCTCCTCTTTCCTGTTGTGTACAGTTTAAGGTGCCCTGGAGAATGGCAATTAACCCCCAACTGCTCCAATGGACCCACTCAGTGGCAAAGATGCAGATAGTGTCACCTGGACCAAAGGCTTTAAAGGGACAGTTTGGTTTGGGGGAATGTTACTACTTTTTCCTCTTACTATGCCAAAGAAGAATATTCAGAATCTATTCCTAATATGTTTTCTTGCAGTTTGAATGTATATTTATTCATCAGTCCAAAAGTTAAAATGTATTGAAAAAAGATAGATGCAAGGTGTATTTCCACACTGCTGTCTGTATTGCAAACTGAAATTCTCCAAGATTCCATCGATGAATGAGATTCAACCCCATCCAACAAAAAAGCCATTGGTGAGTGGAAGTCATTCATTGAGTGAGTCTTTTTATTGGGGTTCGTCTGCCTTTTTCTTTCGGACCCTTGTCTGATGAAGTTGTTTCAGAAAAGTTTAGTTAAATGTTGGCCACATGTTTGTTGGTGTCGTTTTAAAAGTTGTTCCTCTGGGATACTATGCAAACTAGCAGCAGGAATGTTGTTATTTTTTATATTGTTACATGCACTTTTTAAAGGTAGTGTTATGTTCTGGTAAACAAAACGTGAACCCAAAAGCAGCACACACTAGTCAAGTTTAAAGTTGTAACAATATAAGAATTTATTAATAATAATAAATTTGAACGGTGGACAGGACTGGGGTTCTCAGAGTCCGACGTGGCTGGGATTAAGACTAAAAGTCTTAAAGGGAGCATGGAGCATGGGGAATGAGGTTCCAATGATCCTCCAGATGGTGATTCCAGTCCACTTGTGATCCGGGGGGAAGCAATGATGTTGGAGAGTGAGCAGGTAGGTACAGCAGGAAGCGGAGGCAGCTGGCAGGTAAGTATACCACTAGGACAAAAAGGACAAAAACTGGATGAGCACAAAAAGGTACAAAGTGAGCAGATACAAAGTCAAAACTAGCGAGCAAGGTAAGAGAGCCTGAATGCGTTACTACCACTGTGGCGACGAAAACGATCTGGCGATGAATGGCAGGAAGACCAGGGTTGAGATACTGCAGAGTGTGTCTTGATTGAGTGATTGGTGTCAGCTGCTCCAGCAACCACCACCCAGGAGAGGGAGGAGGAGATGGCCACACCTCCTTACAGACAGACAGACCAGACTGACAGGGTAAAACACACAGGAGACAAAAGAACAGGGAAACAGAGGAAACACAGGGAAACTACTAGACTGCCCAGGTGATAACATGACAAGTAGCAACTGGAATGTAATGCTATTGTTATGCTGTTAGAGTAACTGGAATATTCACTTTTTGACAGTGGCAATGTTGCGCAGTTCTTTGTAAGAATATCTGGAATACGCAAATGCACTTTTTGAGAGTGGCAGCTGGAATGTTATGTATTTTGTCCTGAATTGTTTTAATAAAAAATGCTAAAAATAAGAATGCTTCTGGTGGCTTAATTTAAGACAAAATTGCTTGTTTGTAGTATGCTTTTTGAAGAAATTGTGTCTTATTTTCAGCAATGTTTGCTAATTATTATTCTTAGAGTTGAGGTATAAATTCTTAAAGTCAGCTCAATCAATAAAACACAATATTAATTTTAAGTAAACATTTCTTACATAACAGTTTCTTTGCTTGTAATAAGCAACATTTTGGCCTATTTCTCTAGTTTTAAAGACACATTACAGTCTTAAAGAGTCTAGATTTATAGTCTATTTTTAAGAATTCTAGCCAAGCAAAATTTGCTTACCCCATTGACAGATTTCTTTGATCAAAACAAGAAAGTTTGTCCAAATTTAAGAATATTTTGCTTATTTCTCGTAGGGCTGTTTTAGCAGTGTAATAATTTCCAAAATTCACAATATATTTTGTCTAACGAAACATTCTGCTTCAATCCATATTTGTTGGCGTTTAGCCTTTCACTGAGGTCAAAAAACTGCTCTCCCGCTTGCTGCACACAAAGAGAGGCACACACTGACGAGTTATAGATCAGCTACACAGTCTCAAAAAACATTAAGATTCCTTTAAAGAAGGTGTGGGAAATAAATTTTAGTCTATTTTAATACAATTCAAATTGGGCTTAGAGGGAATTATTTTCATCAGACATCTTGACCAGTGTGTGTGTGTCTATTTTTCCTCTCTCTCTCTCTCTCTCTCTCTCTCTCTCTCTCTCTCTCTCTCTAGACCAGTGGCATGTCCTGAGTCTATTAACTCCAATGAAGGAAGTGAACGTGAGCACAGATTATGACTGATTCTTTCGCCCTATAGTCACCAAAGTAAATATTGGACGCATTTTTGACGAGCCACATATCTTCTTGCACATGCTGACACTAAAATGGCATTTTTCAGACGGACAAATCAGGAGAAAACTAACTTTGTTTGAGACCTTTCTCTGTCTCAGCAACACTGGCGACTAAAGTTCGCGAATGCCCGAGCTAACTAATTTTTTGTAATGCTAAATATGACTGTTAGCTATGTAAATATCTAATGTTAGCAAAAGACAATATAAATACATTGTGCAAATATAACTCAATCTGCTTTCATCCATCCACACAAGGTTCACAACACTACCAAACAAAGTGGGTTGATGAGGGGGGGGGGGGCAAAAAACATTTCAAAGCACTGGCGGAGCTTGTAATGTGTTATCGTTATTTTAAAGCATCTCTTTCGTGACATTGGGGAACATGAATATCTGTGCCATATTTAGTGGCAATGCATCCAATTGTTGTTGAGATATTTAATTTTGAACCAACAAAGGCCAACCTGCTGGAGGTGCTTTGGTGGATCCCCAGAGTTATTAGGAGCTATTGTCAGTGAACCATGAATGTCTGTACCAAGATCTTTGATACAGACATCCGTACCAAATTGTGTGCCAATCCAACTAATAAATCTGGAGATATTTCACTGAATAAATGAAAAAAACTCAGCCTGCTGGTGGTGCAAGTCGTATGTCCATCCTCTGGGGAACATGACCTGTTTCATGGCAATCAATCCTAATATTGGATTAGTCAGGCTATTAAATAACAAAGTAGTGAACTAACCATCATTGCCTTCCCAACGCTAACATGGCTTAAAATATCCTCATCTACTAACAATACATTGTAGGGGACTCGGTCCTATCATTCAACAGAAAGCCCCTCCAAATGCAGAAAGAGTATAGAAGCAAAGAGACAAAACTCCGATGCTTTTTTGACAACAGCCGTTGCCGCCATTTTGGACTGAAAACGCTTATTATATCTATAATATTTAATTTTTCAACACAGGCCATTTCGGTAGAATCCGACAATAGAACAGAAATATTTTTGTTTTACTTCTGTACGGGACTTTGTAGGCTGATGTTTTACTGGCCAAAATGGCGGAAGCGTAGCTCTGCTGCTGGGCGCTGACGTTGCAATGGAACAAACAATTGACTTTCACTTCTTATCAATATGCAGATGCAGACACATTAAAAACAGCATTAAACACGAAATGTCTCACTCTGTGCAAGAACATGAAATTGACAAATTTGCTGACCTTCAAGATGGGAAGCGTTTCTCGCCACCTCTGTTTGAGTTAGATTCAATGTCGGCGTCATATGTTGCCGACTGTGCAGCTGCTTGAAAATAGCTGAACAGCCACCCACCGTGAAGGCAGCAATTTTTGGATATTTTCCCAGCTACGGTGTCATAATCAATTACCAGCAATGTGAATGCTTGTCACATGCAGTCAAATTGCTGCTGACACATTGACAGCTTATCCACCAGCACCAACAACAATTTTATCACATCTCTGCCCCTCCCAATTACTCCTTTTAGGAACGGCCCCCCCTCCCTGTAATCACAAGGTGATTAGAAAGTACACTGTCATTTATACTGAATGGAATCACACTGGCCGCTGCTCATCTGACACCCTCCATTTCCCCAAATCCAGCAGCCTCTTACCTTTATTCAGTCAAGGTTGTTACATTTCACGCCTCAACATTTGTACACATAATACAATTCAACACACCAAAATGTTTTATTTTAGTAACTTTTGGCAGCCTTTAATGGAGGTAATAATTAATCATTTCTGTCAAGGCACTGAATCTGACAGTGTCATCTATCAGTGTACATAGTTCAGCCATAAAACAATGTGTATGTATGTGTGTGTGAGACAGTTGTCTCCCACATCTATGATGCTATGTTGTGAACAGCTCTACTGCCTGTGTATGGTATGCCATTTCGTTCATTATGAAATAAATAAATATGCCTATGAAATACATCCTGAAATAGATAAATGAAGCAATAAATATATAAATAAATATAAATAAGTAAATGAGTAAAGTTCAATAAATAAATAAATATGCCTATGAAATATATAATTATGGCTATGAAATAAATCCTGAAATAAATAAATGAAGCAATACATATATAAATAAATGTAAATAGAAATATGTAAATGAGCCAGTATAGTTTAATAAATAAATACAAAAATATGCCTATAAAATACATAAATATGCCTATGACATAAATAAATTAAGCAATATATATATATATCTTGAATGAGCAGTTTTCTTATTTGTAGCTTTGTTAAATAATATATCAAATTACAATTATTTCTTTGACGACATTTATAATCCATTTTCCACAGCTTAAATAAGCTTTATTTAGCTTAAATAATATTAACCTTTTCAAATTCCTTTAATTCAGATTCAGATCAACTTTATTATCCCACATGGGGAAATTCATTTGGTCCACTGCTCAAAACATGAGGTCACCATAAAGTGATTTGATTACTAATAGTAAGTATCTGACACTCTGATTTCTGCAACATTTTTAAAAAAATAGGTGAAAAATTGATTAAAAATAGCCTCCAAAAAATTGCATTTAAAATAAAAGATCGCCTCATTTCTAAATTATTATGGAATGTTATTTGTTCTCTACCCAGAATTTTCCGACATTTCTTCCCCTTCATATTCATGCATTCCCAGGCGCTATATGCCCTACTTAACATTGCTGGTGAAGAGCCTCATTAGTGAAATTAGACATGATTAACTCCCCATCCAGTTCTTTCATCAAAGCAGCCTTCCCTCAATTTGGTGAAATTTCCTCTACACTCCACAAAAAAAAGTTTCTGGCATTTTCAACATCTGTGTTCTGTGCAGCTTCGCAATCAAGGCTGCCTCCTCCGCGCCGGCGGAACGGGGAAGGGGCGGAAAACAGAAACAAAAACCCCAAAACAGAGAAACTGGGACAAGCAGACAGACGCACAGTGAGGGAGACATTCGTCCCGTATCTATTTGAAAAGCTCTGATGAAGTGATTGCTGATATGCTAGTAGAACTCATCTGGGAATGTTATTGATTTCACAGCTGGTGTCAGAACTCACGGAAATGGAATGGCTCGGTGATGCAATGAGATGAAAAGCTGCTCCGCAAACCTTTTACTACTGAGCTGCATCATAACCATGAAAATATGAGACATTTCTATAAATAGCATTTTTCTAAAATTATTTAAAAAAGTTATGAAATGTTTAAAATGTAAGATTGGGAGCATTTCGATTGCCTCCGCACGGCTCTCGACATGGCGACAGCTGGGCCGACGGCTCGCGGCTAACGGTGCTAACAGTGAAAACAGCTGCTGACAGAGCTAACAGCGTTAACCGGGGGGGGGGGATTCTGAGGGCGGGTGCTACGCTTTAGCAACGGCGCCGTTGGTTGGGACGGTGTTATCGGCTGTAACGAGCACAGTGGAGGCTGTGAGCTAGCCAGTGGGGCGCGCATGCAAACACATGCAATTATCGTGGTTTCCAAATATATGAAATTTCATGACTATTTCACGAACTGCTGTGTTGGGTCAGCATGAAATCAATTCATATGTAATCCACGTAATTGTGAACCGGGAAGTATAGAGAGTGGTGAACGCCACGTAAGCCTAAGCCTAACCAAGTCTATCTTTTCCTAAACCTAACTCAGTAGTTTTATTTTGAAAAGGCTGGAGCTGAAATTGATACATGTGTCACGTGTTAAAGATTTGCATCTTTATCTCTCTGTGTTTAAAGGTATAATATGTTATATATGTCGGTTGCTGTCAACACCCAGCATTCAAAGTTGGCCCCTCCTCCTCGGTTCAACGAGTCGAGAGAGAGAGAGACAGAGAGCAGCGATGGTAGAACGAGCTGTAGAGTGAATGAAGAGAGGGAGCGGCGTTAGTGAGAACAAAGCAGTGAATCAAAAAAAAAATTAAAACATTTTTATTTTTAGATTGTTTCAAGGCGGTTAAAAAAAAAGAAAAGACTTTCACCCTAGGAGACCGGTATTCGTGTCCCGTGTGAAACCAGAAGTCAAAGTTGATTTATTTGTCATGCAACTTTCCGCACTTAACTTACAGCATTTCCAGAGTTATTTCAACCCAATCCAATTCCTAGCCTAACCAAGTCAATATTTTCCTAAACCTACCTAAGTAGTTTTATTTTGAAAAGACTGGAGCGGAAATTGACAAGTGCGTCACGTGTTGCTGGACATTCGTAGGAAAACACACAAAGAATACGTTGTTGAAAGTCGTGCTGAGCGTCACTAATTAAATGGGAAATTCACGTCTATGTACATGAATCGAACAGATGAAATTTTGTGACTATTTCATGAACTGCGGTGAGACTGTGTTGGGTCAGCATGAAATCAATTTCTATGTAATCCACGTAGCTGTGAACCAGGAAGTATAGAGAGCAGCGAACGCCACCTCTAAGCCTAAATAAGTCAATCTTTTCCTAAGCCCAAGCAATTTTATTTTGAAAGCCCCCAAATATGTTACTCTCTAACAAACAAAGGCTCTGGAGAGACCGAAGCATATGAAAGGACGCCAAGAGACAGTTCTGTGAAAATATAACAATCCTTTTATTTTAAATCAGGACAAAAGCAACTATCAAAAATTTAACTGAGTAAATAAAAAAACGTTGGAGATCCCAGTTAAATGAACAAAAGCAGTTGAAGTCGCTGGGCCAGCAATGCAGTGAACCGTTGCACCCAGCTCATCCCTCTAGTCTAAACTCAAAAGTGTCTAACTTAAACCAAAAAGCACGGAAACTTAATTACCGGAGATCTTCAGCCCAAAAACAAAGTCACAAACTAAATGCTGGGATAAAAGGTCATCTAAGATCAAAACAACTAAACAATCGAGACGGGAGTCATCCGAGCAGTGCTGCCGGCTGCAGCCTGAGTGCCAGAGAGTATGCGCCCCTAAGCAACGTCCCTACGCCCTTTTTCTTCCCTCCCTTAATCAGCGCACCATCTCAGGTGCGCTCCTCCTGAAAAAAAAGTAGGTCAGAATGGAGGGGAAAGAAAACAAGGTCTGCAGCTTTTTTCTTAATCCATACACTCGCGTGTGTGTGTGTGTGGGCCTGTATTACCAACGTTGTGGGGACCTAAGCCTGTTTACACAGTCACATTGTGGGGACTGTCCTTCCAAATGGGGACAAAATGCACATCTCCATAATGTAAATAATTATATTTTAGGGTGAGGACTTGGTTTAGGGTTAGGGTAAGGTTATGTTTAGGTTATGATTAGGTGTAAGGGCTAGGATTAGGCAAGTAGCAGTTACAGTTACGGGTAGGGTAAGTCTCCAGGAAATGAATGTAAGTCAATGTAATGTCATCAAAAGTCATGAAAACACAACTCTGTCTCTCTTTCTGTGTGTGTGTGTTTGTGTGTTTGTGTTCGAGGCCTGCTCCGGGCCATGCTTCGTTTTGGCTCAACTGTTTTTAACATAGCCAGCTTCATTTATTTATGTTCTTTGTAACTGACAAACCGAATAATAAAAGAAAGCTCTTTGCATTCATTCTCTGTATGTATTTGTTAATGTTATACAAAGGGTTTAACCTGAGCCAGGCCATACAACAAAGATAGTAATCATATCACATCCATACATGGTCAGTATTAAACAGCTGTTGAATAATAATAATAATAATATCTGTATATTTTTTTTATCATGCTGGTATCTGATTTTTACTCGGTAGCAGACCCCTAGGTTCCCTAGGTTTCCAGTTCCCTCGAGTTACTTCATACAGCACTTCCTCCAATCATTCCTGACAGTCCACGCATTGCTGATGTACGGAGCCCCCCTCGATGATGTACCTCAGTAAAGTTGGAAAGATATCGACAGATTCAAACTTCCCGGATCAATAACTCATAACAGAAACGTTGTTAAAAACAAACGACAGCTCTTTCTAACTGTAGTAAGGTAGACAACGAGCTTCAACCTGATTTTAATCAACACATAACACATTACATTGGTCTCTATGTGCAGCCGGCTGTGATACGAGTGGTCAGGGACCGTCTACAAAGTGCAACACTGAAAAAAGAAAAATATTCAATTACTTCAGTATTATACAGTGTAGTACCACCAAAATTACTACACACATCAATGATCTCCTCATAGTTGTATTACAAGACTTAGTTTGGAAAAATATGCTTTGCTAAATTTTGGTAAATTTCTTAATGGGAAAAATATTCAATAACTTCACTTTTATAAAGTGTAGTGCCATCAAAATGTCTTGATTAGTTTAATAAGTATAATCAGGAAGAGACCATTGATGTGTGAAAGAAAAATCTGTTTTCATCGCATTATTTGAATTTCCCGAATAACGGATTCGGATTCGGGGTGCATCCCTAATATAAATAAAGTTGTCTTTCCTTTGCTGTGATGTTCATGACAACAGTTACTGTCTCTTTATCTGGATGGTTATATTTTTTAATTCTAAACACTTTTAGACAAGATAGAATTATAATAAAAATGTAGCGCCAAAATAATCAGTAGTTGCTAAATATCTGCATAGAACTTCAACTGCTGCAAAAATATGTGCTCTCATGAATGTGAAATCATAAACTTTAACACACATGCACACGCCCACACGGGTTCCCATTTAGTATTTTGTTCAGTTCTGTGTAAGTCATGCCTGCTTTGAGTAAAATAGATAACAATGTGCTTGGGAGGACTTTTAGGAAGAATCGTGGCTCAAGAAAAGAAAGCGAGTTCCTCTTTTATTTCTTAATACTTCTTCCTCATGGGAACACGTGAGCGTGTGTGGTGTGTGTGTGTGTGCGTGCGTGCGTGCGTGCGTGTGTGTGTGTGTGTGTGCGTGTGTGTGTGTGTGTGTGTGTGTGTGTGTGTGTGTGCGTGTGTGTGTGCGTGCGTGTGTGCGTTTGTGTGTGTGTGTGTGTGTGTTCAAGGCCTGCTCCGGCCTATGGGCGGTGGTTAGATATGACTCATCTGTTTTCAACATGGCTGCCGGGTCATAATCTTTCTCAGTTTACAGCTAAATAGTACATTAATCTGTGTTTCTTGATTCATGTTTCATCAGCGCTGCCTAGTTTGACCGTTTGATCAGAGTTCACAATTAGTGATTGACAGCTGTGTTAGAGACTCCTCAGCTCTGATTGGTTGTTTTATCTTTGGGCACGGTGTAATTTTGCAAATACCATTAGGAGCACTAAAACAAGGCAGAGGAATCTGATATCAGGTATCACTGAGTACGCCAGTCTAAGCACCGATCCAATACCATAATTTATTAACCAAGAAAAAAATCAACTTGTCAATCAATTCTTTGCTGCTCCAAAACAGCAGCCTTCACTGTGCTGTCACCCTGGCTGTGTCATGGATGCCACTGGCAGCTACTGTTTTAGAGCAGCAAAGAAGAACTGATAGCAGGTAGTTGTCACATGATAATAGCAAACAACAGTGCAGTGCTAGTGGAGAGTGTAACAGTAACCGTAGTCAGAGCAAGGAAAATGTCTCACAGTGGAAAATCCAACAAGTGAAACGTTGATATGTACAGTACATAAGGGTTCCGTTTTGAGGGGTGGCAGTACCCTAGTAGGGGGTGTGGTTAGCACACAGGCTGTCCACTGAGGAGACAGCAAAGAGAATATGGAATTGTTATTTATTCCTAGCTTCATTTATTTATGTTCTTTTTAACTGACAAACTGAATAATAAAAGAAATTCATTCTCTGTATGTATTTGTTCATGTTACACAAAGGGTTTAACCTGAGCCAGGCCATACAATAATGAAAGTCATCATATCACATCCATACATGGTCAGTACTGAACAGCTGTTAATAATAATAATAATAATAATAATAATAATAACCATACATATTTTTTTATCATGCTGGTATCTGATTGGTACTCGGTATCAGCCGATACCACAAGTTCAGCTATCGGAATTGGTATCAGGAAGGAAAAAGTTAGATCAGAACATCTCTAATTTTTTAACAGATGATCTGTCTCATGTGCAACTGTCAGGATATAATGACAGTTTAAGCAAATATGACAAAAAGTTATTTGTTGTAACTGTAACTTTAAGAGATGTCCTGAGCTTTTTATATCAGAAGAAATCATCAAGTTTATCCTCAGTTTGTGAGTAATAAAAGTGATTTGATTTTTCATATTCAAGTCCAAAATGTCCCTTTTAGCATTTTGATAAATATGAGCCCTGGTTTGTCAGCATGATAACAGTGATGGAATATGATGATGAAAACACGTGAAAATACTCCAAGTGAAGTTTCTATCGTGTAAAGTCTGAAACAAACACACTTTAAATGCCAAATTGTCTTTATTAAAAAGCAGGAAATATGCAGAATAAAGTGATACAGAGCCTTAATATCCAATCATTCATTAACATTGTTGTTGAAAATCAGGAAATAAATGTTTATATATAAAATGGTTTGATTTCATTGACAGCAAGTTATAATTACCAGTAGTTAACTGTAATATAATTAATCCCATTTCTTTGTATAGAAAAAGATAAGAAAAACAATTTAAAGAGGCAATGACCAAAATGATTTAACAATATTGTTGGACTTTGCTTTTCACTTCAGTGAGTGTTGAGAATTCTCAGGCTTTCACCTTATAGAAACACACGTTCTCAATTCTGCCTACATTGCCTGTGTTGAGATCTCTTTCGATAACCGGGACACCAGCCGCCTTGTACGCCTTGATATTATCTTCGCCGATAAGCAGGGTGATGGCCGTAATGGGATGTTCGACTTGTTTTTTCTTGTACCACAGGTACACCTGGCTCCGGAGTTGTCTTTAGTTGACTTTGTAGTTTTAAGGTGGACAACACTTCTATAAAAATGTTAATTGTTGACAGTAGTACATGAAACAAGTAACCTGAAAAAAATCATGTTCCTCTGTGTCCTCCGGTGCTCCTAACGGCATCTGCAAGATTTCACAGACCGGAGGAAAACAAGCAGTAACAGCTGATCTGAGGTCTGCTGTCCAGCTGCCATCTATGAGAGCTTGCTGTCAATCACTCGCGAACTCCGACCAAACTGTCAATCTAGGCAGCGCTGATCAAATATGAATCAATATTCTGTTATGTTAATGCCTATTTTTCTCCTCAAATGTTTTCAGAATCATCTTGTAGTGCACGGTTTAGCTGTAAAATGAGAAAGTTTGTGACGCCGCTGCCATTTTAAAATCTGGTGAAGGAACGCCAAGTTCTGGTCACATGACCAGAGCACAGCCAATTGGAACGCTCTCTCTCAATGAAATGACCTGTGATTGGTCAAAGTCTCCCGTCACAGGCTAGATTTTTTGAAAGCCTGAAAACAGAGCCATGAGGAGGAGCAGAAGTCTAGTTATCTCTCAGAACAATTGAATTACAATAATCTGAAAGGTTATTTTGGAATTTTTGCCCAATGATGCCAAAAATATACTGCCTGCTGACACTTTAAGACTGTTTTAAACATTCCCTAATCGGCTCGGAAGTCCATCCTGGACGCACCGATTTCAAATCGTAAACATTAAACATGTTCAGCATTTACTATGGGATCTCCTGTTGTGTGTGGGGAACCCCGAGGACAGCCGATGACGCAGCCATGTGGGAAAGAACGACCACCATTTGAAAACCAAGCTGACTGAAGAAGGAAGGACAACGTCCTAATGCATGAGCTAATGCAAAACGCAAAGCATAATGTGGCAGTGAGATGGAGCTCAGAAATGGAGGACCAACTTGTTGATTTGTGGCAACAACACAAGTGTTTATTTAACGTGTCTCCATGACTTCATCCATCCTTCAGTTCAAAGAAGTGCAAAAACTAACATCGCTAATTCTTCCTGCCCGTCGTCCACCATGTTTGTTTACACTAAAGTCACGTTTGATCGCGAGATATTTTGCGAGATTTCAGGTTCTTTTAGTCAGGACTCTTGTTGTTCATGAATTGAATCTATTAGTGTGTGATGGCTGTTTTGGCCAAATCATTGCTCTCCACACACTATAAACTTACTTGAAAAACCTTTTAGTGTGGTCCAGCATTAACTCTCTGAGATCCACAACAGACCCGTTTTAGTCTTGTTTAGGGGGGTACAGGGGGTCTTTAGGGGGAGATAGTAGGTCAACAGTACAAGTCACATAGAAGTGGTGAACATCATCTGAAAGCTGGAACCTGAAGATTAATTTGAGATGCAGCTCAGCACTGTGAGTCAAGTAGTTCTAGTCATAAATCAGAAATAAACAGGAAGTAAATAATTAATTAAAATAAATTATAAAAGTGTATGAAGGCTAAGAACATGAAGATAGAAGTATATGATGACCATCCTCATGTCTCATAAGTTGTTGCAACAATTTTGGGGTTGATACCATTTGTTACACAGATTTGGTGCTAAACATTACCATTTTTTACCAATCGAGAATTTATACAAAATAATCAATAATCCCTCCAAAATACCACATTAAGACAACAAGACCTCGAGGAACACCATAGAAAAAGCTATGCTGTGATTTGGTAACCAAAACTTTTGACATTTGGAGATATCTGCAAGAATTGCATTTTTCGGCGAATGGATGGCGAGCGCTTCTGTTGTGTAAACTGCTCAGAAACCCCCTTATTGTCAATCTTACTAGGAAAGCCATCCATCCTCTGAATGCTCTACGTCTGTAGTTTGTGGCTGTAAAGTTTCATGAGGCTGTGATTATCCTAGAGGTCACCACAAGGTCATTTTATACAGTGAGGTCAAGTTTCAAAAAATGGTCTCACTACAATGAAATGGTTACTATGGGGACTAACATCATCACACATGAATACAGTTGGGCTCATTGGATCCATAAGACTGTCAGCTTTACAGTGATACCCAATTTATGTTATTCCAAGACTGTTTACGGACCCCAGTATGCAGAAATATTCAAATACACCATTTTAGTATAGGCGAAAATGACACATTTATACTGCATGCAAAGAACTGCCTGTTTTGTGCCACAAACTGCATGTGATTATCATAAAGTGGGCATATCCGTAAAAGGGAGACTCGTGGGTACCCATAGAACCCATTTTCATTCACATATCTTGAGGTCAGAGGTCAAGGGACCCCTTTGAAAATGGCCATGCCAGTTTTTCCTCCCCAAAATTTAGCCCAACTTTGGAGCATTATTTTACCTTCTTTTCCAACATGCTAGCATGACATCGGTCGGTACCGGTGGATTCCTGAGGGTTTTTTACTAGTTTCATGTGTGACGACTCCCCCCCACCACTAGGTGTGTGTTGGCTCGCTGGTCTCTTTTGTTTCTTGCAGGCTCTGGTTGAGGCGGGGACATGAGGACATGATGGGTTGATGAGCTACACCTGGGCCCGGTGTAGCGCTGACTATAAAACCCTCTTCGCCATTCAGAACGCGCTCTCTCTCCATGCACGCACATCACTCCATTTGTGTGGACATCGCGGCGCGGCTATTTCTTCCTCTTTTTCTCCATGCACCCACACACACGCATCCATGCACTCCTACACCACTGATTACTGATACTGATCTTTACATTTATTCATTAATTGGTGTTTTGTAAATAAACTCTGTTACTTTTTGCATTTACCTCGTCTCCACTCCCATTTTTGTTGCAACCTAAGAGCCGGGTTGTAACAAATGGGGGCTGTCTATTTTGGTGGACCTAGTTTCTCAGGTAGTAAGAGGTCTGTTGGGCGGAGTTAGTGAGAAGGACCGGTTGTAGTGTGACGTCGACACACAGCTGTTGCCAATTTCAGGAGCGTTTTTTGTCAATGAGCGCTCAGCTAAATGTTTGGGAGTAGCGTTGACGAGGGTAAGTGCTGTTTGTGTTCATTTCAGTGAAGCCGCTGGTTGTTTGTTAGTGTCGCCAGGTTTGATGTGCTGGTGATGTTTGGCAGTGAGTTCAGCAGTCAGGTCCAGCCACTGTAAGTTACCGGTGTTTCTGTCCCTGTTAGGCTTCAGTGCGGACTCCCTTTGGAGTTCGTAGGGGGGGTGTTAGTGTGGTGTGAACGCGGTTAGAGCTGCTGTCAGCTCGGGAGCACGGCCGAGGCTGCGGGGGGAGTCGCCGGTTGCCGGTTGCTTCGCCGGGCTTTGCGGTAGATAGTGCATAAATACCCACCGCAACTAGCACCTGAAGACTAGGGGGCAGTTTACCTAGTTCTCTGTCAGGCAGTTAGAGGGACGGTGCACGGTGACGTCACGGCTGTGCGGGCTGTGTGAGCTCAGCGTGCCAGGTGTGTTTTTGTCGCGTCAGTAGAGGATTGTGCGTGTAGGTAAGTGAGTTATGGCGAGTGTAGAGGAGTTTTTGAGAGTGCCATCGGAGGAGCTGCTAGAGAGCTGCTCACGTGAACAGTTAATCCGTATTGCCGAACATTTTAATTTAGATGTTGGTGATAAGAGGATGAAGGAAAACATTAAAGGTATTGTTAAAGCAAATCTCAGTGATAGGGGTATTTTCAGAGGTAAAATGTATACTGTTGGTCCTGAGGTGGACAGTGTTGATGTGTCTGGCTGCAGAGATACAGGTCTGACTTTTGAGCAGAGGAGAGAGCTGTTGCTACTGCAGACAGAGATGGAGAAGCTGGCAGTGGAGAAACTGAGGAGAGAGGCAGAACTTAAAAGGCTGGAGATAGAGCACGGGTTGAGTTTACCTGCTGGAGGTCCTAGCCGTGCCTCTGACTTCTCTGGTAGATCGACTTCGTCATTTGATGTTGCCAGTAATCTGCGGTTAGTTCCTCAGTTTAGTGAGCGAGACCCAGGCACCTTTTTCTCATTGTTTGAGCGTGTAGCTGAGAGCAGAGAGTGGTCTGATGCTGATCGTACATTATTATTACAGTGTGTTTTAATAGGTAAGGCTCAGGAGGCCTACTCTGCTCTGACAGTGGCAGAAAGTAAAATCTATTTAACTGTTAAATCTGCTGTATTAAAGGCCTACGAGTTAGTCCCAGAGGCGTATCGCCAGAAGTTCAGGACCTGGGAGAAGTCTGGTAAACAGAGTCATGTGGAGTTTGCCAGAGATTTGGTCACTTTTTTCAGTCGTTGGTGCAATGCCGTAAAGGTAGACACTTATAATGCTTTATGTGATCTGGTTGTTTTAGAACAATTTAAAAATTCCATCCCCAGCCACATCGCTGTTTACATCGGTGAGCATAAGGTGAAGACTGCTGCTGAGGCCGCCACCCTGGCTGATGACTACGTGCTGACGCACAGAGGTGACCGCAACTTCAGGGTCCCAGACGGAGGTGGTATGTATCGTGCCTCGGGTAGACGAGAGGAGAAACCTCATCCACGCCTTGGTAGGTTGGAACACTGTACACGAGGTCAGACGCATTTTTACTCTTCAAGAGTATGTAACTTTTGCAGGGGTAGAGGGCACTGGAAAGCTGACTGTCCCAGAGCTAATGCTGGAAGAGGGTATAGCGGGGGTCGGATGAACTCTGGTGCTTGTGCTGTATCTGTGGAACCTGTCCCTGTTGTCTCTCCCTTTCGACAGGTTAACATTGGGGAGCCATGCAGGTTGGAGGAACCTGACTTCTCTGCCTTTGTGTCTGACGGCTGTGTGTCACTGGTGGGAGGTAACAGTGTGCCGGTAAAAATCTTGAGAGATACCGCAGCATATGACTCGTACATTTTGAGCTCTGTTCTGCCATTTTGTGATGATTCTGACACTGGGGACTTTGTCCTGATGCGGGGTATGGGTTTGAACGTTGTGCCTGTTCCTCTGCATTCTGTTGAAATTAACTGTGGTTTGGTGCAGGGTAAGGTCGCCATGGGAGTCCGTCCTGCACTGCCGATTGAAGGTGTGGACATCATTCTTGGTAACGGCCTGGCTGGCAGCCGGGTGTGGGCCGAGCGTCCACCACCTCCTATAGTGTCATCTTCACCCACTGTGACTGGTAACCCAGATGAGAACGCTCTGTGTTTCCCAGAAGTGTTTACCGCTTGCGCTGTGACACGGGCTATGAGCCGTGCACAGGGGGAACCTGAGCAGGGTGAGGAGTTGAGTGAGGGGGATCTTGTTGTTGTTCCTGACTCATTGTTGTCTGTATCTCGCAGTGACCTAGTGGCGGAGCAGAGAGCTGATCCCTCCCTGAGTCAGCTGTTTGAGGCTGTTCTCTCCACTGAGGATGGAAACAGCGCCGCCAGTGGTTATCTGTTGCAAGGAGAGCTTTTGGTGAGAAAATGGCTGTCGCATGGGGAAGACTTTGTCGGTAAGCCAGTGTTTCAGATTGTGGTTCCTGTAAAGTTTCGTGACGAGGTCCTTCAAACATCACATAACCAGTCAGGACATCTGGGTGTCCGTAAGACGTATAATTACATTTTACGGTATTTTTTTTGGCCTCGTTTAAAGAGAGATGTGTCTCGTTATATTAAATCATGTCACACGTGCCAAATGACAGGTAAACCCAATCAGAGCATTAAACCTGCTCCACTGTGCCCCATCCCAGCGACTGCACAGCCATTTGAATATTTGATCATTGATTGTGTCGGTCCTTTACCTCGTTCCAAAGCAGGCTGTAACTACTTGCTTACTGTGATGTGTCAGAGCACGAGGTATCCAGCCGCATATCCACTGCGTTCTATCACCACGAAGTTGGTAGTGAAAGCACTGACACAATTCATCTCCATCTTCGGAATCCCGAAAGTGATACAGAGTGATCAGGGTTCAAATTTCTCATCCAACCGTTTTGCACAAGTGTGGAAACAGTTGAAGGTCCAACATAACCAATCTTCCGCATATCACGCACAGAGTCAGGGAGCTCTTGAGAGGTTCCACCAGACTCTGAAGTCTCTTTTGCGTAGTTATTGTGTTGAGCTGAATCAGGACTGGGGGGAAGGGCTGCCATGGCTTCTGTTAGCTGCTAGAGAAGTTGTGCAGGAAAGCACCGGTTTTAGCCCTAACGAACTTGTTTTTGGCCATACAGTGCGTGGGCCGCTCACGCTGCTGCATGACACTGTCATGCCATCAGAACCGCCTAGTAATCTGATAGAGTATGTAAACGGGTTCCGGCATCGTTTGTACTCCACTGGGGAGATGGCTAAAGAAAAGTTGTCGTCTGCCCAGGAAAAAATTAAACGTTTGTATGATCGGAAAACCGAGCAGCGCGGGTTTAGTCCTGGAGATCAGGTCCTTGCTTTGTTTCCAATAGTTAAGTCGCCATTTCAAGCTAAATTTACTGGCCCTTTTACTGTACTGCGGCAGGTGTCTGACCAAAATTATATCCTTTCCACGCCGAAGCGTAGGAAAGCAACTCAACTCTACCATGTCAACATGTTGAAACTGTACTATGCTCGCGAGTCTAGACCTCTCTCAGCAGCGGCGGCTGTTGGGAGTCAGTTCCCTGCAGGGGAGGATGATGGGGTTACCGCACCAGATGAAAGCTTGTTGCGTGGGCGACTGAAGAACGCTGAAACGTTGCGTAATCTTGATTCTTTGTTTGTTCATTTGTCTGTGGAAAGAAGTGCTGAGTTGTCTGCTTTTATTCACAGCTATCCATGCTTGTTTGGTGATACACCAAGCCAAACTCATCTGGTCGAGCATGACATATGTAGGCTCTAGTGTTCCTCTGGTTGCGTACACAGATCATAACTTTTTTGCACTCAGTACATTGCCCAAATCGCAGGTTGATGCGATGGATGTTGTATTTGCAAGCTTATTGTTTGGACATTCGCCACATCAAAGGCTCTGATAATGTTGTGGCCGATGCCTTATCTAGAGCTCCTAGCTCTTAAATATTTGTCTGACTGAATTGTTAACCCCTCTGGTCTGCTATGTCCCTGTTCTGTCACCTTAAATGCTTCTTCAGGCGCCGGAGTTGCTGAGTGGGCGGGATGGGGGTTGGTTGGCTGCTGGGGAATAAACTACAAATGGTCAGTATGGATTTTGATATAGTTGTAAGTGTAAGTAAAGTGTTACAACTAAAGTTTAGAAATTATATTACAAATGAAGAACATCAATCGTAGGTAAAGTAAATTGTTTTGTTGTTGATTTAGAGAATAGCGGTTGCGGTGTTCTTATTGGAACTCCTTTTTTGATGGGGGGGTGTGTGACGACCCCTCCCCACCACTAGGTGTGTGTTGGCTCGCTGGTCTCTTTTGTTTCTTGCAGGCTCTGGTTGAGGCGGGGACATGAGGACATGATGGGTTGATGAGCTACACCTGGGCCCGGTGTAGCGCTGACTATAAAACCCTCTTCGCCATTCAGAACGCGCTCTCTCTCCATGCACGCACATCACTCCATTTGTGTGGACATCGCGGCGCGGCTATTTCTTCCTCTTTTTCTCCATGCACCCACACACACGCATCCATGCACTCCTACACCACTGATTACTGATACTGATCTTTACATTTATTCATTAATTGGTGTTTTGTAAATAAACTCTGTTACTTTTTGCATTTACCTCGTCTCCACTCCCATTTTTGTTGCAACCTAAGAGCCGGGTTGTAACACATGTTATATGTGCATCCTAGCTCTAAAAACTACTAGAGCCTCTGAATGACAGTAAAGTCGGTCGGGATCGCGGGCCTCATAGGGTTTTAAAGGTGGAACTAAATGAAGGGTGGGAGAGGATCACAAGAACAGCTGGAAAGGAGGTTCTAAGTTAAAAAACAAAAAAAGAAACAGAGCAGATGAAGGGGTGGAGAGAACCTCCAAAAGGCTGATGGAAGACATGGATGGAAGATGGAGGAGGGATGCACAGCCCTTTTAGCCTGGAGGGCTATATATTTTTCCAGAAATGCTATGTCAGCATTTGTGGCGTATCGGCTGCAACAAGTGCCGGTGATTAATGAGATCAGGAACGACTGCTCCGACGTCATTTAACGAGCAGCTATACGTTTTGACTAAGACCGCTTTGCGGTGCATTCCAGAGGTGGTTAGGCACGGGCACCTTTTACCTCCAGCTAACACAATCACCCCCCTACCATCAATGTTATTTATGTACTTCATGGTGGAGAAATATTTCATGGCGATCTGTGTCGTAGATCATCGACAGCGGTGGATTCAGGCACGCTTTGTCAGATTGAAGGCTTCCGGCTGCGTGTTCATTCTCCACATATCCAATCCTTTACAAAAGTAAGTGCATCTGCATATTTTTACCTTTATTTTTCATTTTTAAAACCCTTGTGTTCTCCATTAGCCCTATGTGTCCCTACAAACTTCTTATGTGAAACAAAAGCTAATAATAATGCAGGGCTGCCCAAGCCTAATATCACGTGTCTGAGAGTCTCTTATTGTCAGGGGGCTCTGAATAGTAGGCCTACCTTTCTCTGAGCTAAATGTGGCATCACTTATTCAAATAAAGACATTTTGTAAGCCCAACTGGGATATATAGCATTCAGCATATGGATTCTTAGTTTAGCTGTCACCCCCCCAATGAAGCTCAGCAGAAGCTCAGTCAGGAAGACTCTTTACACGCTCATCATTCACAAATCTCTGGCTGTATTCGAAACCTCACACTTTACTAGTGGTACGTACTGATTTGGCCAAAATGTACCATGTAGTATGTAGTATGCAAACAAAAAGCAAAATCTACAGTATGCCAAAAATACCTTGATGTCGTACTGATTTGGAAAAAATCTCCAATATGCATAGGACCAGTCGACCTCGCCTACTGTATCCCACAATGCAAAGCACGGAATGGTACAGGCTGAGGTTACAACAGCGGCCAAAAAATACTATTTTTTTTAATTTTTCGTAGCTATTTCATCACTAAATTAATTTCTGAAAATTTTGAAGTGGAATGCACTCGGAAAAAAAAGTTTGGAAATTTGTGTTTGGTCGATTATTCCTCTGTTGTTACAATGCTAATTTGCATTGTATTTTATATCGTTGGAAATCCTGTTTATTTACCTTCACAATGATGTCCAACTTGTAAGGATCATGCATTTGTGGGATGAACTCTTTATCAGTAACAAGGAATAAACAAGACATATTGGTTATTTTACACTTTATTCATTTAATACACCGTCAGGAGCCTCAGTAGCGGTGGAAGATCTATACGCAGCCACAACAGCCTGGTACCTCTTCCTCATGCTGGTCACCAACCTGGTCACATGTTGCTGTGGGATGGCGTTCCATTCCTCAACCAGGATTCGTTGCAGGTCAGCCAGCGTGGTTGTGTTGGTCACTCTAACACGTACAGCACGCCCAAGCTGATCTCACAAGTGTTGAATTGGGTTGAGGTCTGGACTCTTGGCAGGCCGTTCCATTCTTTCTACTCCCACATTGTGGAGGTAGTCTGTGATAACCCTGGCTCTGTGGGGGCGAGCGTTGTCATCTTGGAGGATGAAGTTAGGTCCCAGATTGTGGAGATATGGGATCGCCACTGGCTGCAGATTCTCATCCCGATATCTCACTGCATTGAGATGGCCTTCAATGATGACAACCCTTGTTTTGCCAGTGAGGAAGATGCCGCCCCACACCATGACACTGTCCCCACCAAAAGCTGGTACTCCATCGGTGCAACAATCAGCATAGCAGGAGAATACACTGTTTAGCATCAGCAGAGAATTTTGGCAAATTTTGCTTTGGCGCTACCCACATAATCAGCTGAGCTGCTCATCCCACAAATGCCTGATCCTTACAAATTGGACATCATTGTGAAGGTAAATAAACAGGCTTTCCAACGATGTAAAATACAATGACCATTAGCATTGTAACAACTGAGGAATAATCGACCAAACACAAATTTCCAAACTTTTTTTTCCGAGTTTAGTTTTGTTGCCTAAACCTAAACGAGTTATTGCCCGTGAACACGGAAGGTCATTTTGAAAAGATGCATCCATTCAACAAGCGGAAATTGGCACATGGAAAACTGACTCTTGAGGTAGAGTGTCATAGCGCAGGGCCGCTGACCAAGCTGCCGTATCTGACGAGCTGGAAGTGAGAACGTGTTGGCGTGACACGTCCATAGTGCGTGTTAAAGGAAAGGCCGGTGTGTGTGTGTGTGTCTTTGTGTGTACGTTACTTCTATGCATGTGTGGGCTTGTCTTCCAGTGTATAAGCAGCACTTTTTGGGTCACCAGCTGAGTTTCTGCTTCGCACACAAAGGCCTGTTTCCCTCCACTGAACTGTGAAGTGCAGCAATTTATTTTTTACTGGGGCATGATGGCTCGTGAACGGGTGCGAAGATAACGGCCGGGGCTGTGATACATGGGCTTCCCCCGTGCTCACCTTGGGGTCTCCTTTTCTGCTCCATATCATTGCAAGAGGCTCCTACATTATCGCAGAGAGAAATGGAAAAATGCTTTGTCACAACGTGGCTGAATGAGAATGCGTATTACTGAAGCTATTTCCCCGGCCACCAAAGCGTAATCTATTCATTGTGAGCTGCCGCATTGGAATTCCTTGTGTGCGAAATGGAAGTGTTATTTTTGTTTTGTTCGCTACCCTTTTATTATTGTGAATGCTTTCCTGTGGGACGTTTCAGCTTCCATGGGTCTGTTACGCTACCCTGATTTTAGAGCAGGAGGGCTTGGGGGACCAAAGGCTGCCGTAGCAAAAAAAATTGATAGCTTTGCAACAACAGCAACGTTTTACCAGCGACGAGTGCATTCATCAAGTAAAAAGCAGTTCTACTCGGCAAGTGAATCTCCCCGTATATTACTCCTCAAATGTGTGGTGTTATAAGTCGCCAGGAGAGCAGAACGCTCCCTCTCTCTCTGTCACTGTTGTTAACTTTAATGGAGCCCTCAGGAATCACACTTCCCTCTCAATGGGTATAGATGTGCTTGCGACTGTTGTCATATGTGCCCTAGTTTAGTGAGTGATGGGATTTAATGAGTATTGGATGCTCTCTGGGGATATGAGTAGCAGTGAATGTAGCAGCAGCCAGCAGGTCTAATCTGCAATACAGACAATGTATGTATGGCATGTATGTTAATACTGATACAGAAGATTTGAAATGTGCTACTGTTAACCCCTTAAAACTCTGCCAGCGGGCCCGGCCGCTATTCTGTCTTTCAGAGGTTGTTGCGGGCTAAAGTGAAGATACTGGTATCATATGAAACTAGGAAAACTCCAAGGAATCCATTGGTGCCAACCGTGTCCTGCTAACTTGTCGGGGAGATCACTAAACAACGCTACGAAGTTACGCTAAATTTTAAAATCACAGCCTCATGAAACTTCACAGCCACAAACTAGAGACCTAGAACATTCAGAGGATGGTGGGCTTTCCTAGCTATAGATTGACAATAAGGGGGTTTCTGAGCAGTTTTTGATCCCAAATCATAGCATGTCTTTTTCTATGGTGTTCCTCAAGGTCTTGGTGTCTTAATGTGGTATTTTGGAGGGATTATTGATAATTTTTATCAATTCTCGAGTGGTAAAAAATGGTTATATTTAGCACCAAAGCACCATTTTTTGTAACAAATGGTATCAAGCCAAAAATTGCTGCAACAACGTATGACACATAAGTGAGCATGGGAATGGCCATCACAAACTTTTATCAACATGTTCTACGCTCTTAAACACTTTCACCATTTATTTATTTCTTATTAATGACTAGAACAACTTGACACACAGTGCTCAAATTAATCTTCAGGTTCCCAGCTTTCAGATGATGTACACCACTTCTATGTGACATCCACTGTTGACTATTTACGTACTTCTGAACACCTCTGTCCCCCACTCTTACCCCTCTAAAAAGTTTTACAAAACGACAACCAGTTTGCTAAACACAGGAGAAAAAGGTACAGTGTTTGACACTGAACATCCTGTCAACTGCCAGTAGATAGTTGCTCTAAGTTTAACCTTACCCAGTGTGGCCTCTAAACACGCCTACAATACCCATAATGCAAAATAACTGATGACATCATCAGGGTAATTTTTTTCACATTTTACAAATGTGAAAAAAGAGCTGCAGAAGACAATATAGAGCTGGCTGGTGATACTCCCAATGACCAGTAAACATGATTCAAAAACCTGACCTCATTACCAGACATTAGACTAAATCAGCTCAATGAGTATTTCTTTTCATGGTCAATGCTAACATATTTTAAAAATGATTTCTATTAGGGCTGTCAAACTATTTGAAATATTGAATCCCGATTATTCACAATTTTTTTTATCTGTTCAAAATGTACCTTAAAGGGAGTGTCGCGGGGTTCTATTTCAAAACTCCGTGCAACATGAAAAACACTGGCGTAGTCGGAAAACGTTGTATTAATCCCTTTTATTATGCCGGCCTTCCAAAGTGCAATCATTGCTTAATATTTACAAAAAGTGAAAAAATAGAAAATAAGCTATGTACAAAACATCAAATAGTACTGAAAATCGAGTTCCTCAATAACTCCATGATTTCTTTCAGAACAGGCAAAAACAATCCAAAAATACAATCTATATGTTACCTTCCTGAGTGTTACCTTCTCTGTAAACACTTCAAGATCAGACTGACTTCAGCTGGCCAAGATGACCCCCTTTTAAACCAATAGCCCCTCCCCTGGGCGTATTACTTACACAGAAAAATAACAATTAACAACATTCTTCATCATAGAAGATATTTATAGCCCCTTTAACCTAGGCATATTTTACATATAAATTATATACCTCTGTCTAAACATTCCCCCCCCCCACCAAAACAAGTTAATTTGCAACAAAATCACCATTCAAAATAATAAACATATTTATACTGATCACATGATCTCAAAAACGCGCGAGGGCACCCTTTTTAACGGAGGGATTTGTTATGGCCCTGTTTCGCTCGTCAAACCCATAAATGGGACATGACAGGATGGACAGGCAGCGTTTCAGCAACTGGTGAGTGAGAATAATGTTTTTGTGAATATATGCGTATAGGAGACAGCAGAACAATCAAGTGTGCACCTTTGGTCGCACTACTGATAAACAGTTTAGGGGAGAGGGATATGTCGCGATGTGTTTTAACTACGGAGTAAATCAGGAAGGGAGCGGAGAAATGTTGGTGTGTGCGGCCTGAGGTGATGTGTGTGCGCTGCCCACAGTCAGTGACGGCTACTCCGTCACAGGGAGATTTGTCAAGTATTTAATACTCTTAACATGGGAGTGGACAAATATGCTGCTTTATGCAAATGTATGTATATATTTATTATTGGAAATCAATTAACAACACAAAACAATGACAGATATTGTCCAGAAACCCTCACAGGTACTGCATTTAGTATAAAACAATATGCTGAAATCATAACATGGCAAACTGCAGCCCAACAGACAACAACAGCTGTCAGTGTGTCAGTGTGCTGACTTGACTATGACTTGCCCCCAAACTGCATGTGATTATCATAAAGTGGGCATGTCTGTAAAGGGGAGACTCGTGGGTACTCATAGAATCCATTTACATTCACATATCTGGAGGTCAGAGGTCAAGGGACCCCTTTGAAAATGGCCATGACGGTTGTTCCTCGTCAAAAAATTTGCGCAAGTTTGGAGCATTATTTAGCCTCCTTGTCGACAAGCCAGTATGACATGGTTGGTACCGATGGATTTTTTTTATTTTCATATGAGCCTGTACAACCTAAAAAATCACAAGTTGCGTTAATGTGTTAAAGAAACTAGTGATGTTAAAACAAATTTTGCATAAACGCATTATTATCGCTGTCAATTAGGAACTGCCCCGTCTCCCCACCGGATCAGATGCTCCATTCACTGACATGGAAATTGGACATACCCTGACCCCCAAACCCTTTTTTTTATACTCACTACATAAAATTAAAATAAAATGAAACATACTACTTCCTGATGTGGAGCTAAACCTTGCTATTGGACAAAAACTGTGCGCTACATCAACCATCAAAAACCATCAAAATGTGCTCCTATTGGCATCTCCTGTATTTACTTGCTGTAAAACTTCACAGGACTCGTGACTGTAAACAAGTTTAACGGCGGACGGGTCCCCGGTCCGGTCTCAAAGAACAAAGTAGCAGAGCGGCGGACACCGCTGTGAGGAAAATTAAATGCCATCGCTGATAGTATCATATCCAGATTACTGTAGCCTCACATACAGAAATTAATATCATCAATATCTTCTTCTTCTTGCACTGCTGGTGTGCTTCCGTGAAACAAATCAGAGCTCTTAGCCGAGGCTTTGATTACTGCTGCTCAGTGGAAGCTTGATAGATTTTCTTCTCAATCTTCCTTCAACACTTTGTTTTCTTTTGTTTTTTTAAGCAGAGCGATTGGGCTCACTGCTCATTACACACAGTGTTACTGGAAGTGAATGGATGGGACATTAGAGGGAGGCAATTTGCTGAATGTTGTGTTGTGCCCATTTGTCGGTGGCCTAGTTGTCAGGCAGTCTGCCCTGTAATTGGAGGGTTGACGGGAGCGATACACCGAATATCATCGATGTATCGAGGCTTATCCCACGCATTTCTGCAAAGAAATCACAGCCGCTGTAAACAACTACATTGCAACGCCGATAGGCGTAGTTGAAAAGCCTGGATTCAAAACACTCATTAAGACACTTAAGACACCAAAATATGAACTGCCTGGTCGCAAAAGTTTTGCGGAGAAAGCTTTACCGGAGTTCTACATTTCAGTGAGAGAACAGATGGCCAACCAGCTAACAGAGGTGACTCACTTCACCACAACTACCAATCTGAACGTCCAGCTAATACATTGGTCTGCAACCTGCGTCTCTTTAGCTCCTCTCCAGTGGCTCCCTGTGGATTTTTAAAAATGGAAATGAATAACTGTTTTTTTGTTTACATTTTAATTTGTATTTATCATTGTTGTTGGTCTATGGTATGACGGTACAACAGAGTATTAGGGCCACATTGAGGAAAAATAAAAAAATCTGAGATTTCTAAAATAAAGTAGTAATATTCCAAGAATAAAGTCATAGGTTTACGAATTGTAATATTACGACTTTTTTTTCTCATAAAGTTATGACTTTATTCTCGTAATTTGACGACTTTTTTCCACGTAAAGTTATGACTTTATTCCCGTAATATTACAATGTTTTTTTCTCGTTAAGTTATGACTTAATACTCATAATATTACAACTTCTTTTTTTTTGCAAAGTTAAGACTTTATTCTCGTAATATTATGACTTTATTTTGGAAATCTTTTTTCCCTCTATTTGCACTTTGGACCTCACTGCATTGGACTTATACACTATATACTTAGACTATAAACTGTGTTAACTTCATCACAATGATCAAATGTTTTGTGGCTCCAGACAGATTTCTTATTTTTTCATTGCCTAAAATGGCTCTTTTGATAGTAAAGGTTGCTGACCCCTAACAGAACCAAAGCTGTGAGCCTGAATAAGTGGACAAGACACCTCGCAATTGGTGAGTCTTTCTACACTAGTGGGAAAATAATAACTTTTATTATCAGCAATGTTATAACAGCCTACTGGTAAACATAACAATTAGTTACTTTACACTTATTACACGCCATTAAAAACTGTGTCTGCTATGTATTTATCAAAATATATAAAGCATGTATTGCCAGATAACTATTTGGTTAAAGTGAAAACTGTTGAATACTGTTTTGTTAAATTTAACTTGTGATTTCCCTTTTTTTTGCATGCAAGATTAAAATTTGTCCAATAGAAACTACTAATGAATATAAACAAGAAGGTTTTAATGCAGACACATGCTGCAGAGACTACAAGAATCATCATGTTGGTGTGGTACGAAGTACATCATCTAGGGGGGCTCCGTACATCAGCAATGTGTGTAATGTCAGGAATGATTGGAAGAAGTGCTCTATGAAGTAACTCGAGGGAACGAGTTACTAACTCGAGGGAACGAGTTAATAAAACTTTTCTCCTAGGGGTCTAGGGGGGCTCCGTAGAGATCGCAAGTTAAGGGTCGAAGAATTTTGTTCCCACCCTTCTCACTCCCCTTTCCTTCAGCTAGTCAGTTGGATAACAGTTATTGCTGGTGGGGGTGGCGGGATTCCTGGTCGAACTGAATGACTGTCATCATTCTGCTGTCATCAACTGTCTCTTTAAAGGCATAAATGACAAAAGGGAGGTCGTTCAGGTTTATGTCCATCGCCCCTCTGAGTGCTCCAAACGTCGCCTTCAATCGCCCAAAAGCTCATTCAATCACCATTCGGCCTCCACGCGTTTAATGTGTTCCTGCTTCGGCCTCCTCCTGTGACTGGAATGTTTTTCAAATGTAACGTATTAATTAAAGCTTCAGTAGGCAGTATATTTTTGGCATCATTGGGCAAAAATTCCATAATAACCTTTCAGCATATTGTTATTCAAGTGTTCTGAGAGATAACTAGACTTCTGCACCTCCTCATGGCTCTGTTTTCAGGATTTAGAAAATCTAGCCCGTGACGGGAGACTTTGACCAATCACAGGTCATTTCAGAGAGAGAGCGTTCCTATTGGCTGTGCTCCGGTCATGTGACCGGTCCTTGGCGTTCCTTCAAGCCATCTCAATGGGTGCTGGGTCACAAACTTTCTTATTTTACAGCTAAACCGTGCACTACAAGATGATTCTGAACACATTTAAGGAGAGAAATAGACATTAACGTAACATAATATTGATTCATATTTGATCAGTGCTGCCTAGTTTGACCGTTTGGTCGGAGTTGGTGAGTGATTGACAGCTGGCTCTCATAGACGGCAGCTGGACAGCAGACCTCAGATCAGCTCTTACTGCTTGTTTTCCTCAGGTCTGTGAAATCTTGCAGATGCCGTTAGGAGCACCGGAGGACACAGAGGAACATGATTTTTTTCAGGTTACCTGTTTCATGTACTACTGTCTACGATATAGCGACCGTTTTATAAAAATAACCTTTTTTTAATCATATTTGCTCCAATCTCGCCTACTTCAGCTTTAATACGAGCATTGCTAACAAAACGGAAAAAAGACAGTAATCTTTGTTATTGTTTCTGGCGCATGCTCATTACACAAAGACAACAACGGGCATGCGCGAAATGAGGAGAGTACGTCATCGTTTCCCAAACGCTCCGTTTTACACAACCACACTGATACAAATAATAAAGTTTTTAATAATCTGGATTTAGAAGGCATTTTAAAAAAAATATCTGTTACCCAAAACTCTGTTTGCGTGTGGACGAGAGTCCAAAACGTAGAGGAAAATATCCATTTATAAAAATATCTGTATACGTGTGGACAGGGCCTTAGGTTGCCCGAGTGTTCTTGGAACAGAAATTCTTTAAGTGCTTCTTTGCGTAACAGTGTGACAAAATGTAAATGTGTACACGTACACACTCGTGCATCGAAAAACCGGAAAGTTGCGTATTTTGTGTTGTTCCTCCTGAGTGTCACATTTATTATGCTCAATGACTTTATGGCGGCCGTGCGGAGCGTCAAGGGCAAGCCGTGATAAATGTTGGGGTTTTAGCTCCGCTGCTCTCCCCGGTGGCTCGGCAGTGAATAATGATAAGGCTCTGTGTGTTGTGTTGGACCCCCATGCTTGATCCAGCCGCTGCATGGCTGACCTTCAGATGAGGCCGTGCCTCTGTGATTCATATGAGCAACCACTCTGGTCTGAAAGACCAATATAGAGTTGTCCTGGAAAGGGCACTTTGAGGGGTCCATTTGTAATACGAGTTGATATCTCCTATACATGCTGAAAGCTCTAGGTCTTAAAGAAGAGGAGGAGGAGCTTTGGCTTTGGAACAGAATGCACGTTACATGTGGATGCAGACATTTTCAGAAGCTGAATCATTTGATAGCTCATGTCATATACGATAAAAATGTACAGCAAGGTTGGTTGAGCTAGATCAGGGCTCAGCAACCCGCGGGTCTTTAGCCCCTCTCCAGTGGCTCCCTGTGGATTTTTAGAAACATTTGTGGAAATTAATAACTGTTTTTTGTTTACATTTTCATTTTTATTTATCATTGTTGTTGGTCTAATGTACAATGGTACGACGGAGTATTAGGGCCACATTGAGGAAAAAAATAAATCTGAGATTTCGAGAATAAAATCATAATATTAGGAGAATAAAGTCATAGATTTACAAGAAAAAAAGTTATAGTATTATGAGAATAAAGACATAATATTATATATATTTTTCTCGTGAAGTTATGACTTTATTCTCAAAATATTACGACTTTTTTTCTTGTAAAGTTATGACTTTATTCTCATAATATTATGACTTTTTTCATGTAATATTATGACTTTATTCTGGAAATCTCAGATTTTGTTCCCTCAATGTGGCCCTACTACTCCGTTGTACATTGTCTCTTTGGCCCTCACTGCATTAGACTTATATACTTTATACTTAGACTATAAATGGTGTTACCTTCATCACAATGGCTCTTTTGATAGTAAAGGTTGCTGACCCCTGCCATATACGATCAAAATGCACAGCAAGGTTGGCTGAGCTAGATAAACTCATCACAAGCTTTTGTTTCGGGATCAGAAGTTGGATAGACAGATGGGAAAAATGAGTGCTCTTTAAAAGGTCCTTCAAACCCGTGGTAAACCTGTACAGTTGTTGCATGATGATTAGACCTCTTCTCAGGACTGTGTGGGCCTGCACAGACCGTGTTTGATTGGCATCGATGGGGCAATGAGGTCTAATCAGCCTGGATAAGGGAAAACACCTGTGTGTGGGTGTGCAGCGCTATAGCTCTGTCACTTAGCATCTGACTAACTTAGCTGGGGTTTAGAACAGGTCCAGCTAAACCAGACGTTTTTTTTGACTTGGCTTAATGTTAAACCGCCAAAAATGTTAATGGCATGCAAACCATCATTTTTTTTTTAACCTTGCAAATATATAAATATCAATGTAGAAACAACATTACCTTAACCTCAAACAAATGTGAGATGTATGGAGGACGGAACCTGACAAAATAAAAAATAAATGAATAAATAAATAAATTAATGACTCCATCATAAATATGTCATTAATTATAGTAAAACAAATACTGAAAATAAATGTAGCCATTAAGGAATGGTGAAATTTCCCAGAAATTGGAAATTTTTCTGCGACACTAAAATAGAATGAAATGTTGTTTAGTGTAAGGCCCCTGCCGATTCAGCACCATGGACAGGGCCGGCAGTCATGCCCTATATATTACCTCTGCGAAGGCCGAAGGCCTAGGAAGGAAGATTTGTTTTGACCACTGGTTTGTTGGTTTGTTGTTTTTTTTGTCCGTTAGCAGGATTACTCGAAAAGTCCGCGATGGATTTGAATGACATTTTTTGGAGGGGTGGGGTGTGGCACAAAGACCAATCCGTTAGATTTTGGTGGTGATCCGGATTCAGGAATATTTTTAAGGATTCCAATCAGCCTGAGCATTAAAACCACAGGGTATAACACATGCGCAGTGTAACTGATGACGCGTCAATGACGTGTGACCCCGCCTCTTTCCTTCAGAGAGAGCGACAGAGAGAGGGGGGGAACAACAACTGTAGATTCGGCATTTTTTCACAATAAACTCAGTGAATTTACAGTTGAGTTCGACCAAAGCACACTCGGTGATTGTTGGAAAGATGATCACGATCCGGATCACCACCAATATCTAATGGATTATTCATTGTCCCACACCCCACCCCTCCAAAGAATTTCATTCAAATCCACCGCGGGCTTTTGGAGTAATCCTGCAAACGGACAAACAAACAAACCAACGCAGGTTAAAACATAACCTTCTTCCTAGGCCTTCGGCCTTGGTGGAGGTAACAAGGAAATATCCTAAACAAATCAAATTAAATAGGCCTAAATCCCACCATTGTGCTGTTGTCGCATTGTGTCTGAAAGGGCCTTCAGTGAGTGAGGGACAGAGAGAGAAATGGAGAAAACTGTACGAACTGAAAGAAATACTCAATCAGAGGCAAAAAAAATGAATAAAAACAGATGAATATTAGTTCATGCAAGAGATTGACACGCCAAGTTCACACCAGAGGGGCGAATAATTCAGTTTTTTATTTCCTGAGAAAAAAAAATAATTAAAAGTTTAACATAAAAATGCTGTTGCAGTACTTATTATTTTTTTATTTTCATTATTTTTGGTCACCAGAATGAAGGAAAAACAAAGTCACTGAAACTCCCCAAGACCCCCGTTTTGGTTTTGAAATCCTCCCTAATTTTAAGGTCTCAGGGTTGGCAAGTATGCTTCTGGTTGCAAAAAAACAACATGGCGACGGTTAAATACCAAGATGGCATCCTCGAGGCTTCAAAACTGTAGTCCACAAACCGATGGGTGACATCACGGTAACCACTTCTGTTTGTCCACTTCTTATTTGCAGTCTATGGTTCGGACTAAAACACAGGTGTGGTTTAAACCTGAGCTTGGGCAGTTTAAGAGATCACGTGACTTTGTTCCAGACAGACCCAGGTTTTAACCCGTCCTAAACCTTACACTGCAGCTAAGCTAATGACAAGAGTCGTTGTGGATAAACAATGTAAGACGAGGACTATGGTGTTGCAATACTTGGGGCTGCATTGATTGAATTGTTTCCTGTATTTCCTCCGTGCTGCAAAGTCACAGTACCAGCTACAGTTGAGATAAAACCCCCAACGATGGCCCACCATCTGTCCTTCTCTCATTAAAGTAGAGCATATGTTAATGCAGCCACTCTGCAGCATTCATGTGCTGCCGCTGCTAAGTCAAGGACAAAATTTAATTGCTCCAGGAGATTGCATCTTCCCATATGCTTGGCATTTCGGCTACATTGTGCCCCCCCTCATGTCTGTCTCTTCTATATCTCCTTCCCCTTTTGCACTGAAATATTCCTGGGTAATTGAAAAAAAATAGCTCTTATTTTTTTTATCTTACTTACTTTTCTTGTATCCATAATTACTCCAAGGGTCATCTATTCTCAGGACATTCATATCCCGGATTTGCGGTGACACTGCTGGGTTTGTTGGTGACAGTATAGTGAGAGCAGAGCAGCCTGATTTTTGCCTGAAGCCCAGAGCAGCTTTTTTCTGAAAGTGTTAAGAGTTCTCTCTCGGTCCAAGATCGCACTCCGTCCCACGAGCAAGCTGCCGCCGCAGGCACTGGAGCGAATCACTGAGCAGCAGTACTTCCAGTGACCAGCACCACTGCCAAGCTGAGTCAGGCTTTCAGTATGTGGGTCCAGCTCCGATACTGAGTTCCGTCAGCATAGAATGGAACCGCTGAGGGGAATGAAGGTCAGGGTAAGTGACCATTGATCGTTGAATACAAGAACAAGAATGCAAGAATTGTTTGTCAAACTATATTTTGTGTGCTTATTTCTTATTCTTAAAAAATATATATATATATATATATATATATATATATATATTATTCATACATTTAAAAAATATATGTATTATATTTTAATTGTTTTTTATGTTATATTCATATTTTCTTATTATTATCATTATTATTATTACTACCTTTTTCTCTCCTTTGTTTTTAAATATTGTTTTTCAATTTACAGTTACTATGTGTTATATGTACATATCTTATTTGTTGTGGTTTAGCTTTTTTTATACTTTATTTTTTCCCCTTTTTTCCTCTCCACACCAAACAGATAGAGCCGGAGAAACATGACCTCCTCTCCACGCCAAACACATAGAGCCAGAGCAACACGACCTCCTCTCCACATCAAACAGATAGAGTCAGAGCAACACGACCTCCTCTCCACGTCAAACAGATAGAGCTAGAGTAACACGACCACCTCTCTTGCCAAAACAGATAGAACCAGAGCAACACGACCTCCCCTCCACACCAAACAGATAGAGCCAGAGCAACACGACCTCCTCTCCACACTAAACAGATAGAGCCCAGAGCAACACGACCTCCTCTCCACACTAAGTTGTTTTCATATATGCAATTTACAGTTTGTAATTACAATACAACAATTTATAAATCAATTTTTAAGTAGTTGAGCTTAGAGACAAACACAATAAGTACACTAGAGAAAACAACATCGGCATTCAAAATTGAAATAAAATTTAAAAGTCTTTTTTTTAAGGAAACAATGACCCTGAATAAAAAAATGTCTGTTTGAAAGCATGAAATTTGGAAATAAATTGGTCTATGAGCTGGTAATGGACCATAGTGCTCTTAGTCTGATGCCTCCATATACAGTATACTGATATAAGAGTATATTGGGTTTGGAAGTCTGAAATTTGGACATATGTGGTTTTTACTACTGGAATACAATTAACTTTGCAGTACTTAATTGGCAAAACAGTTTGAGTTGTGGATGAACATAAAGAAAGCATTCAGACATATTCTGAGGTTTTTCTAACCATGGACTACAGTAGGCTTTGAAGTTTTGGACGAATGAGGTCTGACTACAAAATAAAACGTGGTGAGATTCGTCAGTGTGTTAATGGACTGTAGTCTCAGTTGAGCCCGTCTGTTAGCAGCAGATATACCTCCGCCTGTTGTCCTCGGGCTGCGGCAGAACCAATCGCTTTATTGGCTGCACCAGTGGATGCGTGTCAGCTCAGACGCAGAGCGGGGAGGGAAGCCAGATGAATGAATTCCTCTCGGCTAGCCCGCTGATATTAACGCGCACGCTTCCCCTGTGCATTGGGAGACCAAAAAAAAAAAAGACAGTGAGTGAGGAAGGGCTGCAAGAGAGGAAGACAGATGGCAAACAGAGGCTCTTTCTCAATTTGGATACTTCCTGCGTCCTCTTGATGTGTTTCAAGTCAAACCTGAGAGCCAAAAGCACAACTCCTCCAACACAGAACAAGAAGAAGAGCAAGTTTACTTGGAAGCTAACAACGCACCGGACGTGAACGGTGATTTTGATTGAACGATGACAGCCAATACAAACCATGTTTCCTGAATAATTTATTTAGTGGCAGCTTGCTCTAAACCATCCTCGTCACTTCTAGCAGGGTGTAAAGGTTTCTGAATCACGTATACTACCATGTCCAACTTCCACTTGCCTTCTGCAGACACTCACTCCCTGGTCAGCTTCAGAGATGAGGTTCGTATTGTGAGTGAAAAGTTTATCCCTCGAAAATTAAAACAAACAAAAATATATCCACATGACAAATCTTGGACTATCAAAAACGGACCAATTCCGCTGGAAAGTAACTGAATATGTGATCTACAATCTGTGATCTGTGGTCAGAAAAATTGTTGCTCCCCATCCTGCTCCACTGAAGCCTAACTCGCACTAACCACACTTAAAGGGACACGCCCTAATTGTCCAATAGCAGGACGACTAGAGGAGCACATCTTAACAGGGCAAAACACACATCATTGAGTCTAAATGGATCAAAGCCCATTCTATGACATGACTAATTTACCTAAATTCTAAAGTATGTCAAACATTTTTGATAGCATAACACAATATACTTTTTAAATGATAATCAAATGCAAAAAAACTGTAAATAATACAATATGGCTTTTACAATTAGTAATAATGTTCATATACTGTGAATTCCCGCTGGGCGACGTAAATGGGGCGAATGACGAGACGCGAACACGTGAAATTTGCGCCATTCGCCGGAGTTGAAATTGTTGAACTCGAGCGAGATATTCGTGGGACGCTAGGTCATGAAAGCCTATCAGTATTGAGATTCTCCTCCCGTCGTCACTGACGTCCTGACGTTGCTGAATCAGAAATGGTCTTCTGTGGTTACCCTGAGCTACGATAGTACATCATATCTGTACATAGACCGGACCGAACTCTGTGTATAAATGTATGTACAGTATATGTATGTATATAAACTACAGATGTTGTCTATGGTAGAAACAACAACGTTGCTGCCGTATTCATGCCGAGATGATGTTATGTTGAGTGTTGATAGAGCAGCTACAATGTTAGCATAGCCTGGCACTGATCGATCCAAACTCCATTCAGAAAACGAGCATTTTTAAAGTTGTTTGCTTGTCGTCTTGCGGACAGACTTGACAAAACATGAATTCAGACTTTTTAAAAATTGGCAGCATTATTTTGTTATTTCGGCATCATTTTGATCCGTTTATTGTAATTAAACCACAGCACAATCTTTTTATTTTGGGTTCATCCGCAGTAGCGACGTGTGGCTTGCTATATTCAGTCAGTACAATGTCGCTGTATGTGAATACAGCTCGCCGCCGGGTGATGTTATGAACCCAGACACGACGGCGTTTGGTTTTGTGACACATCTGGGACTTCCACAGCATGTACAAAGCAGCAACAGTGGTTATTTCTTCCACGGTTGATGGAGGAAATGTCCCAAGATACACACACACACACGGTAAACAATCTTATCTGCAGACTTAATGAGAGCTATTTAAATGCATGGCTGAACCCCCCTTGCGTTATCCACACAATGTGCTGTATGTTGTTTCTGCTAACGTGAGCAAAATCAATCGCGACGTTAATGAAACTCAGGCCTGCGTTCACTCTTCTCCCTTTATCGGTGCCATTGTGCTCTCTTACTCTTTCTCTTTTCATCTTTGTTTGTCTCTTGCCCTTCATCCCCCTGACTTCTCTCTGTTGTTGTAGGCTTTGCTTTTATTTTGATGTTACATGGGGTTGGGGTTAGGGATAGCCTTAACCCTAACCCTTTGCTGTATGTCATACCTTCTCTCTCCCATTTCATATCTTTCACTGTTTCTGTCCATTAAAGGCAAAAAAGCCCCAATAGTAATCTTTAAAAAAAAAAAAAAAAGATTGTAAAGTTAATAAATAAATAAATAATAAAATAGTCAAAAGATTGCATCACAGCCCGGACACACAAGAATGTCGGCCATTTCATACCATTATAAATATCATTTATATTTATTTTAGACCGAGAAAGGTTAAGAAACATGTGGTAATTTGTAAATAATAGTAATAATCCACAATTAAAACTCCATACTATATTCATTCATGGAGCTCTCCAAGTCACTGCATGTTCTAGAACCGTGTCCGGCACATATTTCAGAATAAAAGCCTCCTGTTAACAAATGAAGGTTTTCTGTCCACAGAAAAAACACTTGAGGGCTTTTATTTTGAAATGAAAGCAGGAAGTGTTGATTTAAAAATAAGTCTTTACTTTTTTTTCATCTATGTAACATATTCTACAGATAGACATCGAAACTGTAGTAATCTTGCTGTTATGATGACAATATACAGTCAATAGATCACCTTCACTGTCTGTTACATATTCTACAGATGTCTAGACATCGAAATTGTAGTAATGTAGCTGATATGATGTCAATATACAGTCAATAGATCACTTCCACTGTCTGTTGTTGCTGTGAGACGCGCGCGGCACGCGTCAACAATAGGCGAGACCCCTATTCTCTAGAAGAGACGCAGCTGAGACGCACGTCTCACGCGGGCAGTGTGGCTGCTCTAACCTGTTAACACGGATGCCGAAATAAAAAAACAACAGGTAACGCAGCCGCCACGCGCTCCTGACGTTCCTGGTGTGTCCGAGCTGTTAGGTCCAAACAACACCATATTTTTCATCACCATCAAATCAGAGTCCACGGCCTGGCACAGACACAAGATAAGATGTGAACAAACGAAAAAGGCAGCAGGGTAAGAGAAACTAGACCGAGTAGCAGACAGTCAGCCGCAGGTGATCCGTACTGTATTATTCTGATCCCTGCAGACAGAAAGGAAGACAGATTTGTTTCTCTGCTGGATCAATGTGGCTGACTCTCCCGTGGCACTTTCTCCCCTCATTTATCTTCTCGACTTTGATTCCATCGTTGGAACAGAAAGGAGGATGTCACCTTCGTGAATGCCGGTGCTCAGCAGTTCCAGCACTCATCCATCTCTGTTGGATTCTCTATTAGTTGTCCCTCTTATTTTCTTAGTGAGAATGTCATGATATTGCAGTTTGGCTGTCACAGCGCTGTTTGTAAATCCAATAGTATTCTTTGGGATTTAGATTCCTTTATTGACCATGCTGGCTTTCCTGCACTGACTTTCGTTTGTGTAGATATTTTACAATAGTAAGTTTATCCTCATGTTTACTGATACATGGGAATGTACTAGAGTGAAGAGAGCAGATGTGTATCAATCAATCAAAACATCATTATGAGCTACCTGCAGTCTTAGTAAGCTTGCTTTTCCATAGTTTGACTACAGACAAATTGACAAAGAACAAAGAAACTGGGCCGGTATGTGCGGTGAATGACTGATTGGGGAAGTGAGAACAGGTGAGCAGGAGGTGAAGTGACTGCAGGACTAATGAGGGGGACAGGTGAAACTAATCAGGGTGAGGCGGACAATCAAAATTGGCGGTAAAACAAACTGAGGCAGGAAGTAAAGAGATCTGGAATGAAGAGGAGAGGTGAGTGACAAAATAAAACAGGAAACTATGAATACATGAGTCACCTTGGGGCCATGGCAGATGATGACATGCTGTGCTTATGCCGTTACTTTGGCGGCACTGTGTTGTTTACTGTTGTATGTTTTATTAGCAACCGTAAAGACAATGTTTACTTAGCAAGCTAGCAGCTAAGTAAGCTAAGCAGCTACTATGCCCATACTAGTAGTGATAATGAGCCCTCATGTAAGCCCCTGTTGCTCATGTTAGTAGTTTATGTGACTTGTTTTTAAGACATATGGTGTTATATTGAGGATATATGGTGTTACATTGATGATATATGGTGTTATATTGAGGATACTGCATATGGTGTTATATTGAGGATATATGGTGTTACGTTGATGATATATGGTGTTATATTGAGGGTATACGTATGGTGTTATATTGAGGATATATGGTGTTACGTTGAGGCTATATGGTGTTATATTGAGGATATACGTATGGTGTTATATTAAGGATATATGGTGTTATATTGAGCATATATGGTGTTCTAATGAGGATATATGGTGTTATATTGAGGATATATGGTGATATATTGAGGATATATTCTGTTATATTGAAGATAAAAGGTGTTATATTGAGGCTATTGTGGTGTTATAGCAATGATATATGGTGTTATAATAAGGATATTTGGTGTTATATTGAGGATATATGGTGTTTTATTGAGGATATATGATGTTACATTGAAGATAAATGGTGTTACATTGCGGATTTATGGTGAAATATTGAGCTAAGATAATTGATATTAAGATGTAAGAGATATATCAACCTCGAGTGAGTTTATTGTCTATTTTTCTCTAGTCCAGCCTACTCTCACAGTCTAACCAAACATAAAGATGCTAATTTCCTACTCTGATATATTCAAATCATATCGGGTGTGCAATATAATAACGAGATCCACCAGGAAGTGCCCTTATCATTCATTCTAATTGTAGGGAGTGACCTCTCCGAGGAAGACTCTTTACCTTTCCGCTAATGACCGTGAGGAATTATTGTAATTACTTGTGGGTTCATCGCTCCATCTTACGACCAGTAAGTGTTACCTACAGGCTGCCCCCCCCCCCCCTCCCCTCCCCTCCACACAATAATAGGTCATTACATGTGCAGGATTAATCTTCATACTTAGGAGAGAGAGGCTGCAACAACGTGCTCATCTTTCATAACGCCACAAGATGCTGGATCTAATGCATTCTCGTTACCCGCCAATGGGAACTGGCAGCAATTTAATGAATATGATGGTGTGTTAATACCTTTATTTTTTTTTCCACACATACGCCCAACAATCAGACATCAGTTTAATGCCTTCTCAAGGACACGTTTCCTGTCATTGCTCAGTTTTCTGTCGCCTTTATGCTGAAGGATCTTCTTCACTGTGGCGAGCAAAACAAAAGGCTTTGGGCCACATATAATTAAATGGCGCCAACACACCGAGTTTTATCTCACCACACAGCATGAGGACACCTGTGGCCAAATAGTCACCATCCTGCCAATTTGATTACTATTATTTTCAACACAGGCAGCAAAGCATGAAGGATTCATTCATTTAGCAAAAAAATAAAAATAAAACAACCCTCTGAGGTACAGCAGTTACCCATAAATCACTGGGACAGAAACAAAAAGAAAGAGATGCCATTAATTTTTATTTTTGAGTGAATGAATGGTGTCTTAATTTATTCACATAGACAAAAGATCTAATTATTCATTTTGTAGTAATCATAAATATATGCATTGGAATTTGTCTTAATGATCTCTGTGAGTAAACAGATAAATGCAATACGTTTTTTAAAGCGGAATTATAACTACTTTAAGGATTATGTGGTTTCTTCAAATGAAGCTCAACATTGGAAGACGTGTACAAGATATACAGACGTAGGCAAAGTTGTTGGTAACCTTCCGTTAAAGAGAGAAAAACCCATAATGGTCACTGAAATAACTTGAAACTGACAAAAGTAATAATAAATAAAAATTTACTGAAAATGAACTAATGAAAATCAGATATTGTTTTTGAATTGTGGTTCAACAGAATCATTTTAAAAAACAAACTAATGAAACTGGCCAGGACAAAAATGATGGTACCCCTAGAAAAGATGTAAAATAATGTGACCATAGGGACATATTAAACTAAGGTGTGTCCTGTAAATAGCATCACAGGTATCTTCAAACTTGTAATCAGTCAGTCTGCCTATCTAAAGGGTGAAAAGTAGTCACTGTGCTGTTTGATATCATGGTGTGTACCACACTGAACATGGACCACAGAAAGCTAAGGAGAGAGTTGTCTCAGGAGATCAGAAAGAACATTATAGACCTTCATGTTAAAGGTAAAGGCTATAAGACCATCTCCAAGCAGCTTGATGTTCCTGTGACTACAGCTGCACATATTATTCAGAAGTTTAAGGTCCATGGGACTGTAGCCTACCTCCCTGGACGTGGCCGCAAGGGGAAAATTGATGACATATTGAAGAGACGGATAATACGAATGGTAACCAAAGAGCCCAGAACAACTTCCAAAGAAATAAGAGGTGAACTCCAAGGTCAAGGTACATCAGTGTCAGATCGCACCATCCGTCACTGTTTGAGCCAAAGTGGACTTAATGGAAGACGACCCAGGAGGACACCAAATCATAAAAAAGCGAGACTGGAATTTGCCAAAATGCATATTGACAAGCCACAAAGCTTCTGGGAGAATGTCCTTTGGACAGATGAGACAAAACTGGAGCTTTTTGGCAAGTCACATCAGCTCTATGTTCACAGATGCAAAAATGAAGCATCCAAAGAAAAGAACACTGTACCTAATGTGAAACATGGAGGAGGCTCGGTTATGTTATGGGGCTGCTTTGCTGCATCTGGCACAGGGTGTCTTGAATCTGTGCAGGGTGCAATGAAATCTCAAGACTATCAAGGCATTCTGGAGCGAAATGTGCTGCCCAGTGTCAGAAAGCTTGGTCTCAGTTGCAGGTCATGGGTCCTCAAACAGGATAATGACCCAAAACACAGCTAAAAACACCCAAGAATGGCTAAGAACAAAATATTGGACTATTCTGAAGTGGCCTTCTATGAGCCCTGATCTAAATCCTATTGAACATCTGTGGAAGGAGCTGAAACATGCATTCGGAGAAGGCACCCTTCAAACCTGAGACAGCTGGAGCAGTTTGCTCACGAGGAGTGGGCCAACATACCTGTCGACAGGTGCAGAAGTCTCATTGAGAGTTACAGAAATCACTTGATTGCAGTGATTGCCTCAAAAGGTTGTGCAACAAAATATTAAGTTAAGAGTACCATCATTTTTGTATAGGCCAGTTTCATTAGTTTGTTTTTTTAAATGATTCTGCTGAACCATAATTCAAAAACAATATCTGATTTTCATTAGTTAATTTTCAGTGAATTTTTATTTATTATTACTTTTGTCAGTTTCAAGTTATTTCAGTGACCATTGTGGGTTTTTCTTTCTTTAACGGAAGGTTACCAACGATTTTGCCTACGTCTGTACATGGCATTCAAATGGTTGCGTTGTGAGAACACCGCTGCTAAGCAACGGCAATATTAACGTTACTGTCAGCATCTAGAAGCCACCACAGAAGCTAACAATTTAGCAAGCTAGCAAGTAGGTAACATAATGCGGTAAAATGCAAAGACATAATGACAGAGGAAAAAGATGAGGCCGTTGGGAATATCAACATTTACCTCAGACATATTATAAAATTATGAAGAATTACAATAAACAACTAAAATTACGATATATTCACTTATTATGCACCCAAAAAATGAACTTCCATGGCCTCCGCCATTTCTGACAACGTCAACAAACCACTTTTGAGGTCGTGAATACCGTGGGCGTTCACGTGGACTCTTCTTGTGAACACGGTAAACACAACCCCATTTGAAGGCACCCATAGTTCACGTAATAAAGTGCTCCAGGGATGACGTAGTTTTGTGGGGCCAACCAGGAAGTTATCATCGCCTCGGTTCCCTGGACCAAAAGCCAATTGGATTTTCCCATTGGGTTTGTATTATTGCAGAAAGTAAACACAACGTTTATGATACTTACACGTTTTGTTACGTAAAATAATCTACACAAATGAACACCACTTTTATGATTTTTTAAGTGTGAATGCAATCGCCAGAAGTAAAAAGCTAACGTTAGGCTAGGCTATAAACGAACTACATCACGGTCGCATGAGCGTGAGTATACACAACGAGGACCTTTTAAAGAAATATAAAGGCTTCAAAATTCACATATTCCAGTTTATTGTAAAGTTAGGGCAAGCAAGTGATTAGTTTAGCTTAGCATAAAGACTGAAAGCTGGGGGAAACAGTTAGCCTGGCTAGCATCTTCCAGGACTTCTAAAGCTCCTTAATTGTTGTGTTTATTCTTACAGAGCCAGGATAGATAGACTCGTGGGTACCCATAGAACCCATTTTCATTCACATATCTTGAGGTCAGAGGTCAAGGGACCCTTTTGAAAATGGCCTTCCCAGTTTCGCCTCGCCAAAATTCAGCCTAAATATGGAGCGTTATATAGCGTCCTTCCCGACAAGCTAGTACGGCATGGTTGGTACCAATGGATTCCTTTGATTTTTTCTTGTTTCACGTAATACCAGTACCTTCACTCTAGCTTTAAAGCTGAGGCCACTACAACCTGTGAACATCGATTGCATTAATGCGTTAAAGAAATTTGTGGTATTAAAACAAATTTGCGTTAAGCGGTTACAGATAATGGATAGATGGATGGATGGACGGATGGATGGATGGATGGATGGATGGATGGATGGAAGAAAGCTAAAAATATTTTGTGGTAATCATCTGTAAACTTATAAAAGATTATTTCAATCAGAGTTTCAGAGCAGCTGTGATGGACAAGTTGTTTTGTGAGAGAATGACAGCAATCCCCATGACATGTAGTCTATTATTCCAATTGTGATGATAAAAAAAAAAGTATATTCAAAAGTTCCAGTCAGACTCATTAATCACTGCCTTTATGCGGCGGCAATTATAACTGAAGCACTGAGCGAACAATGCTTGGATATATCCAACGTGCATGCCAAACATATCAAATTAATTTGTTGCTGAAATATTTGACAGTAGCTGTGATGCACTGTTGTTCCTTTGTGAACGTGAAATGAATGTTCTCCGCATGATTGGAAGCGGAGAAAGATGGTGTTAGATATGTTGAACGCTCGGAGGATTTTTTAATAGGGAATCAGCGCGGCATATTGCACGTATCTGTTTCAGGGGGAACGGGTGCAATCAGCTGCGACTGCAATCTTCCAGATAAGAAATATGAAAAATAAGAGTGTGAGGCTCAGTGTGTATGATGTGTTTGTGATCAGTGCATGAGAAGAGTAATTAACTGTTTTTTAAATCCCACCCTGCACAGTTTAGGCAGCTGCCAATCAAAGCCACCCCAGAGCCTGACACACTCGGCAGGGTGATCTAACCTTTCGCCACAAGAGTCATCAGCTGCCCACAGCCACTTTCTATAGACCTCATTTTCTTCTTTCTCCTTCATCGGGGCCCTATACCACGGAGGTCACTGAGGTTGGGTCCATGGTATTTGTTCTGTGAATTTATGGGAGACAAGTAACATGGGAAAAAATGTGAAAGATGGAAAAAATATATAATACAATTTTTTAAAATAGCATTTAGACCTTTGTGACATTCAATTTCGGAAAGAACGTCACAAAGACAGGATGGAGATTATTTAGGTCAGTGGCCCTAACGCTTTATCCACACAGGGAACGTCAGCAATGCGTGCTGGCTGCCTCGCTGAACGGCTGCTTGTTTCACGCGTGTGGTGTTCACACCAGCTGCGTTTCTGCTGCTGTCAGCCCTTTCTTTCTACATAGAGTTTGCCTTTCATAATGGCCATTTCATTTCATTATAAATGTAATTTTAGGTTAAGAAACATGTGGTAATTTGTAAATAAAAGTAATAATCCACAATTAAAACCCCTTACTTTATTCATTCATGGAACCCTGCAAGTCACTTCATGTTCCATAATGCTGTCCTGCACATATTTCAGAATAAAAGCCTCGTGTTAACAAATTAAGGAATTCTGTCCACACAAAAACAAAAAAATGTAAAAAAATAAATCTTTACTTTTTTTCATGTCCTTGACATATTGTACAGATATAGACATCAAAGCTGTGGTAATGTTGCTGATATGATGTCAATATACAGTCAAAAGATCACCTCACTGTCTGTTGTTTCTGTGAACCGCGCAACTCGCGGTAAAAACAGGCGAAAAAAACAACAACTCACAAAGGCTGTGTGAACATAACATAGACGCTGAAATAAAAACAACAGGTTCCGCAGCCGCCACGCGCTGCTCACGCGTGCGTTGTGGACATTGTAAACCGCATGTGATTATCATAAAGTGAGACTCCTGGGTACCCATAGAACTCATTTTCATTCACATATCTTGAGGTCAGAGGTCAAGGGACCCCTTTGACAATGGCCATGGCAGTTTCTCCTCGCCAAAATTTAGCGGAAGTTTGTTATTTAGTTATTTAGCCTCCTTCGCGACTAGCTTTAAAACTGAGCCCGCTACAATGCAGTAATGCGTTACAGAAATGAGTGGCGTTAAAATTAATTTGCGTTAACGCGATATTATCGCATTAACTTTAAAAGCCCTAAACGCATTATAATATATATATACTTTTTACAGATGGTAGAAATTGCAGCGGCGTAGCTTTTAACCTGATCCAGGAAATAAAATCATGTTTTAGCTGCCTTCCATTATCTCTCTAAAACTGTTATTATTAACTTATAAAGCCATTCATGCTAATGTTCTGTCTTACATTAGTGACCCCATATGTACCTGTAACCTGAGGTCCACAATGACTGCTCTGCTGACTGGACCTTCATAGAAACTTGTGGTGACCGCACCTTTGCAGTCAGGGCCCCTAGGCTTTAGTTTAATGGTGTGTGTGTGTGTGTGTGTGTGTGTGTGTGTGTGTGTGTGTGTGTGTGTGTGTGTGTGTGTGTGTGTGTTATCCCATGTTTTTTTATTCACATTAAATCATGCTTTTCCTTTGATTTGATCAGTAAAACACCTCAAAATGAACAGGAAAGGAAATGACCTGATATTATAAATTGCAGCTTTGCATGTTGCGAAGTTGTTGATAATCTGCCCATCCTTTTTATTCCTGTTTCAAATTAGCTGCCGTGTGCACTCTTTCTTTATCTGAAACTGGCATCAGTTTTTGCAGTGGAAGCTGTTGAGTTGTACAGTGGAAGAAGACGGCTGAGATAAATGGCTGCATAAAAAGAGAAAAGACCTGCATTAGTAGATGGGTAATGGATCCGAAGCTGCCCACTCAGCGCTGGCTAATACATCAGAGAAGTCACTCTGCCATTACATAAAGCAACGGATAAATAAATGAAGAGAAGCCATTAAGATGATTTGACTTGCAAATAAATATTATTAAAGGTATTGCTTCTCTCTGGTAACAATGTCTCTGCTAACCTTGTGTGATTTGTCACACAACAGTATCGAAAAGTTATTTTTATAAACACGCTATGTGAGTAATAGGCTATTCATACTGGCAAAGTGCCCCGGGTTTATGTAATTGCAGCTGCACTGATTTTCTGAATGCCGGCTACAAAAGGAACTGTGATACCTTTTTTTAAATACACAGTATCAAACGAGAAGAAATTATAGTTTAAGGACATATTAAAGGATCATTTCGTTTTTCAAGACATCTGCCTCTGAAGCTCTGCCTTTTCGCCACCACACTAATACAATGCAGGTAAATGGAATTTCAAACCCATCTGCATCATTATTAGATGGTCAGTGACGTAGTTTAAAGAGCGTAAAAGTCCGCGCAGGGTGAAAGGGGAGGTTGGATGGGTCAAACAAACACAGACTTTAACCCAGGACACTGCTGTTGGTGCCCCGTGTGAAACCAAGTAATATTTTACAGCAGTTTTGTTACGTAACTTCCGTACTTTACAAAAGCCAGTTACGTAGCAATTATAGTTATTTTATGTAAAAAACATAGTTATTTTAACCCAAACCAAGATCTTTTCCTGAACCTAACCGAGCAGTTTTGTTGCGTTAAGTAAACCTAAAAACTAAGTAAACTTATGTTGGAAGTTTGTTTTGAAAAGTCTATGCATGTAATGAGCGGAAACGGACACATTCTCATCCCAACTCATTACATACCGCCGCTTTGTCATGCCCCTTTGTCATCACTTTATGTTTAGGCAACAAAACCACTATAGTAAGATTTAGGAAAAAAACAACATGCTTGGACTTAAAACTACTACGTTGGTAAAGAGAAAATTAAACTTAATGCTGTGAACACGGGACGTTAACAGCGGCGTCCTGGGTGAAGGCCTTGTGTTTGTTTGACCAGCCTGTTGGCACGAAAAGGCGTATAACTGCCACGATAATGCGCAAGGCGCTTAGCGTGCGATAACGACGCCTTTCTTGATTTCCGCGTGTCTTTTGTACGCCATGTATCCTGTACTGACTGCAATGTAAACACATCCATGTATAAATGCTACAGTAAGAGTTACTGGCGTATAATAAAGAGCGAGAAAGATAATTTATGGTGGGCGAGTCCAACAAACACAGAACTTTTAACCAGGAGACTCGTGTTCGAGACCATTCAATGTTAACCAATGTTTTGTTTTGTAAGTTACGTTAGTGGCATTTGTCACGTGTTTGTGATGTGTTTTTCATAGTTGTTTCCCTACATGATTTATTTAGTGTATTTACTTATTTTACGCCCAACCATGACGTTTTCCCTTACGCTAACTAAGTAGTTTACTTGCATGAACCTAAATTAGTGGTTGTCTTGCCTAAACCTAACAGCAGACATTTGCGTGGCCTACAAATGACACACTAAAATGTGTACTCGTGACACGGAGAAGTATGTGTAATGTCGTGGTATTTACACGCCTTCCCATGAGACAGGGTTGGTTTGACCCATCCACCTCTCTCGACCACTGTCTTTCGCTCCTTCAACTGCGTCACCACACTCCCAGCACACTTTCCCTGAACGTTTACTGTTGCCGTGGATGGGTTTGCATTAAAGTTAATGGAATGCCCGGTGTGTCTCATATCGGTGCTAAAAGGTACCTTGTGCCATGGTATCAAACGCCGCAGACAAAGCGTCTGTATTTGACAACCTGGGAATGAGATCGGGCTGGACATGCCGCCCGACGCGTCCAAAACGTACACTAGAGCATAATAGTAACAACGATCATTCAACAATTACCTGTTGGATGAAAAATTTAAGAAAACTGCTGGCATCAGTATTTCTTAAAGGTTCCGTATCATGCTCATTTTCAGGTTCATACTTGTATTTTGTGTTTCTACTAGAACATGTTTACATGCTGTAATACTAAAAAAAAACTTTACTTTCCTCATACTGTCGGCCTGAATATGCCTGTATTTACCTTCTGTCTTAAACGCTCTGTTTTAGCGCATTTTGACGGAATTGCGATGAAATCGCAACAAAATTGTGTTGCTAGGCAACAGCTTGGGTCCATGTGTACTTCCTGTCAGTTGATGTCATTCACATCCACTGCAACCAGGAATAAACTTGGACACATTTAGAATTTGAACGTTTAAATCTGTGTAAAGGGTCTAAATATTGTATATTTGTGACATCAAAAATGGACAGAAATCCTGACAGCTTGGTTCAAACGCAGAGTATCTGAATACGGGCTGTGTGTATTTCCCTGTGGATTGAGCGTTTCGATACTTTCACAGTATTTATATAGGACTTAAGCCTGCTTTATCAGAAAAAAAACATGAAAATCTCACTTTTTTATAATATGGGACCTTTAATATTCTCAATATTGATAGTTTCTTACCATCTCCCACACTGCAGTACTTCACATCTATATTCCTTTAATGTGTATTCTCTCTGACGCTGTTGTACTTGTAGATACTTTGCACAGGTACCTTTATGCCAGCCTTAGTTTAACCTGCTGTTTACAAATGTGCAGCTTTTCACCAAGATCCACAGTGACAAGAGCTGTCAGCGTGCCGGCTGTGAGCTCCCGACTTGTAGGAAGCTGCTTTTCTTTAATGCCATAAACAGCCTGCTTAACTTCACTCTCCTGCAGCTCCTTTCATCTCTCTACTCTGACAAACGCCAGGTTAGAGAAAATTACTTTCGCACCCTGATCCTTCACTGATGATAGATTACCCGCTTGAAATCAGGATTGAAGGGTGTGGGGGGTGGGAGGGCAGCTGGATTCTCGTGATGTCACGAGAATCGCAGGATCACATATCACACGAAATTCCATCTTGTCAGGCTTAGATGTGTTTGTATCCGGCAAGCCTGATCACGAAGCAATCAGAGTCCTGTGTGTAGCTACTGGCAGTTTGGGGCGTGGCTTAGGTGTGCGAGACCATAGTGTGACAACGTAATCCCATGCAATGGTTTGTATGATATCTTACGAAAAAGTTATTACCTTCGCCAAGGCCGAAGGCCTAGGAAGGAGGTTATGTTTTCACTGGTGGTGGTTTGTTGGTTTGTCTGTTAGCAGGATTACTGCAAAAGTGGAGTAATGGATTTGAATACAATTGTTTGGAGGGGCGGGGTGTGGCACAATGAACAATCCATTAGATTTTGGCAGCGATCCGGATCATGATCCAGCTTCAGGAATTTTTTTTTAATAACTCCGCTCAGCGTGTGCATTAACACCCCAGGGTTTAACACATGCGCAGTGTAACTGATGACGCATTCATGACATGTTCATGACGCGTCACCCAGGACAGAGAGACTGTTGATTTGGCATTTTTTCCTCATCAAACACGGTGACATTACAGTTAACTTCGACCAAGGCACACTTAGTGACTTAGTGACGATGACACTTTAGGTGAGTTTTATTTTGTTTCTGACCACCTCAACATAAACATAAACACGTGTGGATGACGGCGCAAGCTGAACGGCGTACATGAAACCTGCCTTGGCGGAGGTCTGTGCTCTCCGAGTGCACTTCTAGTTCCTCCTTTTTCGTTCATTTTCCTATGAATGTCCAGCAACGCGTGTCAAATTCCGCTTGTTACATGCATACAGTCTTTTCCAGATAGAGGGGTACCCCATGCATTGGTCTGCGATGCCAAAGGGCACGTACCAAGCGGCAGTATTTGACAAGTTGAGAGTGAGTGTGTTGGAATTGGAATAGGCAACAAAACCACTACATTTGTACAGTGAAAATGTAACTTAACGTTGTGAACAAGGGACACGAATGAACAGCTGACTGTAAAGTGAAAGTGAAACTTAATGTATGGCACATGAACATCGGTCTCCTGGAAGCCCTGTGTTTGTTGGACTCATCCACCAACCTTCCCGCCCTGTGTCTCTCTTTCGCCCTTTAAACTATGTCAGCACAGCACTTTCCCTGAGCATTTAATGTTGCTGCGGATGGGTTTACATTGGTGCGTTGCATACCGGCGCTAAAGGATGCTGCCCCTCCCCCATTGAAGAACTTTGAAAATCCCTGCACTGATGATCAGAGCCTCAAGATCTGCTTCCAGGGGTGACTGGAAAACTATTGAAGACTGGAACAGGCTACCCGACAACCTGAAAAGCATAACAGACTTTTTAAGCTTCTCGCGTAACCTCAAATCTTGGTTTCTGAACAACCAAGATTGCCAGCACTAAATATCAAATCAGTCTTTCTCTTACTTTATCTTTATAGCTTGTCATTTTTAGTATAAGACATTTTTACGGTGGTATGAGTATTTCTGAGTACATGTAGGGTTGTGCAAAAAGAACAAATATATAGTGTAGTGTAGGCTATATGCTGAAATGTGCAATATGTGAGTTTTATCTCCTACTGGGTATATATTATGCACTTTATATAATGTAGGGGGCATAGTAGATAAGTGGTATGGCCCTTCTACTATTTGTTCATTATACATGCACTTTATATTATGCAGGGTCAGGGATCTAGTATGTGGGGGGAATGGCCCTCTCACTGTGTATGACTTATGCACTTTATACTAGGCAGGGGGTATTTTTTACTGTATTTAATTGTGATAAGCTGCTTGACTGAAGTCTGTCATATTTGTTATTGTGTTATATGTATTTATTGTATTTTGGACTGTACTTGACACTGTGATGTTATATTGTGATCCTGTTGGGATGTTGTGCAGCGTGTTTATTGTGTCTGTGTTTAGGACTGCAGATGGAAGGTAGCTTCCCCCCGCTAAATCGGGTGCACCCATCTTTTTGTCGTTTCTATGTTAATAATTAATGTCTGTGCACACAGTCCTTTTAAACCAAATAAAATACATTTTAAAAAAAAAGGGTGCCTTATGTGTTGTATAGAACGCCGATGGCTGTGAAAAATTGCTATGCTCCATTTTCATCGCCAGCTCACTACTCCCTTCATTTAAGTGTCATACTGAGTCTCAACATCAGGACTTTATTGGGGAGGACTGAGAACGATGTGTCGCCATGGTAACCCGCGCAGAGTCTCACAGAAATACACATAAAGTATGCAAACACACATTCACACGCCATCTGCCCATGTGTGTGTGTGTGTGTATGTGTGTGTGGGGGGGGGGGTGCGTGTGGGCATGCATGCTTGTGCACCATGTCCATGTTTAGCTTACTGTGTGTGCATTTTGTACGTGCAGTTGCGTCATAAATGTATTACTGTAGGAGACAAAATGAACATGAATAAAGAGAGAAAAAAAGACTGTTGGACAGATTATTTGAGTCAAGGTCACTTAGAATGCCATTAATTGTCCTTGTAATGAGAATGAATGAAGGTCTCAGCTTTCAGTATTATACTGCCTGGTTTTTCAAACAAATCCGAGCCCCCACACTGAATAACACCTCCTCAGTATGTGAATGTGTTTCTTTCTTTCTTCGCAGTTATCAATAGAGGGATGCTGGAGAGGCAGTATTTACTTCACCTCACAGCTCTCCCAAGACAAGACTGCCATGTCCATTCCTCCTCCATAACACTCTCTTGCAAAAAAACAAAAACATGAAGCATGGTGAAATAAATTCCCCTGTGGATAAATGATTAGTTATATTACATGCTTTTCTTACAAATAAGGAACATTTTCTCAAAGCAAACATCTGAAACTAAGACTGGACATTAGTTTGAACGTAATGGTAATATAGAAACAGTTTAACATGAACTGTATTCCTCAGAAACATTTAAAGCTGCACTAAACTATGGAAGCCCTGAGAGGCAAGAAAAAAAACCTGGTAATCCATTTTCTATGTCTGATCTAAATTGTTTTCTCTCCTGTGTTTATGACTAAAGAACAGGTGAAAAGAAGAGGTTTTGCTAGAATGTCTTTTTTTATTTTTTTTCATCTGTGAAACAGGTGGGATAAAAAGTGTTTGCCAGGTACTGTTTGTAAGTCCTAACACGTATAAATCATTGCGGGTCGGTGTCCCATGCGCGCTCGTGTGTGGCTACCCTGTTCAGACTCAGACTCCAACAAAAACTACACGGAAGCACCAAAACCGCAAAGTTAAACTTGGAAAAAATAGTTTGGAAATTTGTGTCGATTATTTCTCTGTTGCTACAAAGCTAATTGGCATTGTATTTTACATCGTTGGAAAGCCTGTTTATTAAACTTCACAATGATGAATGCAAATGCATTTGTGGGATGAGCAGCACAGTAATAATCCACAATTAAAACCCAGTACCATATTCATTCATGGAGCTCTGCAAGTCACTGCATGTTCTACAACACTGTCCAGCATATATTTCAGAATAAAAGCCTTGTTTTAACAAATGAAGGAATTCTGTCCCTAGAAAAGACGCTTGAGGGTTTTTATTCTTAAATGAAACCAGGAAGTGTTGATTTAAACCCCTTACTTTATTCATTCATGGAGCCGTGCAAGTCACTGCATGTTATACGTTATGTCATATGCTTGTCCTGCACATATTTCAGAATAAAAGCCTTGTGTTAACAAATTAATGAATTCTGTGCGTACACGCGTCTCATGCGGGCTGTGTGGCTGCTCTAACCTGTTAACATGGATGCCGAAATAAAAAAAACAACAGGTAACGCAGCCGCCATGTGCTCCTGATGTTCCTGGTGTGGCCCAGGGCTTACTCAGAGTCGCTCTGGGAATTTTCCCTAAATCACTCCTAAGTTAGGAGCATAGATTGTATATATAAAAATGGACAACGTGTCTTCACTTTCTCCCACTGTACAGAGGTGAAGGTGAGAGAGAAACACAGCTGTCAATCATGATGTCGCACCCACTTTTTTATAGCATCGAATAACTAATTAAAACCAAATGTATCAGAAACATGAACACTTGAACATACATCAGTGTGATAAGAACTACCTAAAATGACAGTAAAGTATTTGACGTGTACTTTGACTTTTTAGTTTGGCCCGTTTCCCATCCGCTAACATGGAGGGGGGCGGGCTTTATGACCTATACTGCAGCCAGCCACCAGGGGGCGATCGAGATATTTTGGCTTCACTTTTGGGGAACAGTCATGTTGCCCATCTTTATATACGGTCTGTGGCTCCTTGCTAGAATTCTTTAGTATAAGTTAGGAGTGTATTTTCAGGGCTTTTTCTTGTGGAACCCTAGCCAAAATATCTCCTATTTCGTAACGGAAAGAATTCCAAGAATTTAGGTTAGCCTACTCCAGTCGGGTTACTGCTAAATTATGTGCTGGAACTGCAGTAAATTATTGATTTTTATCAAGCTTTAACAGGACTCCCTCTGACGTCTGAATTCTGAAACAATATGTCTGGTCTGGTCTTCCTCACTCTTTTGCATCACAGAACACAGCTGAACAGCACATTGCAGCAGCCTTTTAAAACCCGGTCCTGTTTCCTTTAGGGTTAATATCAAAAGCACTGCATCCTCGACTCGGTTTTTCTATCTGAAACCGAGGAAGTTTGCCTTGCAAATGATCAGCACTTTCACTTATCTACAGTGACAGATGGAATGCCTGCCTTCATTAGCATGTTCAGCTGTCACATGGAAGTGGATGATGGTAAATCTCTTTGCACGATGGGTTGCAGTCTAGAAAACGCTGACTGGAGTGTCACTCTTTCTCCAGGGTCATGTATTTTTAAATGTCTCGCTCTCTCCCTTTCATGCCCCGTATAGTCGACACAGCACAGAGAGACGGAGAAACAAAAAAAAACGAGAGAGTGAGCTGGCAGCTGGAGGCAGCCATCTTGGACTGGGTTAAAAGCGTAATCCTGGTCACGCTGTATCAGCAGCAGAGGAGAGATAAGAGAGTGAGGGGATGCCTGTGCTGGGAAACCCCCGCTGCAGAGAGAGAGAGAGAGATAGAGAGAGTATGGATACTGCAGATATGGCTGCAGTCAAATGAAAAGCCTGGGTAGGAGGTGGAGTACAATACAGTCTCTGGGGGCCACTCCAGGCTAATGTTAAGAGTCTTATTAAATCTGCATCTTATTTCCTATAGAAGAAATGTATGAGTATATTAGTAAATGATCAGAGGGTGATGAGGGAGATAAATGTGCTAGTTAAAATATTGTTTTATCATATTTGCTTTGACAGAAGAACATGAGACCGATCATCTGTGAAAAAGAATCAGGTTCCTCTGCCTCCTTTTAGTACTCCTAATGGCAGTTTGTAAGATTCCACCGCAACCAAAGAAAAGCAACCAATCAGAGACGAGCTATCTAGTTGTCTCAGCTGTCAATCACTGCTCGCGAAACTCGCAAACTCCGATCAAACTGTCAAACTAGGCGGCCGGGGCCGAGTCTGGTGGCTTGAAGAGAGCGATATAATGGCTAATATGCATAATAATTGCAATAATATGATGCAACCCACCTCCCCCTAGAGAAATAACTCCACTCCCGAGTGAGACCTTAGGCTTATTTTAGAAAAAAAAAAACTAACAGCAAAAAGGATGCAAACTCAGGGTTGGACTCTATAACTAATGCGATAGTAACGTGTTAACGCAAATTTGTTTTAATGCCACTAATTTCTAACGCATTAACGCAATTTTTAGGTTGAAGCGGGGTCAGTTTTAAAGCTAGGCAACATTATGAAACTAGCATATGTAACTAGAAAAACCTAAGGAATCCATTGGTACCAACCATGTCATACTAGCTTGTCGCGAAGGAGGCTAAATAACGCTCCAAACTTACGCAGAATTTGAGCGAGGAAAAACTGGCATAATAACGCGATGATAATAACGCGATGTCGATGATAATAACGTAATGATAATAACACAATGATAATAAAACAATGATAATAACGCGATAACGCAAATTCATTTTAGCGCCACTAATGTCTTTAACGCAACTTGCGATTATTAGGTTATATGTCATACTAGCTTCACGAAAGAGGCTATATAAGGGTCCAAACTTATGCAAAATTTTGGCCAGGAAAAGCTGTCATGGCCATTTTCAAAAAGGTCCCTTGACCTCTGACCTCCAGATATGTGAATGAAAATGGGTTCTATGGGTACCCACGAGTCTCCCCTTTACAGACATGCCCACTTTATGATAATCACATGCAGTTTGGGGGCAAGTCATAGTCAAGTCAGCACACTGACACACTGACAGCTGTTGTTGCCTGTTGGGCTGCAGTTTGCCATGTTATGATTAAAGCATATATTTTTGTTACGCTAAATGCAGTACCTGTGAGGGTTTCTGGACAATATTTGTCATTGTTTTGTGTTTTTAATTGATTTTTAATAATAAATATATACATACGTTTGCATAAAGCAGCATATTTGTCCACTCCCATGTTGATAGGAGTATTAAATACTTGACAAATCTCCCTTTATGGTACATTTTGAACAGATAAAAAAAATGTGATTCATTTATGATTAATCATGATTAAATATGGACAATCATGCAATTAAATATTTTTAAACAATTGACAGCTGTATTTATTATAAATCAACCCACCCCCCATAGAGGAATAAATCCAGTCCCGATTGGGGCTTTAAGAATAAAAGCCTAACGGCAAAAAGGATGCAAACCAAGGGGTTGGATTCTAACAAAAGGTATAATATTTATTCCATCTCATTCAACGTGAAAACCTCACAACCTCTACATGGTGAGTATCAAGCGTTCCTCCATATTAATAAGTATTTATTTCTGTGACAGCGAGTGTTGGGTGAAGAATGTTCTTCATTGATTCTAGCACACCACAACCACCAAAGACAGGATACGGAGATTCGTGTATCGGGCCAAGAGCCGCCTTGCTCTGGCTGATCAGGAACAAAGAGAGCGTGGTTTACACTTGACAGCTGTGGAAAAGATGCCGGTAATGGGAAGTTTCGCAGAGATAACTGCCTGCGGCCATCGTGCCTGGAATGGCTAATTAGTTTCGCCGTTTACTCCGCAGCATCGTACGGAGGAACATTTTTATTGTGGGCGTGACACCGATGCACTGTAACCTTAGAGGATCTAATTTCAGATGCACGGTTTTGTCATACAATTTCATTCTGCATATCGTTAATGTTCATTATGTAGTAAACAGTCTCATAAGACGGGAGAGAACATGGTGTACAAAAAGGGAAATCATCAAATCCCAGAAATATACACACATAAGAATGGTTGAAGTGAGTGACAAAATGCTGTTATTGCTCTTGAAATTTGTAGCCGTCACCACAGGAAATTGTAGCAGGCGGGAGCCTCTGATCATACTTATTTCGACTCCTTCTATTTCAGGGATTTGAGGCACGTCACTTGTATTCCATTTTTAACCCACGTTCTGCCCCTCTGTCATCTTCCTGCAGCTATTTTTACTTCCTCTCATTCCTCCAGCAGCGCAGAGTGCAGATTTGCAGACTGATGCAAACAGTGTGTGAGGTGAGATAATGGTGTTTGGCATTGTTTTTCTTATACTGGTCTGGATTGTCTGCGTTCTGTATGAAATTAGCATCTGTACGACTGACAACTCCAGCCAAGCACTAAATTAACCAATATTTCGCACTGCTCAGGTCGCAGATACAGGATACTCCGACCCGTTCTCACTCCCAACTCCTCAAATACTGCCGTTTGGTAAGTGCCCCACGGCATCGGAAACCGATCGACAATATGTGACAAACCGGGCTTTCAACTAAGTCCAATGTAAACCCACCAGCGACATTATTCGATGGTCGGAGCAGGTGATGTAGTATTAATAGCATGAGAGTCCGTTCAGGGCGGGCTGGAGGGGAGGTGGATGGGTCAAACAAACACAAGACTTTCAAGAAAGAAAACCCCTTAGTTAGCGTAAGGGAAAATATCATGGTTGGACTTAAAATAAATAAGTACATTAAGTGAAACACGTACGGAAAAAACGTAACACAACTACAGACATAACACGTCACAAATGTCAATAAAAAACATGTGACCAACAAACATAAACATAACTTACAAAACAAAACATTGGTTATCTGGTTCTGGTTGGCGTGGAGAGGAGGTTGTGTTGCTCAGGCTCTATCTGGTTGGCGTGGAGAGGAGGTTGCGTTGCTCAGGCTCTATCTGGTTGGCGTGGAGAGGAGGTTGTGTTGCTCAGGCTATATCTGGTTGGCGTGGAGAGGAGGTCGTGTTGCTCTGGCTCTATCTGTTAGACATCGAGAGGAGGTCGTGGTTCTCTGGCTTTATCTGTTTGGCGACAGAGGGTGTCGTATCCTGTACAGATTGTAAAGCCCCCTGAGGCAAATTTGTGATTTGTGATTTTGGGCTATACAAATAAAATTGACTTGACTTATTGCACGCTAAATGCCTTGCGCATTATCGTGGCATTTACACGCCTTTCGTTACAACAGTGCAATGGGAAGAAGAAAAAGGGAAGCTGCATAACTATATATACTGATACATCCTTGTATACAACCTAATTCCATTAAAAGTCACAGCAAGGAGCCTCGATAGTAATATTTGTAAAATTCAGGCCCATTCCTGCTCTAAGAGGAATTTCAATTAAAAAAAAAAAGTAACATTTAAAAAAATAATATCAATTTCATTTCACAAGAATCCCAGATGTACACAGGTGATGTCTCCACATTTTTTTCTTAAAGCATCAGTAGACCAGAGCAGTTCCAATCAATAAATCCAGACAGTTTACAACCTTGGCGAACGCCCTACAGGATCTCAGAATGGAGAAGCAGGCCATGGATAGCTCCGGTGCCCTCTGCAGCCTACTGTAGCTGTGTTTATCTGAGGCTACAACAAGGAGCGCAGTTGGCAGAGTGGGAGGTGCGGCTTGTGAAAACTGCATGTTGAATAATTGATTGTGTACATAAAGCATGGATGTGGAAGAAAGGGAGGAGGAGGAGGAGGAGGGGAGGGAAGGATGGAGGCTACCGGAACAGGCCGATAAATAAATCTACCTACAAATCAAATCAAATCAAATCAATTTATTTTTGTATAGCGTCAAATCACAACAGAAGTTATCTCAAGACGCTTTATATGTAGAGCAGGTCTATGACCGTACACCATAGTTTTGAGACCCAACAGGATCCACCAAGCGCACTGTGGCCAGGAAAAACTCCCCGATTACTGGGAAGAAACCTGGAGCAGAACCGGGCGCAGGGCGGGCGGCCATCTGCCGAGACCGGCTGGGGGGATAGATAGATAGAGTGAGAGAGAGAGAGAGAGAGATAGAGAGAGAGAGATATAGAAGCAGCCACAATAGCAGTCTAGCAGCTGTAATAACTAATACAAGTAGGGCTGATAACACAAAACCAATAGTGGTGGATGGAAAGAGTGATAATACAACTATCGGAAAGCCAGCACTGTCCAGCATCTCTCCTCAGTACGTCCATGTGTATTGGTGTGGGACGTCCCTGCGATCGATGCCCGTGCATTGGTTCCTGCAGCATCAGCATGCTTGCTGGGAGCTCTTGATGTCTTTGGCAGTGATTGAGAAGTGTTATTCTCCAGGCTGCCACATTGTCATTAGGTGTTGGAAATCCCTCGTTAGCATTGGTAGTCCCTCGTACAGACGTAGTTAATTAGGGATGGTAGCAGTTGGTGTCAAGCAGGCACCGACGCGGCAGCAGATGCAGCCACAATACCGGAGACCACCAAGATCCAGGTGAAACCCTGCTCCAAGTGTACCCATGCTCCAGGTATAACCTCGCTCCCTGGTGTGATCCCGCTCCAGGTATGACCTCACTCCAGGTGTGACCCCGCTCCACGGTTAGCTGCGAGACAAGGAGGCACAAGGACTCCCGGGAAGGAATGAAGTTAGTAACAACATGGACATGGGACATGAGTATATACAGAAGGAGAGGGGAGCTCAGTGTGTCATAGGAAGTTCCTTATGACAGTGTGTCATAGGAAGTCCCCCGGCAGTCTATGCCTATAGCAGCTTAAGTATAAGCGTTATCAAAGAGGAAAGTCTTTAGCCTACTCTTAAATGTAGAGACGGTGTCTGCCTCCCGGACTGAAACTGGGAGCTGGTTCCAGAGAAGAGGAGCTTGATAGCTGAAGGCTCTGGCTCCCATTCTACGTTTGGAGACTCTAGGAACCTCAAGTAACCCTGCATTCTGTGAGCGCAGTGCTCTAGTGGGGTAGTAGGGTACTATGAGCTCTTTAAGATATGATGGGGCCTGACCGTTTAGCGCTTTGTAGGTGAGGAGGACGATTTTAAAATCTATTCTGGATTTTACAGGCAGCCAGTGTAGAGAAGCTAATACAGGCGTAATATGATCTCTTTTTCTAGTTCTAGTCAGTACACGTGCTGCAGCATTCTGGATCAACTGGAGAGTCTTAAGAGACTTATTGGAGCAGCCTGATAATAAGGAATTGCAGTAATCGAGTCTAGAGGTAACAAATGCATGGACTAATTTTTCTGCATCATTTTGACACAGGATGTGCCTGATCTTCGCAATGTTACGTAGATGAAAGAAGGCAGTCCGTGAGGTTTGTTTTATGTGAGAGTTAAAGGACATATCCTGGTCGAAGACAACTCCCAGATTCCTACAGTGGAGCTTCACCAAGCAGTCAGTTCAATTCCTGCTTTATCTTTTCATCACTTGTCCCTCTAATGCTCTCTTTCCCAACCCACTCATATACAACATGAACAGAATTACTTTTCCAATCATGCAACACAGTTTGCAGAGGAAACCCTGGTGTCGTTCGGGTGAAATAAATTATGAAAGATGTCTCCAGAAATTGGATTTTTTGGACGCAGGTGGATTTGTTTGGAGAGTGTGACACCGTAGCTGGAATAGTTTCCTTTCTGTGGTTTGAGAGGAATTTTGTGGATCAATGCAGCATCTGAATACATTTGTGCTCATCAATATTTTAGCAGTCCCACCGAGAGACCTTTGTAATGTATTTTGTATGTATTTTTGTGCAGTACCAACAGAATGTTGAGTGTGATCCATCATTTGGGATAACATATCAGACCTACAATCAGCATAAGATTGTTCACTAATCTAAAGTCCTTTACAGCAACGTCTCATTACTACGACATTATGAGGGGCAGTGGCTCTTAAGGGCATCCCCTAAACCCGCTGTATGCCCTAGGCCTCCTCTTGAAGTTGGCACACCATATAAAATGACATGTCCAAAGACATATACACATGCTTGTGTGCATGGAACCCATTCTAACTCCCAACTCATCAAATACCACCGACGCGCCAAGGAATCCTTTAGCGTCTGTATGAGACACACCAGGCTTTCAACTAACTCCAATGTAAACACATCCGCGTCATTATTAGATGCTCTGAGCAACTGACGTAGTATTAAGAAGATGTACGGGTCAAACACACACAGGACCTTCACCCAGGAGGCCACTGTTCCCCAACCCGGTCTCACGGGAAGGCGTATAAATACCACAACATTACACAGACATTCCGCGTGTCACGAGTACGCATTTTAGCATTTTCGTGTGTAATTTTTATGCCACGCACATCCGCAATTAGGTTTAGGCAAGAAAACCACTTAGTTAGGGTAAGGGAAAACATTATGGTTGGCACCACGTACGGAAACAACTACGTAAAACACGCCACAGACGTCAACAAAAGAAGGTCAACAACGGTCTTAAATATAGTTACAAGTCCAGTGTTTGTTGGACCCAACCACCTAGCCACCCTCCCACCATAAGTGGTCTTTCACGCTTTTTATACTACATCATTAACTCTTAGCGAAGCATTTATACGTGAATGCGTTTACATTGCAGTCAGTACAGGATACATGGCGTACAAAAGACACATGGAAATCAAGAAAGGCGTATTTATTGCACGCTATACGCCTCGCGCATTATCGACGATTTTATACGCCTTTTTGTGCGAATGGGCTGGTGTCCCGTGTGAAACCAAGTCAACACTACCCTAATTAAGTGGTTTTATTACCTAAACCTTGTTTTGTAAGTTACGCTAGTAATGTTTTTATGTGACGTTTCTGTATGTATTTTACTTAGTTTACGTACTTATTTTAAGCCCAAACATGACGATTTCCCTTACTCTAACTAAGTGGTTTTCTTGCCTGAACCAAAGTTAGTGGTTTTCTTATAATAGACCTAACTGCGGACAATAGCGTGGCGCACAAATGACACACGAGAATAATGTCTGTGTAATGTCGTGGTAATCATACGCCATCCCGTGAGACCGTGCATGTGTGAATCTACTCTGGATACTTTGGCCGTCTGTCAAACACAGGATGCTCTCTGCTCTGTTAGAACCAACATGACAAAAAATCTCAACTCACATAAAACGGCAATGGCATTCCTGCTTGAACGCCAGTACTCCGCTGACAGCAATCAGCCAAACAATCACAAAGTTTAATTTCCCTGAGAGGGCCAGGCTGGTGCCTGATAAAAGGAGATGTCACATAAAACTACACTCATCGATTAAGTATAAACATAAAACGAATCGGAACCATATATAACCGAGCTGACGCTAAGCAGAGAGCTTTTGCAACTAATGGAGTTCAGTGAAAGGTTTATCCAAGATGCTTCCCCCGAGAGGGAAACAGCAGACAACAGTCCATCATTACTCATCGAGCACAGGCCTGGGAATTCAAAGTAAAAGGCACTGTATCACTTAACAATGCAGTACATTAATGGAGTGACTCACTTAAAATGATGGCTGTGGGTTTTTTTTATGGTCTAGTTTAAATCTGATTAAATAAAAGAAATTTTTTTCTTATGTCAGACATTCTCCAGCAGAGAATAAACAGGTGAAATTTGTTTTCCATTTTTATTTCCATTGTTAAAAAGGTGCAATTTGTAACGTGTAGCCACATGCTCCAAACAAATAGAGATCCACATTTCACCTCTACTACTGGGTCCATACAATTTACTGACTAACAGCAGGGCAAGAATATGAAAACTCTGCTATCTTATAATCTTTGCGTGTGGAGTCAGCTGACTCCTCTGGTTGCAAAAAGAAGTCTGATTGTATAGAAGTCTATGAGAAAATGAGCCTACTTCTCACTTGATTTATTACCTCAGTAAACATTGTAAACATGAGTTTATGGTCTCAATCGCTAGTTTCAAGTCTTCTTCAATACAGCGTGATGTTCATTTAGTAAACTAGAATGGCACTCGGAGAGCGCAGACCTCCGCCAAGGTGTCCAAGTACGATTGCCTGCCCCCCCCCCACTCCGTCTCTGTTCAGCTTGCGCCACCATCCACGTGTATTTTTGTTTATGTTGAGATTAGCTGTACGTAGCGGAGCATCGTAAAACACTTCATTCAAACTGGACAGAAACAAAATAAAACTCAACTAAACCGTCGTCGTTACTCTTTCCAACAATCACCAAGTGTGCTTTGGTCGAACTCAACTGTAATTTCACAGAGTTTAATGTGAAAAAACGCTGATTCTACAGTTGTTCCCCCCCAGCCCCTCGCTCTCTCTCTGAAAGAGGAAGGCGGGGTCATGCTTCATCAACGTGTCATCAGTTACACCGTGCTTGTGTTAAACCGTGTGGTTTTAATGCTCTTAAAAATATTCCTGAATCCGGATCATGATCCTGATCGCCACCAAAATCGAATGGATTGTTCACCGTGCCACACCCCAAACCTCAAAAAAAAATTCCTTCAAATCCATCACAGTCTTTTGGAGTAATCCTGGTAACGGACAAACAATCAAACAAACAAACCAACGCCGGTGAACACATAACCTCCTTCCTAGGCCTTCGGCCTTGGCGGTGGTAATCATGGTCCCATTTAGAGTCAAATAGATTACAAAGCAGAGGATGCTTTAGGGCGGGGCTACCTTGTGATTGACAGGTCGCTACCACGGCGTTGTCTGGTCTGGGAGTTATCCGTGTTCTCGTCTTAAAACTTTAACCCTTTCACAAGTGTGTTTTCAGTACATGAAAGTTAATTGTAACATTTCGATCACCTGAAAATGTCTTTTTCAGTGTACGGTTGTAGTTAGCTCCACCCTCTCGTGTCACTTCTGCTTCCAAAATACCAAGATGGCTACGGCCAAAAACCAAGATGAACTTGAGGCTTCAAAATGGCAGTCCATAAAACAATGGGTGATGTCACGGTGACTACGTCCAGCTCTTATACAGTCTATGGTCTTACTTGTATAATGGCAACGACAGAAAGTTTGCTAATCTGGCGGGGAGTCGGGGCAGTCCCCTGGGATCAGACCCCTGGGTTCTGGTCTACTACATGTGACAAATAACAAATACCTGTGACCTTTAACAATATATTTTGATCTGTTGAATATTTCTATGAATTTAACATAATATATTTCACAGCTATGGGGTTTTACAATTACTGAATTTACTCAAAAGAAAAGGTAAAATGTATCCAAATCTTACCTTAATATTGTTTAAGAAGTGTCCAATATCACTGAGTAAATCATCAGTCACTCAGTATTTTGGCTCCTAACCCACATCCTGCTTGAAACAGGTTGTTGGGAGGTTTTAGTGGTTTTGGAGGAAAACTTTGGCTCTGGTATTCTGCAGCAGCAACTGTGAAAAGTGTTTCCTGTGTGCTTATTCCAGCTATATTTGAGTGTTCAGTTGCACAGAAACTGTAGACTTTATTGAACCAAATGTCAACATGAGCAGTGACATGGTTTGTAAATAACTAGATGAGGAAACCATTAATGTTTGGAGAAGAAATGCAAAATTGTTTAATTTTATGAACTCTCCAGTTTGGAGTCCAAATCCAAACAACAAATATTGGAATTAATTTTATTTGATGAAAGCGCATGATATATTTAAAAGATGTATTAGATATCTATTCAGCCTCTTAAAATGAAAATGTAGTGTTACAGGTGTTTAAAGATAACTCGGTTGAGGCTTCTCCAAATGGTTTTTTCAACTTGTAATCCTCAAACAGCATGTTTGTGTGCGTGACCAACCCGCTGCCAAATATCACTACCAGCAGCTCAGAAACGTAGCCAAGACAGCTGGGAGCTACTGTATGTGCAGTCGAGGACTGAGATTGGTGAGTTTGAAGGACAACCTGGAGTATCTCAAGGAGAAGTAGTACCTCCCTCTGCTTTACATTAACAAACTGGTGTATTGGTAATGTTGCTAAAATCATTGTAACATTGCTTGAATTTGGGTAGAGTGAGAGCTGAGGTGAAATTAAATGACGAAAGAAATGCTGGATGGGAGACTGCATTGAGTTCAGAAGCTAAAGGAACAGAGGCTAGATCAGATGTGACGCCATTCTCTATACACGAATCCAGGGAAGTGGCCATTACTGCGCTGGCGACTACAATACACACGCGTTTGAATGCTGAAAATTCAGCAACAGGACTGGCAATTTCTCGCCTCAAATTTAATCAAAACAGATTTTGTTGGACTGCTGAGGTGAAATAGCAAAAGATTTACTAGCATATTTCCTCTGTTCCTAATTGGGGGACAGGAACAGCATCATGCGCATAGGATTTTGGGTGTTTAAGGAGCACGGCGGATTAACTAATGCTTTCACTAATTGCATCCGTCAAAATCTTCTGAACAAAAATCCTTCAATTTAATCAATTTCTAATACATACCCAGCTGTGTTTATCATCTACACCAACAATTTACCATTTAAGTTGCTACGAGCAACCACAGACGCATTCGGCTGGAAGTCACAATACAGTTAGCAGACACTCACTAAGATTTGCCCCCGCAGTAGATGGCGAAACACACCAAGTGGTTGCCGGATTCGTCTTTAGGTGACGCCTCTTTAAAGGGCGTGTCTAGAAGGGTAACCCGCAAATCGCAAAATCTGATCTGAGATCTGCAAAAACTTGCAAAAGCTCTTGCGAGACACGCTGCCCAACGACCTACCCTGACCTTAACTATTCAGGATCAATGACTAATGTTAACCATCTCGTGAGACTTTCCCCAATTCGCAGGTTCCCTTCTAGACATTACCAGCTGCTGTGACACCCAACCTGACATGTACATTATTATATCCCTGCAACAACGAAGTCGCGTGTCCGTCCGTCCTCCCGTCCGTCCGTTCACGGGTCACACTTTCGTTTCCAAAGCAGAACTTGGATACTATTTAACTTAGGACCTTCACATTTGGTATGATGGTTGACAGTGTGGTGTAGTTGTGCCTTTTGGGGGTTAGAAGTCCAGGGTGTCTATTAGTTGATTAGTTAAAGCTGAAGTAGGCGAGATTGGAGCAAATGCGAAAAACGGTCGATATATCGTGACAGTAGTACATGAAACGGGTAACCTAAAAATAAACCTTGTCTATGAGAGCCGGCTGTCAATCACTCGCGAACTCCGACCAAACGGTCAAACTAGGCAGCGCTGATCAAATATGAATCAATATTATGTTACGTTAATGTCTATTTCTCTCTTCAAATTTTTTCAGAATCATCTTGTAGTGCATGGTTTAGCTGTAAAATGAGAAAATTTGTGACGCTGCTGCCGCCGCCGCCATTGTAAAATCTGGTGAAGGAACGTCAGGTAACGGTCACATGACCAGAGCACAGCCAATAGAAGCGCTCTCTCAATGAAATGACCTGTGATTGGTCAAAGTCTCCCGTCACGGGCTAGATTTTCTAAAGCCTGAAAACAGAGCCATGAGGAGGTGCAGAAGTCTAGTTATCTCTCAGAACACTTGAATTACAATATGCTGAAAGGTTATTATGGAATTTTTGCCCAATGATGCCAAAATTATACTGCCTACTGCTGCTTTAATGCCCATTAATTCCAGTGGTTCCAAAAGGGCAAAACCTTTGGCCCTACTATAGTAGGAGTCAGGCAGTGAGCAGGGGTATGTGAGCCATGCTCACTTTTGCCTTGTATTGAGCAGTACAGACCTTTTTAGGCTGTAAATGGTGAACGGAGGTTCAGGTTTCGGCTTTTGCCTTTTCTTAACTTATGTTATAATTTTTGAAGGACTATGTATATCATTGAACAAACTGTAAATTATGCCTTTTATGTATATTGGGAGTCTCACAGATCTCACAGACCTCTCACAAACTTGACATTTTTGTAATTTTGCCAAACGGTGCATCATATCTGTGAACACAATGTTTTGAAAATATTATTTTACCAGAATCGGAATCACCAATCAGAAAGGCACTTCTGGTTTACACTACAACCAATAAACATGCAGTTTCTGTCAACCGTTGCATTAAATCACAAGGTTGAACACACAGGCAAATGTATAACTCATCACTCAATCCCATATGAAAAAACGCATGTGTTGATTTAACGCATATTTACACGCCGCTACGTTTCCGTTCATACACACAAGCGTACCATTGACGTGACACATTTTTCACAGGAATCGATCTGTGCTGAGAAATGACACACGCCGCGGCCCCGAACACAAACCGGGGGGCATGCGTGTGCCTATTTTTTCTGCTCCACCGTGATTTGTAAATTATTAAAAGAAAAGTACCATTGGAGGCCGGGGCAATTTACTTTGACTGCTGCTGGAATTACATATTTGACGTTGACAAATCTTAATGTGCTGTGTGCCACTTGGAGGGATGGATGGATGGGGGTCGTGCTGTGTAGTATTAGTCCAGTTGGAGGTGTGTGCGATGCAGATGTTTCTGCCGTGTCCAATCACCTGCCTGGCAGATGAATGTTCGAGTGTGCGTTAACATACATGAGCGCATCGTCTCCTGGTAAATAAGTCTGAGCAAATAAGGGAAATCTCTCTCAATCTTAAAGGCACACACATACCGTCCCCCCCACTCCCTCACCCACACACAAAGTCATTAGTCATCCACCAGAGGAACCACCCCCACAGCACAAACACACACACACATTCATGGAAACAGTCACACGCGCACACACGAGCGCTCTTAAACACTATAAGACTGTAACTACAGCGTTTCCTCTGGAATATTTCCCTAGGGCCCAGTATAATGTTTCTGACTGAGGTGGAAGCATACATTATATATCTGGGTCGGTCCCTTTATGGCTTGTTGCTGATAGGTTTTGTGTAAATAACAGCCCATGTTAACTTGATTACTTCAGCAAGAATTACAGCCACGAGGTGATGTGCAGTCAAAGCTGATAGAAGAAAAAAACCACAAGAGAAGGCAAAAAGAGCTCCGTACTTAATCTAATCAAACTGCTGTTGAATGTTTAATCAATCATTCATTTAAAAACTGCCCCTAAAGAGAAGTTTGGAGCTAAAAAGGACAGTGAAGCTGGTAGCCATCTCTTTAGGCAAAAATGTAGGTCATACGATGACTGGACCCAGAAAGACTTTTTCCCCCACACACACAAATAGGCCTTTTTTTTTACACATGATATTTTTGACACGTCACAGTAGGAAAAGTAAAGATGTAAATAAAAAAAATAAATGATGGTTGAATTTAGCTGCTTCAGTTTCAGGGTCCTGGTATTGCTGCCCAGTCGCACAGCAGTTCGTGAAATAGACAACAAATTTGATGTATTGATTTGCGTACGTAGACACATATGTAAAACATGTTGGTGATGGTCAGCACAAAATCAATTTGTATGTAATCCACATAATTGTGAACCGGGAAAGTATAGAGAGCGGCGAACACCGCGTAGGGAGGAGGTCGAGGGGGGATAAAGATATGTGACACAAAGATATTCACTGCACAAAGATATATGACACAAATATGAATATATCTTTGTCCAGTGAATATCTTTGTGTCATATATCTTGATAAAGTGAACATCTTTGTGTCATATATCCTTGTACAGTGAATATCTTTGTTTCAGTATATATAATGTTTTTCATGTGAAAATATATCTAAAATGTTATTCCTTTATTTAGCGCATAGATTTCATAAGTGGCAGATCAAATTTCTGAGTGGCAGACAAAAAAAAATACTTACCTGCCACAGTGGCAGGTAGTGAAAAAAGTTAATTTCAGACTCTGAATGTGAGCCTGTGGTAAAGTTTTTATATTGACAATCCGACCACTCCCTGGCATGTGTGCAGTTTACTGCATAGACACATTGATATACAGTATGCATGAAGCAAGAGTTGAATGATCTTCACCTGGGGCATGTTGGAGTGTAAGGATATTTCATGGTTATTGATTCTGGCCTCGGCCTCCGTATTGTCTCTGACCTCTCCCGCGGGGTCAAGCTGCGGTCAACCTGAGGTTTCCTATGCCAACAAACAGCCTCCGCCTAGAGGCTAACACCACTACCCTGATGGTGTACTTCATTAAAAGAAGGAGAGACAATTTTAGGTGAAATTTAGGAGGATTTAGAGAATACATTAACTCCACCAATGGCTGTAGAAGGAATGTGCAGTATCGCCAAGCTTCCTCCCACACTGTTATTCAGAGATCAAAGAGAAAGCGGGGAGAGCTGAGATTCCCTTTGTGGATACGAGGAAAAGAAAAAGAGCAGAGGGAGGAGAGATGTTCCTTTAACAGGCTGCAGAGATGAGATAGACGTTGGCTTCCTTTGGCAGTTCATCAAAACTAAATCACGATCTGCTGCATCACCACTTTCTGAGGTTATCCTGGTAAAGTACACAGACCTGAGATTTTATTTGTGCAGCTAATGTGGGTTTAGGGACAACAAATAAGGCAGACTGATAAAGACTTTTTAAAGCGTGGCTTTAGAAATGTCAATGTTGGTCAGTCGGTCCAGAGTTACAGAGTTACACTCAATAAACAGTGGATCGACAATCATCTATTCCTAAACCTAACTAAGTAGTTTTGTTGCCTAAATCTAACCAAGTGGATCTCTTTTTAAACCTAACCAAGTAGTTTTGTTGCATAAATCTAACCAAGTGGATCTCTTTTTAAACCTAACTAAATAGTTTTGTTGCCTAAACCTAACCAAGTTGATCTTTTTCTAAACCTAACTAAGTCGTTTTGTTGCCTAAATCTAACCGAGTTGATTTTTTTCTAAACCTAACTAAGTCGTTTTGTTGCCTAAACCTAACCAAGTTGATCTTTTTCTAAACCTAACTAAGTAGTTTTGTTGCATAAATCTAACCAAGTGGATCTCTTTTTAAACCTAACTAAATAGTTTTGTTGCCTAAGCCTAACCAAGTCGATCTTTCCTAAACCTAACTAAGTAGTTTTGTTGCCTAAACCTAACCATGTTGATCTTTTCCTAAAGCTAACCAAGTAATTTTATTTTGAAAAGACTGGAGCAGAAATTGACACGTGCATCACGTGTTGCTGGACATTCGTAGGAAAACGCACAAAAAATACATTGTAGAAAGTTGTGCTGAGCATCACGAAAAAGGGAAATTTGTGTTGTATGTACACAAATCAAATAGATTACATTTCGTGGTAATTTCACAAACTGCTGTGAGACTATGTTGCTTCCTGATCTAGTGGATCCTGCCTTGCAGCTGCTAACATGGCTGTAGACTCTGTTGTATTGGTGAATTCAAACAAGGTTGCAGAACATTTTTGTTTGAGTATATAGCCAATAGATGTACGTGTTACCTTCCAGTTTTAAATTTCGAGCAATCCCAATCCAAATGATCCTTGGTGACAGTTTAAGTACTCAGATCTATCCATTATTTCGTGGTGATTGGACATCAGTTCAAAGTTCCTCTAAGCCACTCACGATTCATTTCGGCACTTCTTTTATTCCTCTCGACTCTGGTATTAAAATGCTCAGATTCAAGCAAAGCGAAGACTAGATGGATGCGTCCCCTTCAAGATGTTTTCTCTAACTCCTGACTCATTCCATCACGCTGCCTCTGTCTTCTTTTGTCGCCGCTCCCCTGCTGTGCTGATCGTCTCTGGCGTATAGCTGACTGTACTCCGTGGAGCTTAATGTTTTACGAGGGAAAGGAGAGGATGACACAGTGACTAAAAAAAGGCTCACTGCCATCCATTCCTGTCATCCATAATAAAGTATGGTTAGCATAATGGCTTACTGGAGAGGAGAGGAGAATGTTTGAAGCTTTTCTCACATAGATTACTGATATACTGTATTTGTTCATTTACAAGGGGACCAGATTGGATTCCTGTGTTTAGACAATATATTCTGTCATTTTGACAGCTGTCGTAGTAATGATGCAGGCACGCTGACTAAAGGTGAGTTCAGACCGAACATGAAGCAATTTTTCGTGTTGCTTTATTTGTACAAATTTGAGTGTTTTGCAGTCTGTGAGAACCGCAAACAACCAGTACACCTTATACAGCAACATACATTTGCTGTAGCTAGTTAACAACGTACACAAGTATGTGTGTGTGTGTGCGCACGCTTCAAGTCAGACTTGGAATGGTTCAGAACTTTCTTAGAACTCCCGGTGGTTATTTTATGATGCTTCCGATCCTCTCCTGTTGCCTGTACCTGATTTTTCTCTTATGAACTTTAATCAGAATTTGCAACATTTCATTCCAATACTGCACCAATGCAAGGTATTTTTGACACCAATATCAGAAATTTTCCAAAATCGTACAGTTTTAAAGGGACTCTATGTAGGAATCAGAAATTTCTTGTTGACAGCGACACCTGTGGGCGTTAAGTTACGGTGACCAGACGTCCCGGTTTGTCCGGGACAGTCCCGGTTTCAAGCTGACGTGTCCCGAGTCCCGACACGTGTCTGTAAAACACTCAAATGTCCTGGTTTTCAACAGTCACTAACAAATTGTCCCGGTTTTCACTACAATTAAAATAATAATAACATACTTACATAGACGTTTATCATGTTCCAATCATTAATTAATTTGTGCGCATGAGATAAGTATACAGAGAGCCAGCACAGTGCACCGCTGCAGTCTCTATAGAGAGTGATGTTGCGCCCGGTCAAGCCACAATTACGCACAGACACAACAGATATCCGCTGGTTACCTTTAGTGTAGTTTTGATCCACAGAACCCTCCGTGCTTATGTGCACATCAAACGTGTCGTTTTGATTAATTATTCTACACAGTTCCCTCTGCGCATCAACAGGCATTTTGCTCCTCTTATAACTCCCTCAGGAGGTTTGAAAATATGGTCACCCTACGTTGAGTCGACGAAAGTCAGCGTCCTGTTGTGCGCGCTCGCGCTTCTGCTCGCTCTGCATAGACATGAACGAGCATCGGTCAAAACAGTGAGGCGACACACGTCAGCTAAAACCACAATATCACTCTATATTTCACCTGCTTGCCAGTAATGTTAGCTGACCAGACGAAGGTCTCAGAGGGTTAAAGGTTCTTTCATATGTTTGTATGATTGAATTTGTGCTCATTCAAAGACAGCGTAATGAATTGCTGCATGACTTTAAAACAGCTCAGTTATTTTCTATTTTATAATGAAGATGTCTTTGTTTCCCTGGCACAAACGGGGGATAAGTAACAGAAAAACAAAAGAAACAAAAACAACACATTTTTATTTTAAACATCGGTATCGGCCCAGAATTTCACAGTTCGTCCCCAGCACATACTTTCAGTTGTTCCTCGCTCACTGGAGTGCAGCTCGGCAACATCACACTCAGCTAACAATACTGATGGAGGAGAAAAGACTGCTGCGAAATAGCTCCAGTTAATATTTTATTCATTCTTCCGTTGACGTATTTCATGAACATCGAACGCCTGAAATGGGAGGCTTCTCTGTAAGATATAGCACCGCAGAGCCGTGATATAACAGAAGGGGTAGCATTTGCCTCCAATTATTGCTTTTCTGTCAGACATAACATGCCGTAATAGCACCATATCTGTCCAAGAAAAAAAAATCAAGCAACCATTTATATGCATATATGCCGGCAGACCTTAGCGATGGAGCAGGGGGGTGTTACCTTTTTTTTTTGTCTAACAACTGCCATCTTGCTGGCTACCCTTCATATTTATTGTCATATTAGTTTAACATAAATGTACAGACCTTCTGCAGTATGGGACAGTGTGATTAAAGTGTAATTTATGATAAATAGAATGCCCATCCTTTTCATTTCTTCACGTTTTCCATTCAATCTTTTGCATAATTTATCACTCCTGATATATGCAGTACAGTAAATACTGGTCTCCTCTAGTTCCTTGCACATACATCACTATAGAATGTTGGATATGACGGAGGGCTGGTTGAAAAGGAGTACAGTATTGTTTGTTGAGGATTCAATTCCATTCATAGGCATATTCCATATTTCTTTGATAGGTTTAAAACCGGAAAATCCACATGGGTACTGTCCACGTAACTCCTGCCCTCCACTGACCTCTATACGCGAAATGAAGGAATAACATTTTATTATTATTATTATTTATTTACCTTTATTTTACCAGGAAGTCCCATTGAGATCCAAACATTTTTTGCAAGAGAGACCTGAGGCCTGTACTGCGAAGCAGGATTTGGCGTTAGCGAGGTAACTTCAGGGTTAACCCTTCAGGGTTTTCTGTCCCACGACGGTGGTTCACTTCCTACCGGGGTAGATCGCCATGGTAACTTATGCTGAACACCTAACCTGCTCCGGAGCAAGTATGTTCCAGATAAGAGATCAACTCGTATAAAAGCACCGTCAGGACGTCAGGAGCACGTGGCGGATGTGGATCCTGTTTTTTGTTTTTTATTTCAGCGTCCATGTTAACAGGCTAGAGCAGCCACACAAATCTCTAGAAGAGACGCGCGTCTTACGGCTGCGTCTCTTCTAGAGATTCGAGGTGTCGCCTATTTTTACCGCGAGCCTCGCGGTTCACAGCAACAGCACAGTTATTAATTAATTCATATTTCTTTTAACCAACAGCGTTAATCGGTTAAAATGCTTAATGTCGGTTAACGGTTAAACAGTTAATTATTAACATCCCTAATATATATGTATACAGTATATTAGCCTTGATGATCGGCAGTTGTATTTGCAGGATCACCAACTATAAATGGCACATAAAGTAGAACCAATGTGGATTAGAATCTAACTGGTATAATGACGTTTGTATCGTGTTTTTGTAGTGACAAATGTCATAACTTACAACTGTTTTCCGCGCTGACATTACATTGCTTGCGTACGTGTTTTACTTTGTTTACATACTTGTTTTAACCCCAACCATGAAGTTTTCCCTTAACCTACACTAGGTGGTTCTCTTGCCTAAACCTAAGTCGATGGCTTTGTCCCCACTGCTGGTACCGCACATTTAATACAGACGTGTAATATCCACGTCTCAGAGAGGCAAAATGTGACACTGACACGCTGTCCTCTGGTCGACAGGCGGGTCTTTGGCGTGATATCGGGTTGGCCTACCATTTGGTGCTAGGCAGGTAGCGCATCAGTTATTTTTTTCACTGAAAGTATCACCCTCTTGGGGCTGGAAATTAAGTTGATGATGTGGGCAAGAAAACCAAAACAATTCGCTAAAATAGGCGCAAAAGCTCCATAGAACTGAAGGGAATTGCAGAGCCGGGTGGTAATTCTTTGTGGGCTTTTCACTACCGTTGACTGTATATAAGAAGTGGATTTAGTCACCATGACATCACACATTGGTTTGTGGACAGCGGTTTTGAAACTTGAATTTTGTTTGTCGCCATCTTGGTTTTTGGCCATCGCCATCAGGTTTTTTTGCAACCAAACGTGACATGTGAAAGTGGAGCTAAGTCCAACCAAAGACGTTTTCAGGCGACCAAAATGCTTCAATTAACTCATGAACAGAAAACACACTGTGAAAGGGTAAAAGTAAAAAACACGGACAACTCCCAGAGTGGACAACGCCTTGGTAGCGACCTGTCAATCACAAGGTAGCCCTGCCCTAAAGCATCCCCTGCTTTATGGTCTATTTGACTTTAAATGGGACCATAGTTTACTAAATGAACATCATGCTGTATTGAAGAAGACTTGAAACTAGCAATTGAGACCATAAACTCATGTTTACAATGTTTACGGAGGTAGTAAATCAAGTGAGAAGTAGGCTCATTTTCTCATAGACTTCTATACAATCAGACTTCTTTTTTGCAACCGCCTGCTGGCTATTAGACAGAATGCAAGTTTAAGGCACTTCTGCATTGGCTTCACTTTTCGGATTAGTAAATTACAACGTGGTCACCATGACGTCACCCATTGGTTTGTGGATTGCCGTTTTGAAGCCTCAAGTTCGGCATTTTGGCCTTCGCCATCTTTTTCAGAGATGACACGAAAAGGCATTTACACCTTTTTAAAATGCAGCAAATAAAGATTCTGGCATCTCTCCACTATTTGTACTGCCAATGCCAGTTTTTCTTAGCCCTGACCTACATGAACCGTAAAGCTAAAACAAACCATTTGCAGATCATTTTTGCAAATATGTGCCGTACCTTGTTATGACTTCATCAGTGTCAAACAGTTCATTTTAAGGGGTTATTGTCCAAGACCCCCTGTTTTGGAGAACCTATAATCATTGCCATTACTCCGACAAGCCGTTTTGGAGCCTAAAAGCAATAATAATTAAAGGGAACCTACCAGGTTGAAGGCAGTTAAAAGGCACAGCATGTTCATGAAAAGGCTGCGAATAATATTACACATTAAGCAAAACTAGTCTGATGATTATCACGGCTGTTTTTGTGACATTTACTCACACATTTCCCGGACATGGCTGTATTCTTACGCTTTATTTTTACTCGTGAAGAATAATGAAGCCAAAATAATGACACACATTTTGAGATATGCGACCGCGTGCGTAGTGAATGCATTGCTGTACACACTATCACATCTGGCCACATCTGTGACCATGTTATAGTACCTATTGTCAAAGAGGGTTTGGTGGTGCATGTCAATGTGTCAAGCCAACCAGAAGCAGAGCCGGTACCACGACACCCGATGTCACACAACCTGTGTTTTAGCCTGTCATGGAGTCTGCTTCAATCCCCATGGTAACCTTGCGACACTCTACTCACCATGCATGCAAATGTGCCCGAAACTGGCATTACTGTATCGCTTCACCTCAGAAACATCCTCCTGTTGTTCCCTGTAGGGGAACTTCCACCACTGTCTTTACATTATCTATGAGTCCATTACATGGATTTGTTTTGGTCACTTCAATGAATGACACGTCATGCTCACTTAGCTATAATCAAGAAGAGCCGAGTGTTAAATTACATACATATTAGTCCCATTAGAGCACTTCAGGATAATGCTACTAATCAAAGAACTCAAGGTAACACTTTACTTCAGTATCTGTTTATACAGCAGATGCCCCTTATGGGCGCCCATAGGAGGGGCTATAGTTGTTCACTAATATGTTAAAGCTGAAGTAGGCGAGATTCGAGCAAATATGATAAAAAAAAAGAAGTTATTTTTATAAAACGGTTGCTTTATCGTTACAGTAGTACATGAAAAAGGTAACCTGAAAAAAATCCTGTGCCTCTGTGTCCTCCGGTGCTCCTAAAGATTTCACAGACCGGAGGAAAACAAGCAGTAAGAGCTGATCTGAGGTCTGCTGTCTAACTGCCGTCTGTGAGAACAAGTTTAGGTAATGAAACTACAACTTCTTTAGGTTTAGGAAACAAAAATACAACTTATTTAGATATAGAAAACAAAACTACAAACTTCTGTAGGTTTAGGCAACAACGCTACAACTTCTTTACATTTTGGCAACAAAATTGCATATTCTTTAGGTTTAGTCAACAAATCTACAACTTATTTATATTTAGGCAACAACACTACACCTTTAGGTTTAGGAAACAAAACGACAACTAGGTTTATGCAATAAAATTACAACTTCTTTAGGTTTAGTCAACAAAATTGCAACTTCTTTAGATTTAGGCAACAAAACGACAACTTCTTTAGGTTTAGGCAACAACTACAACTTATTTATGTTTAGGCAATAAAACTACAACTTATTTAGGTTTAGGCAACAAAAATACAACTTCTTGAGGTTTAGGCAATAAAACTACAACTTCTTTAGGTTTAGTCAACAAAAATACAACTTCTTGAGGTTTAGGTAATAAAACTACAACTTCTTTAGGTTTAGTCAACAAAACTACAACTTATTTAGGTTTTGGCAACAAAACTACAACTTATATGGGTTTAGGCAACAAAACGACAACTCCTTTACGTTTAGGCAATAAAACTACAACTTCTTTAGGTTTACGCAACAAAACTACAACTTCTTTAGGTTTAGGCAAAAAAACAAATAGTTAAGTTAGGGGGAAAACATTGTTTTGGCTTAAAATAACTACCAACACAAAGACAACTACACATTGTTGGTTTCACACCGGATGTGAACTCCAGTCTCTTGGGTGAAAACCCTGTGTTTTGTCTATACTACATCGCCTGACTTCCGCTTCTGCTCCTGTCATAATTACTACGGTCGCTAGAGGTTTCTTTCGGTGATCTACCATGTGAATACATGATAAAACCTACTAATGGGTGTAGTGGGCCCCTATTGACCCACATCTATGGGACTTATAGCGACTGATAATGCCTATTTAATAGCCTGACAACAGTTTAATCGACTGGTTTATCAGAGCTTTCTCGCTGAAAGTAGCTGCCATCCGAAACAAGATTGATATGGACAGAGATTGTTGGCTGTAAAACCAAAACAATGAACTGAAAGAGGCCAACAAAAACTCCACAGAGCTGAGGGATGATAATTCTTTGTAGGTTTGATTACTTTGAGTGACCCCATTCATTTTACACACAGTCCAATCAATTAAAAATATAGAAATATAGTAGTAGTGCAGCTTTAAAGAAGAGGCCAGAGTAAAGTGAACATGTATCTAAGTGTCATGGTCTCTCTTCTGTCCTAATTATTATTTCGAAGCACTTGTTTCTTTTTGGATGAGCACAGGTTTAAAGCGCTTCTTTTATTTAGCTTGAGGCGATCTTCCCTTAAGACTGAAATGTTTGATAATGAGGTCAGATGAATGAGAGAGAAGGGTGGCGAGATGTGGTTAACATAACTTAACAGCACATCCTCAAGAAGGAAGATTTGGCTGGTTTCATTTCCCACCCAAGATGAACCCTGCAGGGAATGATGTCAAAACTCACTCATGTAGAGAGGAGAAAAGAGAGGACGGTAAGTTATACGTCTGAAAAAGTCTCCCTTTTAGTCTTTCATGTTGAGAATAAAATACGTAATCACTTTATGAGTAGGAGCTTAATATCTCAATGTAATCCACGTGTATTTGTTTCAAACAGTCAATACATGGGAGGTGCATGTGTATGTGTGTGTTTGTACGGAGGACGGGATCTGCCAAAATGTATTTATTTGTATTATTATTATTTTATTTTGCATCTATTTTTTATGTATTTTTGTGTTATTTTTGAATTTATTTTTAAATTTGTATTAATTTATGTATTAATGCATTTATTTATATCTGCATGATTTACCCTTTGCATTTTACCCCTCTTTAATTTCCCCAAACCAATTTATTTCTGTGTTATTTTCTTTATACATTTCTTTACAAGTTTCTTTTTTACATTTCTGCCTCGTTATGCAAATGAGGGGGCTGTAACTCAAAATTTGAGTACACACATAAATACACAGATTTAAAAATAAATATAAAATAAAGAAAAAATAATTAAAAAATGAATTGCAAAAATAATTAAAACAAATGTAAAAATACATAAAGAAATAAAAAAAATACTTAAAGAAATAAAAGGGAAAATTAAACAGAAGAGTAAATAATTAAGGTAATCAATACAAAGAAAAATAAATAGAGGAGCATATAACAACAGAAATATAAATTTATGTGACATTTAATCAATTAATTAATGGCTACATTTATTTTGTAATATTACTTTTGCTACATTTAATGACAAACGTATTTATTTATTGAGTCATTTATTTTTGGATTTTGGCAAGTTCCGTCCTCCATACATTTCTGGACATTATTGCTTGACTAATCTGTCTCCATTAGCAGAATAGGTCCTGAGTGACTGGTGTCCTTTTGCCCTTTAGCTCGGTGTTGCAGTCTCAGAAGCTGAATAAACACCCCTGATACCACTTTACAAAGGAACCGAGTCAAATTAGAAAGGTGAGTCAAAGTCAAAGCAGGAAAGAAGCCCGAACAAATTAGTTGGAAAAAGATGTCGGGCTGGGGGGATGAGGATGGTGGTGGCGGGGGAGATAGAGAAAAAAAAGAGACGGAAAAGAAAGGAGAAAGAGAATATAAACTTTTTTTTTTATATAACAAGACTAAAAGTAGCACAACAGGCAGCAAAGGAGCTCTTAAATAAATGAACCCTATTCCCTAGTGTGCCTTTAAAGGGGCAGTTCGCCAAACCTATTGTTACTGCTTTAATGTCGTGTATTGATTAGCTGCACGTTTAAATGAAGGTGAGCTCTTGGAGAGGTTCCAAGCCATGTTGAAGTGGTCTGCTTTCCTCGTCTTTTCCTGGCAACGGCACTGGCTCCGCGGACTGTATCTGACACGCTGATGTAAACGATGCTGCCATCTTAAAGGAGACATATCATGCCCATTTTCAGGTTCATACTTGTATTTAGGTTTTCTACTAGAACATGTCTACATGCTTTAATGTAAAAAAATATAGATATATATTTTTCCCATACAGTCTGAATATACCTGTATTCACCCTCTGTCTTGACCAGGGGTCAGCGACCTTTACTATCAAAAGAGCCATTCTACGCAAAAAAAAAAAAAATCTGTCTGGAGCCGCAAAACATTTGATCATTGTGATGAAGGTAACACAGTTTATAGTCTAAGTATATAGTATATAAGTCTAATGCAGTGAGGGCCAAAGTGCAAATGTACTATGAAGTATTAGGGCCACATTATTCCAGAATAAAGTCATAACTTAACGAGAAAAAAGTCGTAATATGACGAGAATAAAGTCATAACTTAACGAGAAAAAATATCGTAATATTACGAGAATAAAGTCATATCTTAAAGGGACTGTTTGTAACTTTTTAAGCGTATAAATGTAGCGGGTCGCCACACATGCGCGCTCGCATATGCACGTTCGCGTGTGGCCGTTGCCTCTCCTCCACTGCCTGCCTGCCTTCACTCAGACAGCGCGCGCCTCCTCGCTCAGCTCGCTCCACCTCTAGACGTGAACGCGCGCTCACTCCACACTGCAGAAGAGTTAGTAGCTCTGAGAATATCTAGTGAATGTTCAGTGGACGTTTGTGCAGAAATAAATGCTGCAGCTGCTCCAGACCAACAGAGGTTTCCCGTGTCTTGTGAAGTGACGGAGCTCATCAGCGAGTAACGTTATCGTCTCGTTACCTACCGGGTGCCGGTGTCTCCCTGCTCTCTCCGGCTGCGGGCGGAGAGAGCAGGGAGACACGCTGCAGAGCCCCGCTGCATCAGCCTGCGCAGAGGCAGGAAAAGCCAACACTAAGATCAGATCTAAATCATGTTCATGGAGAGACCTTCGTCTGGTCAGCTAACATTACTGCCAAGCAGTTGAAATATAGAGTGATATTGTGGTTTTAGCTGACGTGTGTCGCCTCACTGTTTTGAGCGATGCTCGTTCAGGTATATTTAGAGCGAGCAAGCGCGAGCCCGACGCTGACTTTCATTGATTTCACGGCCACATGTGTCGCTGTTAAGAAGCATTTCTGAAAGTTACAAATAGTCCCTTTAATGAGAAAAAAAAGTCTTAATATTACAAGACTAAAATCATAACTTTACGAGAAAAAAAGTCGTAATATTACGAGAATAAAGTCATAACTTTACGAGAAAAAAAGAAAATAACCCCTACCCACATGTCTCCCCTTTACAGACATGCCCACTTTATGATAATCACATGCAGTTTGGAGTCAAGTCATAGTCAAGTCAGCACACTGACACACTGACAGCTGTTGTTGCCTGTTGGGCTGCAGTTTGCCATGTTATGATTTGAGCATATTTTATATGCTAAAAGTACCTGTGAGGGTTTCTGGACAATATTTGTATTTTTTTTTGTGTTATTAACGACAACAACGAACTTGGCTATAGTTAGTACTCACAGCTGTCAAGCTAGCAGCCTGTGGAAGACTCGGGCCGAATGAAATGATTGGACGGGCTTATTACAGACCTTGGACAGTCTCAGTAGTACTACTTGTGACTAGTGAACTGATCTTCATGTGTAACACTGGAAGTTTTTTTAAATCAAATAACTGAATGGGTACTTACTATGTACACTGTCTGTTTTCTCTATACCATAATTAGTACCAAATTACACCGTCCTTTATTGGGAACGTACCTGGATATTATTATGAAATTACCCAACCCCAAAAAATAAAGTGTTACCATTCAGACAATATATATACGGCAGAGATAATCACACAATTACCATTGTGTGATTCGAAGCATAAAAGCCACAAGTAGAAGTCACAGCAGAGATGCTCTCCACTGAGCATGTAAATGAATCTTGCAGGATAATAAAAGAAAATGTGAATTTAGCAGGGTTGAGTCACGCTGACACATCGTGCTGCGGCATCCCGTTTCTGCACCGTGTAATTCCCGCGGTTGCACTAGTACATCTCTGTAGCTCCTCTGTATCACCTGCAGCACTGCCTGTTTGTACACAATGTGACAGACTATAGAGAACTCGATTAGGGCCCTGGCAGAGGGAGCAGCGATCTGCCGAAGAGCGAGCGAGCTTTGCTGCAAAGTCACAGCCTCCCTCCCCCTCTCTCTCTCTCTCCCCCAGCAGAGCGAATCACAGAGACACGCGGCACTATTTGTTGCATCCATCTGAATATCTATCAGTTTAGCTATATCTGTTCAGAGCTCGGCCCGTTATTTCCTCGTCGAGCGTCGCTCCGGTTATTTGTTGTTTGGCTGTGAGTGTTTGTGTGTGTGAGCCTTCGGGGGTTGTAGCAGTAGAGAAGAAGGCGTAGCACACACAGTGCCTTTCTGAATGTGCCAGGGCCGATCTGTGTAGGGCACAGCTTGCTGGATCAGCATTTTGCTCAAAGAGACGGAGAGAGAAAACTGTATTCTGGGGTGATGAGGCTCACCACAGGGAGCCGAGGCTACATGCTCTAGCATGCTACATCTCTTCCCAATCTTATTTTTTCTTCTATCCTCCTTTAATTGTGGGTTGTTGTTTTTTTTGCCAGTTTTGTGCTCATCCTCATCGTGCTCTCATCTGTATCACTTATCATTTTCACCAAGAGTTCCTGCTGCCATGAAATGCAAAGCTTCTTGCCTTTTTTTTTTTTTTATTCAACTTAAAAGTCCTGTAGTGGCTATTTTTAGTCTTCATTGATCTCATCTAGGGCTGTCAATCGATTCAAATATTTAATTGCGATAAATTGCATGATTAATTTCACATTTTTTATCTGTTCAAAATGTACCTTGAAGGGAGATTTGTCAAGTATTTAATACTCTTATCAACGTGGGAGTGGACAAATATACTTGCTTTATGCAAATGTATGTATATATTTATTATTGGAAATCAATTAAAGCTGAAGTAGGCGAGATTGGAGCAAATATGATTAAAAAAAGTTATTTCTAAAAAACGGTCGCTATATCCTGACAGTAGTTCATGAAACAGGTAACCTGAAAAAAATCATGTTCCTCTGTGTCCTCCGGTGCTCCTAATGGCATCTGCAAGATTTCACAGACCGGAGGTAAACAAGCAGTAAGAGCTGATCTGTGGTCTGCTGTCCAGCTGCCGTCTATGAGAGCTGGCTGTCAATCACTCGCGAACTCCGACCAAACGGTCAAACTAGGCAGCGCTGATCAAATATGAATCAATATTATATTACGTTAATGCCTATTTCTCACCTCAAATGTTTTCAGAATAATCTTGTAGTGGACTGTTTAGCTGTAAAATGAGAACATTTGTGACGATGCCGCCACCATTGTGAATTCTCTTGAAAGAACAGCAAAACTACCAGTCACATGACCGGAGCACAGCCAATAGGAACGCTTACTCTCTCAATGAAATGACCTGTGATTGGTCAAAGTCTCCCGTCACGGGCTAGATTAAGCCTGAAAACAGAGCCATGAGGAGGTGCAGAAGTCTAGTTTTCTCTCAGAACACTTGAATTACAATATGCTGAAAGGTTATATGGAATTTTTGCTCAATGATGCCAAAAATATACTGCCTGCTGACACTTTAAATGTATGATTTGCTGATAGCTGACACACTGACAGCTGTTGTTGCCATGTTATGATTTGAGCATATTGTTTTATGCTAAATGCAGTACCTGTGAGGGTTTCTCGACAATATCTGTCATTGTTTTGTGTTGTTAATTGATTTCCAATAATAAATATATTCATACATTTGCATAAAGCAGCATATTTGCCCACTCCCATGTTGATAAGAGTATTAAATACATGACAAACTTCCTTTAAGGTACATTTTGAACAGATAAAAAAAAATGCGATTAATTTGCCATTAATCACGATTAACTATGGACAATCAAGCGATTAAACGTGATTAAATATTTTAATAAATTGACAGCCCTTATATAGACTCTATATATATAAACACACAACGCTTTATGTCTTTTGAAATCTACTACTACTAAAAATACTTTCTGCTACTGGGCTTTTTTCTTTCCCATACAGGCAGAATAAAAATAAACTGAAAGGGAAAAAACAACAATCCTGCTTTGGAGTCAAAGGTCACCGCTCTACACGTTATAGTGCCTGCAGCAGTGCGGGGAACCATCCGTTTTTATACGAGGCAGTCAGAGCCAAACAGGATGAGAGCAGCTGCTTCACACAGCTGCTTATCGATCGGTGATTCATCTTAAAACATACAGCAGCAGCAGCAGTAGGAATCCTGTGTGGGCTTTTTTGTGCAACATGTGCCTTGTTGTGGCACTGTACAGTACAGATAGTACAGTGCACGGCTGCTCTGTGTGTGCATCTGTAGTAATAAGTGGCAGTTTGTCACATACTGTAGCATAGAGAGATGCTGGCCAGCTGCAGATCCTGTTGGAAACAGCTGATGGGCAGCATGCTGAGAGGACAAAATGTTATGAGAGAAATCCATGAAGCATGAGAGGAAGGAAATTAAAGACTGTCATCTAGTGGCGATGCTGAAAATTACCTCTGGGATGGACTGATGTGAACTGGTGAACACTGAGTGGAAAGCAAAATGTTGGCTGGGCTGCATTTTTACCCCTATTAGGGAGTAGAGACAGATGAAGCAAGTAAAAAACAAAGAAAAAACACATCATATAAAGCAGTTCTGGCTTGTTTTATTTAGCGCATTTGTAAACCATCAGATTCATACGGTTGCCTCGCTAAGTAATAATCACTTTGGGGTGTCCCTTTGGGATCCTCCTCTACACTTAAAGTCCCATATTGTAAAAAGTGAGATTTTCATATATTTTATATCATAAAGCAGGTTTAAGTGCTTTATAAATACTGTTAAACTATCAAAACGCTCAATATACGGAGAAACACACACAGCCCGTATTCAAAAATTGTGCGTTTGAAACAAGCCGTTAGGATTTCTGTCCATTTGTGATGTCACAAATATTCAATATTTAGACCATTACACGGTTTTAAACATAAACATTCTAAATGTGTCCCAGTTTATTTCCTGTTGCAGTGTATGTAAAGAACATCAGCTGACAGGATGTAAACATGGACCCAAGCTGTTGCCTAGCAACGCAATTCATTTGCAATTCCGTTGAAATGCGCTAAAACGTGTGTTTTCTGAAACGAGTGTTTCAGACAGAGGGTAAATACAGGTATATTCAAGCAGACAGTATGAGGAAAATAACATGTTTTTTTAACATTACAGCATGGAAACATGTTCTAGTAGAAACACAAAATACAAGTATTAACCTGAAAATGAGCACGATATGGGACCTTTACAATCAAGCAGCATAAATATAATCATTAAAGGGGACCTATTATGCTTATTTTCAGGCGCATACTTTGGGTTTTTTCTTTCGTATTTAGGGTTTCTACCAGAACATGTTTACATGCTTTAATGTTAAAAAATCACTTTATTTTTTCTTATAACAACGCTCTGTTTGAGTTCCTGCTCTGCCCCCCTCCCAAAAAAAAGCCCAGTCTGCTCTGATTGGTCAGTTTGACCACTCTGTTGTGATTGGTCAACCAAACCAAACTCTTCTGACTCAGCTCCGCTCTGACTAGCTTTATTTGAGGACGTGTCAAAACAGCCGCAAGGCAGGTATTATACAAATGTGTTACTTGGTGACATCATCAAGTTACGCAAGAAAAAGCGGGACTTCAAGCGAGGCGTTTCAGGCAGTTCAGGCGCAGTGTTTCTACCCTTTGGCGTGGCATAATAGGTCCTCTTTAAACATGTTGCTGATCATTTTAGGATACATTTAGGTTATTTCTGTCAGCTACGAACTACTGAAACTATTTTTCCACGAGTGCCTGAGGTAAAACTTTGATTTATTTATTTTTATTTAACATTTTTATTCATTTGTAATGATGAAATTAGGGCAGATATTACACAGAAGACATTTTAGTATTTTGCTTAGTGCAACAGTAGTTTGACAAGTAGGACGTTAACTTTCCATCTAATTTCAGATTTGATCTAGGTTTTCTTTCATTTGTACATTAAAACACTGAACACAGAATGCCAGAACTAACAATTACGATTTATGACGATTATCATCGCCATCGCGTTATTATCATTGCGTTATTATCATTGCGTTATTATCATCGCCATCACGTCATTATCATCGCGTTATTATCATCGCGTTACTATCAACGCGTTACTATCATCGCATCATTATCATCGCATTATTATCATGGCGTCATTATCATGGCGTCATTATCGTGGCATCACTATCATTGAGTCATTATCATCGTCATTGCGTTATTATCATCACATTACTATCATAACGGTTACTATCATCGCATCATTATCATCACGTCATTATTATCGTCATTGCGTTATTGTCATCGCGTCATTATCATCGCGTCATTATCATCGTCATTGCGTTATTATCATCACGTTAATCTCATTGCGTTATTGTCATTATCATCGCATTATTATCATTGCGTCATTATCATCGCGTTATTATCATCGCGTCATTATCATCGCGTCATTATCATCGCGTCATTATCATCGCGTCATTATCATCGCGTCATTATCATCGCGTTATTATCATCACGTTAATCTCATTGCGTTATTGTCATCGTCATTGCGTTATTATCATCGTGTCATTATCATAACGTCATTATCATCGCGTTATTATCATCACGTTAACTTTGGCAGCCCCACTTGTGTTATATAATAATATTAAAGATTTTTTTGGGGGGCTTTTCAATGCTTTTTTTTATTGATGGAGAGAGATAGTAATGAAAGGGGGAGAGAGGGGTTGACATGCAGCAAAGGGCCACAGGTCGGATACGAACTCTGCGGTAAGGACTCAGACTTGGTACATGGGAAGCCCACTCTACCAGGTGAGCTACAGTGGCGCCCCCGTGTTATATAATCTTGATAATATCCTGTAATCTTGTCACATCCTCTTGAACATATGCACTTAAATGTATTTGATGGAAACATGCTTAAAATGAACTTGAAACTGTATTAGATTTGTCACAAACAGGTACATACATGAAATTTCACCTCTGCCTTTAACCCATCCTAAGGAGCAACTTAAGTTTAGGGGTTAAGTGTTTTCGCTCAAGGACCCTTCGACATGTAGAACCGGGGATCGAACAACCAACCTCGAGGGTAAAAGGACGACCACTCTACCCACTGAGCTACAGCGGCCCCAAAGCACTGATTAACATCATATTTTTATGAAATTTATTGAAAATTACTTGTGCAACTATCACTTATCCATCACAAGCATACTCCAACATGTTATAAGGACCAGGGTCACAGTAGAATGGAGATCATTTACACAAGTACCATTTTCCCAGCAGGCAAATCTGTGACAGGTGCCCCAGAAAATGAAATCGCAGAACACTAGAAACCTAATTTATCTTGGTGATGGGCTATGTATCGACACATTACCTGGGATGGATGGCGAAACGAATTGGAGCTGAGACCAGTGAGGGGACATAATGGATATGGTCGGCATGAGTGGTCATATGTTTAAATATATAGAAAGTGTGAACGAGCAGGGTAGGTTTGCACTTCTGTTATTACGGTATCATAAATGGGTGATTCATCCACACAAACTGTAGAGTTCTAACTTTACCACCAGGGGGTGAGCAAATGGTAAATGGACTTGCATTTATATAGCGCTTTTCTAGTCTTCCGACCACTCAAAGTGCTTTACACTACATGTTAGCATTCACACACACATTGGCACATTCTCATCCACTGATTGCAGAGGCTGCAAAGGTGCTAACTTTGCCCATCAGGATCTAATCTGAATACTCATTCACACACCGATGGCTATGCCTCCGGAAGCAATTTGGGGTTAAGTGTCTTGCTGAAGGACACATCGACATGTGACCTCGAACCACCGACCTTCATATTGGTGGACAACCTGCTCTACCCTCTGAGCCACAGCCGACACCAATAAATCTCACTGACATTCCATGAATTCCTAAATATGATGAATGAGAGACACAGACGGTATATTTACAACAACATATCCATATATTTGTGTCCGACAGTCAGAGAAGATAACAGTCGATACATAACGCACAGTGAGGGCATTCATTTAGTTGAGTGTTTGTAAAAATGTCACACTGTGTGATGTGTTTCTTGACCCCCATGCACCTCCAGATCCATGCCAATATCGAGGTCTTTTTATTGGTAGTGCTCCACGATCTTTCTCGGGGCAGACGCTGGGATTTGATCCGTTTCCTCCACGGTAACCCAGAATTCTCACTGCAGGCTCAATGATGCATATGCTGTCATCCTCAAGGTAGTTAAGTAAATGACCATGGGGAAAAGCGGGACTCCTCATCAGAAGAAAACAAGATATTTTCCTGAAAGTAGGTAGAGTATAAGCGCAGCACCAACGAGACAAGAGGGTGGTGAAGAATTGACAAACAAGGAATTAATTAGGCCACATCCGCTGGGGTGAAGTCTTTGACTACGCTCTGGTCAAAGGAGCCATAAGTAATGTCTCGTGTCTCAAAGGACAACTCACTCATCATGAATGGATCAACTGCTCTGATAAAAGATGATCCTATCCAATACCCACAGTGGGACGACGGGGAAGAGCATAGCCATTCTCAGGCCCTGTTCAGACCTGGTATTAACATGCGTCCCGAATGATCTGATGACAAGTGGACAGCTTTAAGTACGTCTGTTCACACCTGGCATTAGTCTCCACTAGGGATGTCACGGTACCAGAAATCTAGTAGTCGATACCAATACCGGTGAATTTCCACGATTCTCGATACAAAATTCGATACCACGGTAAAAACAAAACAAAACAATAAATCCCATGTAATTCAACACGTACTCTTTTATTAAAAACATTTGAACATTACAACAAACAGAGGCATGTAGCCTTTAAGTAATAAATACAAACTAGAAAATTTCGCAAGAAATTTTGACCAGTGTGCCTGGTGCTGAGGGGATGGGTGGGGACTAGGGGTGGTGCGGGTGGAGGGGGTGGCAGATTCAGACTGTCTGAGGTCCATAGTGAGGTCATCACTGTAGGCCCTTTCGCTGCGTGCGTCTGTCAGTGGTTGCCATGGTGATTGGGGGCCATGAGGAGTGTTTAGTTTCCTGTTAACATACAGCAAGAGTTGAGGGATTTTATTTTGAAAAGTAGGTGAATACCTAGTTCCTGTTATCATACAATGAGAGTTGGGGGCTTTTAATCACAGGTGTAATTGATCACATTAATTATGGCCCTGATCCATTGAAGCCCTGGTTTAGAGCATGCTGGCTCACTGAAATGGCGTGATACAGTAAATAGTGTGTTTGTGTGTGTGTTAGTCAGCCTGCTCTGATTGGCTAATGTGAATCAGCTGTCTAGCAGCAATCTGAAGTTGCCGTGGCGATTGGCAACTGCTGCAGTGGGGCAGTTTATAATAGGAGTTAACCAGAGACGTACATGTCATAAAAGTGCTTCTACGACAGAAACCGTGACTCCTATCGCTTAGATTGTTCATGAGACCAGTTAGGAGTCTCTGATGAACAAATGGTGCGACATTTGGGTCTGTAGTTTCAAAAATGTGACCTCGGCGGCAGTTTCGAAAAGTAGTAACTTTTTTCTCTGATCCAAAAAATTCTGTGAAATTTAATATGGGGCCCTATGGGAGCGAAGCCTGCAGTTGCTCACGTTCAGGCATGTGTCGCCAAATGTGTAAGTCCGACTGATTCCATAGCTACATGTTTGCGACCAGCACAAAAATACCTACGTTTTGATGTAATAATTGTGTATGAGGAGTGGACGTTGTGGGCTACAGAGCAATTTGTTCGGAAAATTTTCAAAAGATTTCAAAGCTTTCCCGCACTCTAGCCCTTAACGACCCACGCAATACACACCCATTATAAAATCTGAAACGGTCTGAAAATTTCACAAAACGTAAACTGCGATTTCGTGAAAACCGTGCCAGCTATCAAAAAATTTCCATTTGGCCAAATAAAGTCCCAAGTCTCGTGACCCGTTTAAACTTTTAATCCCGTTTCTACGTTAAAGTATGGCGACTCTGTATGGCCCCAAAGAGGAGTGTTTATGAGCACTCGTCATGTCGATTTTCAATGCATTCCAATGGAGAAAAAAATCGCGCTTTCGCGCGATTTTCTCGGAAACAGCTGCGCGAATCTCTTAGTCAGGTCATAGCACACGATTCCCGATCATTCCGCACGTTTTGATGTAATTTTTGTACCTGTGCAGGTTTCAGTCCTCACACTCCGAAAACTAAGCACCGTCAGCTCCTTATGTTCAATGCCGTTTCAAAAGCACAGCATCTGCAATTTCATTGTTATTGGACCCCTGCAAAAATCATTATTCCAGATGGGCTACGGTGGCTTGATTTGCTCTGGCATTATACACCACGCTTTATAATCTGCATATCAATTTCTACGCAGTGAACACGCTTTTTTTTATTCAGTCCTCGTTCTGCGGAGGCAGAAAAGCTGTTATTCGTGGTAATAGTTATTGCTTTGGAACAATAGCCATGGGCAGGCTGGGGGAAATGGTTTCCACATAAAGTGGCGAGTGTGTGCCTCCACCTCCTGCGTGTCGCTCGTTCTCTTTGTATGCAAACACTCGGTTGATTGTAATTCACCTGCTTCTCTGTTTTTTGGATTCATTTTCACCAGCAGGGGGCTGTGTTCAACAGTTAGTAACCCACAAACGCAGACAGACACCTGCTGGAGTGTGTGTGTGTGTGTGTGTGTGTGTGTGTGAATGAAGGCATCTAATGATAAAAGATAAAAAAATTAGAATGGCACTCGGAGAGCGCAGACCTCCGCCAAGGTGCGTGACTTTAAAAACAGAGCACAGCTGGCGGTACCGTGAGGTCGTTCGGCTTGTTGTTAACACGGTGTGTTTCCGTGTAACGTATCGGCGGATGCCTCTCTCGTTCAGCAGTCTTGTTATGTCTGTATGACGTTACACTAAGTTGTCTCATCCCGTCATCTACTGCTTTTTTCATTCTCCCCGCGGACGGCCAGCAGCTCCCACACACACATCCACACACGTATCTCTCTGCTCTCAGAAGGAAGGAGGCGGGGTCACGCGTCATCAGTTACACTGCGCATGTGTTATACCCTGTGGCATTAATGTTCAGGCTGACCGGAATCCTTAAAAATATTCCTGAATCCGGATCATGATCCGCATTGGCACCAAAATTTCGTTCAGATCCACCTCGGACTTTTGAAGTTATACTCCAAACGGACAAACCAACAAACAACCCAACGCTGGTGAAAACATAACCTCCTTCCTAGGCTTTTGGCCTTGGCGGAGGTAATAACTTGCACACACACACACAGTGACAAATGATGTACACCACTTCTATGTGACATTTACCGTTGACCTGCTATCTCCCCCTAAAGACCCCCTGTGCCCCCCTAAAAAAGACTAAAAAACATCTATTGTGGGTCTCAGATGGCTCCATCCCAAATTTAAAGGGGACTTACTGTATCATGCTCATTTTCAGGTTCATGCTTGTATTTTAGGTTTCTATTAGAACATGTTTACATGCTTTAATGTTCAAAAAACACATTATTTTTCTCACACTATCTGTCTGAATAAACCTGTATTCATGCTCTGTCTGAAACACTCCGTTTTAGTGGCAACAGAATTGCGTTGCTAGGAAACAGCTTGGGTCCATGTTTTAATCCTGTCTGCTGATATCAGTCACATACACTGCAACAGGAAATAAACTGGGACACATTTAGTATGTTCACGTTTAAAACTGTGAAATGGTCTAAATATTGTAGATTTGTGACATCACAAATGGACAGAAATCCTGACAGCTTGTTTCAAAAGCACAGTTTCTGAATACGGGCTGTCTGTATTTCTCCGTATATTGAGTGTTTTGATACTTTCACAGTATTTATTTTCTATATACATTTTTTACAATATGGGACCTTTAAAAAACAAAGTTTGCTTTCTTAGTTTGCTTATAAATTCCAGGATTTAATGCCAAGTAGAAAACGAATGGTTTGAGGGTGCACACCAGTCACCAGTACAACACAACTTGAAGCATTCAAGTCATGCCTTTTATCTGTAGGCGCTTATTGCATCAGCTAATAGACAAAAAAAACGGTTGCCTCCAGGGAGGTAACGGCACAATCAGCAGCATAGTATCCCAGATAGAAGCAGTCATTGTGTTTCATTTGGTTGGTTGATAGCTTTGGGGGCTTATTGATTAAATCATTATCACAACATTGATCTGTCCAGATCACAGAAACAACCAGCACAGCACTTCAGGTGGTGGCTCTGCTGGAACTATTGCTGTGACCACATATTGTTAAAGGGGGACTTCAATTGTAATGAACTGACCTAAATGAGTATTAAGCTAATCAATGAATGGTACCGAACGATTATTACACCGGAACGTTCTGCATGCAGTTTACTTGTTCTCTCTGTGTTTGTGTGGATTTCTATTGGATGGATGGATGGATGGATGATTTTTAACGCAAGTGATTTCGGATGTTGTAAAGCTTTTAAAGCCAGAGTGAAGATACTCTGAGGATCTAAGGAATCCATCGGTACCAACCATAGCTTGTTGCGAAAGAGGCTAAATAACGCTCATTTAATTTTGGCGAGGGAAAACTGTAAAACTGACCTTAAGATATGTGAATGTAAATGGGTTCTATGGGTACCCACGAGTCTCCCCTTTACAGACATGCCCACTTTATGATAATCACATGCAGTTTGGGACAAGTCATAGTCAAGTCAGCACACTGACACACTGACAGCTGTTGTTGCCTGTTGGGCTGCAGTTTGCCATGTTATGATTTGAGCATATTTTTTATGCTAAATGCAGTACCTGTGAGGGTTTCTGGACAATATCTGTCATTGTTTTGTGTCGTTAATTGATTTCCAATAATAAAAATATACATACATTTGCATAAAGCAGCAACTTTATGCAAAGAGAGGGTATGAGAGGAATGAGGGTATCTGCTTTGAGATGTGACATTGTCCTGAAAAAGGATCAGTTCAGTCTAAGTAGTTTGCTGTGAAACTGTCACTTTTCATGTCATATTATGTAAAATGACAGGCTGTTTTTACTTCAGCTCTTCTCAACTTCAATGCTAAAAAAAGGAGAATTGCACCATCTGCTGGACGAATGTCTCCAGTTCGTCTCTCAGGGCTGTGAGGTACAAGCCAGTGGCCGGCCCTCAATATACATTTTGACTCGGTCTGCTATTACTGCCACATTACTATATAACGTATGAACCGCTCATATTGCTGCATTTACTTGTACCTTAAAGGTCCCATATTGTAAAAAGTGAGATTTTCATGTCTTTCATATTATAAAGCAGGTTTAAGTGCTATGTAAATACTGTGAAAGTATCAAAACACTCAATCCACAGAGAAATACCAACAGCCTGTATTCAGAAACTGTGCTTTTGAAACAAGCCGTCAGGATTTCTGTCCATTTCTGAGGTCACAAATCTACAATATTTAGACCAATTTCACAGTTTTAAATGTAAACATTCTAAATGTGTCCCAGTTTATTTCCTTCTGCAGTGTATGTGAATAACATCAGCTGACAGGAAGTAAACATGGACCCAAGCTGTTGCCTAGCAACGTAATTCCGTTGAAATGCACTAAAACAGAGCGTTTCAGGCAGAGAGTAAATACAGGTATATTCAGGCAGACTATTTGAGAAACAAAGTTTTTTTTAACATTACAGCATGTAAACATGTTCTAGTAGAAACATAAAATACAAGTATGAACCTGAAAATGAGCACGATATGGGACCTTTAAAATTAAAACTATTTTTTGTGTCCCTAGTCCCAACATCTTTGAGATAATTCAATATTGTAGCCAGTTTTTAACTCTTTTTTGAAACTGATATAACTCTTTATCAAAGAGTTAAATCAGTACAAATTGTGTTGATGAAACTCCTTCACTGCTTTAACTTCCCAACAGCTCCATCAGAAACTTTCATGACATATTGACTTCACATTATGTTCATTCCATTTCCACTTTTGTCTCTTAATCCTGCAGTACCAATCACAGGTCATTTCAGAGAGAGAGAGAGAGAGAGAGAGAGTGAGTTCCTATTGGCCGTTTATTCAACGGAGGCAGCTGTCAATGACTCGCAAACTCTGTGCAAACTAAGCAGCGCTGATCAAATATGAATCAATATTCTCTTACTGTAATGCCTATTTCTCTCCTCAAATGTTTCCAGAAACATCTCGTAGTGTACTGTTTAGCTGTAGAAAGTTTGCTCCGGCTGGTGGGCGGTGCTTGGTATTTCCTCAACTGATCTCAACATGGCTGCCGGGTCACAAATGTTCTCAGTTTACAGCTAAACAGTACACTACAAGATGTTTCTGAAAATATTTTATGCGTAAAATAGGCATTACAGTAACAGGATATGGATTCAAATTTGATCAGCGCGGCCTAGTCTAGATGACACTGAGAGTAGCCAAGGGAATGTTCTGAGTAAGGATGCACTGATACCACTTTTTTTCAGACCGAGTACAAGTACAAGTACTTACATTTGGGTACTCACCGATACCGAGTACCGATACGAGTATTCCTCTGTGAAAAAAGGCCAAAAGGCCCTCATTAACAGCCAGCTGGAGGGTGTGAGCAACACACGACAGGCTGGGAGTCCCGCATACGAGGCGGTGCGCAGTGACCGGCTCTAGGCCGGTTTGGAAAGGCTCGGAGCGAAGGTGGCTCACGGCCGCAGCTTTACAGCGCTCCCCGCCCGGCTCGCTGCGCCCTCTCTCCCCGCCGGGTAGGAACGGGGGGTAAAGTGGTATCGGAGTCGTTGTATCGGAGCCGTTTTGCGAGTACGAGTACATGAGCACAGTATCGGACCTGATACTGAATCGGTGCATCCCTAATGCTGACCATCGACCAACGCTGAAGAAACTGCAGAACTCCCAAGTGTGACTAGCACCTTCTGTGAGTGCATATCAAACAGCTGCTCCTGAGGAGTAATAATGCTCTCCCTTGGATAAACAGAAAGCAGAAAAAACTTCTTGATTGGACAAAAAGGATTATTAGTTGCTATGCAACACCATTTGAAATGCCTACTGGGATTTGAGCACATTATGGCCTTGGCCCGTTTCCAAACAAAAAAAAAATTGTGCCCAATTTGTGCAATGCTGCTTTCACAACAGAGCTGTAACAAGGCCAACTCTGACACATATAGCTTGTCAGTGCTAAACATGAATCCCCCAGGCAGCTGATACTGATGGTCCACTGCTCACAGACACTGGTGTGGGCACAACTCTGACAAGTTATTTTAAATGAACATTTCCATTATGTATGCTACTCAGTTGAGCAAACTTTCAGTACATGGATACTGCAGGAATTTGGGGATTATCCGCGTACAATGGGCAAACAGTGCCGATGGAACTACTTAGGGCAGCGTTGCTTAAATGGGGGTACAAGGGTGTACGTGAGATTTTTTTTTAAATATTAATTTAAGAGATATCAGTCATGCATAATTCCTAAAATAATTAACCCTGATTCCAACACAGGAACTTTCCCATGGAACCCAGAGTCTAAATTAAGTTCTGGGGACATTTTACGGGGACTTTTTAACCTCCAAAAAGGCCCTGGTTTAAGGGTAGTACTTTCTGAAAGTACCTGAACTTTCGGGGTGGAGTTTGCAGGGATGACCGTTGGCGTAGGTAATAACTGATTGGTAAAACCCACACAGCGCCACTGCTTCAACGGCTTCAACTTTTGTTCCGCTTCATTCATAAACATACTCTGGTCTTTAGACCGCGGTGGAAACACGGACAACAATGGGCTGAAGTAGGTCCAGGGACTAAAAGACCTGGAAACTTTTGGTGAAAACACGGTTTTATAATATAATAAGTTCAATTAAAAAATACGAATGTAAATTTGATAAACCACGGTTTTTATTCAGAATCCCTATTTTTGATGCAATCCTTATCAAATGCATTCATGTACATGACTACGTTTGTTCAGCATGACCGGGAAGCCGGTTTGGATACCGAATGCCAGACAAAGATCAAGAACATTTTTGGTTGAAACGTAGCAGCAATACAACTGAAAACACGGAGAAAGAAGTGAAAAAGAAAGTGAAAACAGTGGCAATAAAATAGTGCAACGCAGTTCATAATGACAACAAATTGGTTTGGATTTAGCAAATGCATGGTTTATTTCTCACATAAAATGTTTTCAGAAACACATTTCAGTGAACTATTTTTGTGATATAAGAGAAGAAAATGTATGAATATTTTTAGTGCTTTATAACTACAGTGCTATAAGCAGATTTTAATACATCATAAGTATGTGTATAATGCATTATGGATATTTATGAGTGCATATAACTATAATTATTCAGTGCTATAAGCAGGTTATAATGCATTAATGCATTATAATTGTTTATAATGCATTAAGGATATTTATGAGTGTTTATAACTATAATTATACAGTGCTATAAGCAGATTAAAATTCATTATAAGCAGGTTTAAAATGCATTATAAAACAGATAGACTAAACAGATTATAATTAGGGACGCACCGATACCGATACCGGTATCGGGTCCGATACTGTGCTCATATACTCGTACTTGCAAAACGGTTCCGATATAACGGAACCAATACCACTTTACGGTGGTGCGCCCGACCCCGCTGGGCGGGATCCCACCTCAGCCGGCGTGCACCGGCCCTCACTTTCATTGCGCCACGGGATTTTGCTTGCACCCTCTGACTCGCGCATGCGTCAAGATTCCTTGGTCTCGGCACGACGCGATTGGGGCGCACTGAAGACAGTCCGTTTAGTTTATAACTATAATTTGACAGTGCTATAAACAGATTAAACTGCATTATAAGTATGTTTATGATTCATTATAGTTATGGGCATCAAAGAAAATGTAACCAAAAGTTTACTCTATACTATAAACACACTCTACCTATAGACAGTAATAGACTGACTACACTACAGCTCACAAGGATATAATAAACTATATATTATACTATATATTTTTTTTGCAGAGCAGGCGTACATGTTTCCCAGGTGTCTAGACACAGCATCATGCCTCTGTGAAATTTGTATTATTGCTCCATGGCACTTGCAATTTACAAAAGATCCAGACGGTGGTGCCAGTCCCACAGTTTAAATATACTGTGTATGCCTCAATCTAAAGCAGAGGATTTGGTTCATCTGAAGATCATCACTGAAAATGTATTTTTACTTAGTTTCCCCCCCACCATCTAAATGATAATTTTCTAACAGGGGGCATCAATAACTTAAAGGGGAACACCACGCAAATTAAGTATTCCAATATGTTATTTCCATGGCGTAGGAAAGTTCAATAAACATCAGTGAACATGAGCCAGAAACCAGAGACGTAAGTCTCAAACTTGTGATGTCATAGGCTATAAAGTCTGGAGCTGCTCCGTAGACAATGAATGGGAGACACACAGAATGTTTGTTTTCTTTTTTTATACCCAATGATCTACCCTTGTCAATGAGTATAGAAGCAAAGAAGTGAAACTCTGGTGCTTTTTTGACAACAGCCACTAGATGGCGCTATGGCTATGAGTCCATGGCTATGGATGTATAAAAAAACGTTTGTAAATCAGAGGATTATTTTTTTTTTCAGATAAATGAACTTCCCAGTATGAACACTTATGTCCTAAAAGTTGTAAACTGAACTAACAGCTGAATCTAAAGTTATTTTCCTCGGCATAATGAACGTGCATCAGACCCACGGGACCGCACCGCCCTGCACTCATATGACATATCCGGTTCTGTCAGCTTCCTGCTGGCTGTATGCGGCTGTAAAACACAACCTCTTATACATCCATTTCTAACTTCCATTAAAGTCCATCGCTCACTTTATGCTCCTCTGGGAATCAGCCGGGCAAAAAGGTTTAATAAATAAATCAGTAAATAAATAGTTATAGTAGTATGCATATTTGTAATATTTTTATTGTTCAACACAGACCATTTCGGTAGACATTAATTATGACAATAAAATAGAGATCATTTTGTTTTACTTTTGTACGGCACTTTATAGGCGGAGGTTTTGCTGGCGTCCGGTAGTCGTTTTCAGTTACGCTGGAAGTCAGTCACAGTGTGGGGTGCTGAGAGAATGTCTAACACAGTCTCACGACAATTTAATCTATTTGATTCGTGTACATAGACCCGAATTTCTTTTTTTTTCGTGGCACTCAGCATGACTTTCAACAACGCATTTTTTTTTTCCTACCAATGTCCAGGAACACGTGACACACATGTCAATGTCCACTCCAGTCTTTTCAAAATAAAACTATTTAGGCTTGGGAGAAGATCGCGGTTTGGGTCAACATAACACCGGAAGTGGCGTAACTTGAGTACAGAAGTTACGTGACAAATAAATCAACTTCAACTTGTGGTTTCACACGGGACATGAAAACACCGGTGTCCTGGGCAAAAGTCCTGTGTTTTTACCGACCCATCTACCCCGATCTCCTCCCTACGTGGTGTTTGCCGTTCATTATACTTTCCGGTTCACAATTACGTGGATTACATACAAATTGATTTTGTGTTGACCACCACGAAAATAATAAGTGAACTCCGTAAATTTCGTGACTATTTGACAACCTGCTGTGCTGTGACTGTGGCTGATTATGTGGAGCCACAGAACGTTTGTTTTCTTTTTTTATACCCAAATGAGCTTTATTATATTGTAGTGTTGTGAGTTGTGAAACAAAAAAATGTTCCCATGTACTCAGAACATTCCCCTGGCTACGCTCAGTGTCATCTAGAACATCTCTCCCAATTCATTGTCTATGGAGCAGTTCCACACTTTATACTAGGGATGCACCGATACTGATACCGGTATCGGGTCTGATACTGTGCTCATGTACTCCTACTCGTACCTGCAAAACGGCTCCGATACCATTTTACAGTGGTGCGCCCGACCCCGCTGGGCCGGGATCCCACCTCAGCCGGCGCGCACCGGCCCTCACTTTCATTGCGCCACGGGGTTTTGCTTGCACCCTTTGACTCGCGCATGCATTAGACTCCTTGGTCCGTGTTTCGAGACGGGTCGGGTGGGTTGCCAACATCGCCGCAGACCCCTGATGCCTTTTACGTGGGCCGAGCCCCAATCTGGCGGCACAACACGGTTGGGGCGCACTGAGGACAGTCCGCCCCGGTCGACAGTCGCACTGGGAGCAGGGAGCCCTCCCCGGCGGGGAGAGAGGGTGCAGCGAGCACTTTGTCCACGGTGCGGCGAGGTCCGGGCGGGAAGCGCTGTAAAGCTGTGGCCGCGAGCCACCTTCGCCCTGAGCCTTTCCAAGCCGACCTAGAGCCGGTGGCGGCGCACCGCCTCGTATGCGGGACTCCCCAGCCTGCCGTGTGTCGCTCACACCCTCCAGCTGGCTGTTAACGACGGTCTTTTGGCACAGAGAAGTACTCGTATCGGTACTTGATATTGGCGAGTACCAAAATGTAGGTACTTGTACTTGTACTCGGTCTGTAAAAAAGTGGCAACGGTGCATCCTTACTCAGAACATTCCCTTGGCTACTCTCAGTGTCATCTAGAACATCTCTCCAAGTTCATTGTCTATGGAGCAGTTCCCTATGACATCACAAGTTTGAGTTTTTCGCGCTCTAGTTTTTGGATTTGGGAGTGCTTTGTTCATGTTAATTAATATTTTTTTGGACTGTTTTAGACATTAGGAATAACATGTATGGATTTAGAAAATGGGCGTAGTTCCCCTTTAAACCATGTTCCAAATGCTCAAAATAATTTTTTGGGCATCAATATTAAACTACACTGAGAGCAGTCAACCTTGATAGCAAGTCCCTGTGGAACTAGATACTCGAACACACACACGCGCGCGCGCAAACAGGGTGCTGCTCTTTTAAATCCACCTGTTCACGCGCTCCCTGCTCGCTGCTGCTGATTTGTCAGGGAGAGAAAACTGTATTTTTTTTTTTAACGCCTTGTGCAGGAAGTGGCGAGGAGCTCCTCATCATCACCACCACAACACCATCATCACCACCACAGATAGAGCAGAGCCGCCGCCGCTGGATGGATTACCTCCACAGTCATCTCTCTCTGGATGCTTTTGCGCACCATGCGAACCTCCTCATTTGATTGCTTGTGATTACATGATCGCCCATCATCATCATCATGCCGCTGATTTGAGAGCAGCTTTTTGACTCCGGAGTGAGTCGCATCGCCGCTGCTGTCTGCCTGGAGGAGGACGCGCGGCGCGGCGCGGATCATCTGGAGAGCTTCTTCTTCTTCTTCACCGCAACAATTTGTTGCAAACAGCTATGTTTGGGGCTGAAGTCATGGTGCCGGTACCGCATCGGCTCCTCATGGCACCGTGAGAGAACTTTCCTCCAGACTCCCCCTCCCCCTTTTGTTCCTCCTTCTTTTCTTGTTTTAGATGTGGATCTTTGGGAAATCCTCCACCGTTTCCCTCTTTCAATTATGTTCACTTTTGCTGCCTTCTGCTACATGCTGTCTCTGGTCCTCTGCGTGTCCCTCATCTTCTTCGCAATATGGCACGGAGTACCTTTGAATTTTTTCTCATGTTTTGTAACTAGCGGATGGATCTGATCGTCGGGGGGGGAAAGGTGCGCAAATGAGGACGCACAGGTGCGTAATTAGTGGCCGATTTCACATTTTCAAATGTCTTGTTAAACATTAGGATCATTTTCTGGCAGATATCTCCCTTCAACACGACAGGTGCGCACCTGTATCTCCATCTCCATCATTCATACATGCATCACCTCTTTTCCTCTCATCTGGCTACTTTCCACATGCATGCTGACCCAAATTTGATATGCAGAAAGGCTTTGCAACCCTGTGCTAGATAAATTAAACGACCTTCCTTCCAGATCAATTAGGAAACCTTGTAGTGTAGCCTCCCCCCCTTTCCATCTCCCTGCTCTGCCTTTAATCAAGCCTCAGCTCAGCTATTCACCAGTGCCAATACTGACTGACTGACTGGCATTATTATATTTGAATAATCTAATTATTTGCTCCCAGAGCCACATCTCCATCATGCAGAGAGGGGGGCCTTATGTAAAGACATATTTGGGTCAGGTCTTCCAGCCTATTGCCCCCACAAATCTGCCTTTTCCATGGAAACAGCAACTAGACCTGATGCACTTGGGATGACTGATCATCTGGCAATTACAGCTAATAGTCGGGTCTGCCTGTCTGTCAGACAGTGGCCCATGTTTCTGCTCACAGAGCAGAAATAACAGCGAGAGTGAGAGTGCAGACACCCATGATATAGTAGTTAGAACTGAGTGGTAGTGCCAAAAAAAAAGCAAAAAAATAGACAGCACCTTTATGATGCTAGTGACACTGAGAATGAAATTCATCACCGAGAGTTCATTATAGAGGGACAGGAAAACCACATCAGTTCTGTCTGTGATGTACATTCAGCACTGGATCACAATGGAACACGTCATTCTGTAGCTTCAGCAATAATCCACATCGTACCAGGCTTTTATTTTGCATTCTGCTTAAAATGGCAGAAAACAGCAGAGATGTGCCTCCTCCACTGATTTCCCGTTTGTGACAAACTAGACGTGCGGCATAATAAGCCGGTGGTGGCTCCATACCGCGAGGAAACATCATTATGGAGAGGCTGAGCGCGGGAGTGTGTGGAGCCAAGGCTGCACGTTAACCAGACAGCCACCTGCCAAACGCTGGGAGATTTTGGCTGCATAACTCTTTCACTTCTATCAACCACTTTGGCAGGTAGCCACATCTCCGTCGCTCTTTTGTTTTTATCTTCTTGAATTTCAAGAACTCTGTCTGGTTTCAAAGAGCTGCTGAATCCTGCTGCCACAGTGGCCACTTGACCAAAAAGGTTCATTTTAATGCCCACGAACAGCGGTGCATCACTGAAAAGAGCAAGCGTGCTGGCCCACTCATTGACAAACTACCCAGGGTAAAAATCAAACTATAAATAAAGTGAGTAAATTAACTTAAAAAGACGAGGTATGTCACCATACCAGAAATTTAGTAGTCGATACCAATACCAATGAAATTCCACGATTCTCGTTACCAGTTTGATACCACAGTTAAAAAACAAAAGTAAAAGTCCCATGTACTTCCAACATCCATTCCTTTAACTTCCTAACAAACACCGGTATGCAAATTGGTAAAAAACAAGTCATAATTTCCTCTGTGTTATCTATTTTATATTGCTGTGAAAACATCTCTTTCAAACAGCTGGATTTATTCAAGCTTCTAGCTAAGAATACATTTTTACAAGATTCGATTTTAATTAGGGCTGTCAATCGATTCAAATATTTAATCGTGATTAATCACGATTGTCCAGCGTTAATTGCCATTATCTGCTCAAGATGTACCTTAAAGAAAGATTTGTCAAGTATTTAATACTCTCATCAACATGGTAGTGGGCAAATATGCTGCTCTATGCAAATGGATGTAATTATTACCTCAACCAAGGGCGAAGTCCGAGGAAGGAGGTCATGTTTTACCCGGTGGTAGTTTGTCTGTTAGCAGGATTACTCCAAAAGTCTGCAATGGATTTGACTGAAATGATTTGGAGGGATGGGGTGTGGCACAATGAACAATCCATTAGATTTTGCACTGGCTCGTGTGTTTGACCAATCATCATACACTTATGTCTCTCAGTAGGGGTGTAACGATTCTTCTACTACATCATCATATCAATTTATATTCCTACAATCCAACTACAAGGATAGGTACTCGGCAAGTTGTCCTTCACGGGAGAAGTATGTCGATCTAAAATCGATTTGCAAGGTAAATAATCGATTGTATCGATACTACGAATTTGCACCTTGTATTTAAGAACGACAAACGTTATACGGATGTATTTTTTTTATCACTTTTAATAGCAAAGAAAGATGTTAAACGTTACTCTGGTTCACTCTCTGTGTGTATGACGTCATCGACGTGCGCCAGCAACGCCAATCTCAGAGAGATGACGACAAAACGAAGCATGGCTGATGGCGAGGAAGAGCAAGACGAGCGAGAGATGTTCGAGCTGCGTTTGAGGTCCAGCGTGGAAACATTTTGGCTTTTGCAAAAAAAAAGGGAGATGATAAAATTCTGGCTGTTTGCAGAATATGCAAAGGCCAGATAAAATAGAACGGCAATACGACCAATCTTTCCACGCACCTACTGACAGCGGTTTAACCTGCTGCTTCTATTCTCATTTTCACTATTGCTCTACCTTTGTAGTGCAAATTGAGAACAATATCAGCAGGTTATACCACTGTTCATTTAAAGGGACTGTTTGTAACGTCTTGCACGTATAAATCATTGCAGGTTGGTGTCCCATGTGTGCTCGTGTGTGGCTACGCTGTTCAGATGAGACTCCAACACAAACTACACGGAGGCACCACAACCACAAAGTTATGGCCTTTGAAATGCTGTCCGACGTGGGCGCATTTCAGTTGAGCTGAAGCCAACAAACGTCTGCTTCCTGACTGTCAAAACGGCTCACAGGGGTATGTTTTGCCAGACTGATGTTTTCCTGTTAGCTAAAGCTGGTTAATATTTCATTCTTCTATTTCCCCCTTTCAGTCACTGATCCACCCTTGCAGTGTTCTCAACGACTTTAAAAAAGTGAAAAAAAAATAAAATAGATTAAAATATATATATATATATCCTTGCAGAGAAAGATCTCTTTCATTAAAGTAAATACATAGCATGTAAAATCAAAGATATATATGTATATAGGGCTGTCAAAGTTAACGCAACATTTAAAGTCAGAGTTAAGCAGGCTCAGTTTTAAAGCTTGAGTGAAGATACTGACGTCATATGAAACTAGAAAAACCTAATGAAATATTAAATATTTTAATCGATTGACCTAAAAAATATATTGTGTGACCACACCGCAAGAACTAGGAACGATTGCAGTTCTTAAACGGACATTTTGGTGGACTTTTTTAGCTCCTATTTCAGAGTAGGTACTCTATTAGCACAAGCTAATGGGCTGGTTGTGGTAGAAATCAACCGTCCAGAGATCAAGTCTTTTAAAATAGACCTTTATTACGAGTAACAGAGGCCGAGTTAATCTGCAGAGTAACTGGAGTACCAGTGAAAACACAATGTCTACAGTATATGTCTATAGTATTACAGAATGAGTACACATAGTTGAGAACACTCCTCCTAACTGTTGCCTACCTTTGTCTCTTGTTTCTTGTCCCTTGGGTGCTATTCTATCCACAAAAGGATTTGCTAATATCTTAGTTAAAGTGGCAGTAGGCAACAATACTTTGGCATAATTTGGCAAAAATTCCATAATAACCTTTCAGCATATTGTAATTCAAGTGATCTGAGAGAAAACTACACCTCTGCACCTCCTCATGGCTCTGTTTACAGGCTTTAGAAAATCTTGCCCGTGACGGCAGACTTTGACCAATCACAGGGCATTTCAGAGAGAGCGTTCCTATTGGCTTTTCCACAAAAGGAGATGCGCGTTCACGTCTGGTCTCTGCAGATAGTGAAAGCCTCGGTCAATGGCGGAACAACCTACTGAAAAGCTTGATATTCCAGCATTGGCAGCAACTGCCTACACCTCAAAACAACCCAAAAAAAGAAAGACAGACTTTCAAAAAGACAGTCCACAAGAGAGTCCGACAATAAGCGGAATAAAACGCGTGTCAATATCGGCGAAGCGTTTCAGCGGTGGAGAGATCTCCGGGACAGCATCGGCCTCACGTTGGACTCTGAGCTTGCAGTTCTTCTCCTAGATAGGTAAGCTACTAACTTCGTTTTCCTGTAATATCTAAATGTTTTGTACTGATTTGTTTGTAGGTAGCTTTACCGTGAAAGCAGGCGATGAGTAGCCAGGTTGAATGTACGTTAGCCTTCTGCTAACCGTAGCCCGAGGCTTGCTGCGGCTAATTCAAGTCCATGTTTATGTTTATGTAGCTACTGTAGCTGGATCCCTGAATCACAGTCTGTCATCTCAAAGGACCCATAAGTTTACTAAGCGAAAGAACGGACGGTAATTCCCATAGAATTGCCGCTATATAACGACACATCACAGTCAGTAGTACTCGATACAGTAACCTGTGTGAGTAGTGTTACTCATACAGTAACGTTACTCATACAGTAATGTTACTCATACAGTAGTGTTAGTCATACAGTAACATGTATGAGTAACGTTACTCATACAGTAACGTTACTCATACAGTAGTGTTACTCATACAGTAATCTGTATGAGTAGCGTTACTCATACAGTAGTGTTACTCATACAGTAACCTGTATGAGTAGCGTTACTCATACAGGTTACTAATTATGGTAGCATATGAGTTATATCCTGCATTCTTGGTGGTTATATTCTGGTCTCAGAGTTTGTGATGAGCAGTAATGTGATCTTATTCTCTTATTATTTCATTGTGCTTAGTATGACATCACTTGATTTGAATGCTGACCGCATCAATGTAGAGGAGTTCAACAACATTCAGAATTCCATGTAAGTTTATCTGTTTTTGAATTTCCTCTTTATATTTTGAGCATGTGCCCCTTTGTATATTGGTGCAAGATAATATTACTAAATAATTTGATCCTGTCTATAGCATTGACTGGGCAGATGACACCTTGTGCCACGCTGAAGAGACAGAGTCTGTCTCATCTTTGGAGGAGGAGACCAGGGAAGTCGACAGTGATGACGACAGTGATGCTGATTACATCTTCCCTTTGTGTGTCCGGTAAGTCACTGTGGTGTGTAATTGTCTATCCATCCATTTTCTTTTTTTTTTGGTGTCACGGGAGGGGCCTATAGCTTATGTTCACATTCAGTGAGTGCAAGGAATGTGATTACATAACAGGTGTCCTACATGTCTGAAATTATGTATCCATTTCACAGTGCTTTTTTTGTGATTCATAATATTTTCCCAACAGAACTGGTGTTGCCCTCCCCTCTACGAGCATTCGCTTGAATGCACTTCCAGCCATAAGTATGGAGGACACTGTGCATGACTCTTCAGACGTCGGTCCCACTCTCACAGATGCACTTGAGATGCCAGAAAAGCTCCAGCCCCAGAGAGAAGATGAGGTCATTGGCCAGCCAGCTTCTATTGCCTATCATCTAAACTTGAAGCTGCTGGCTGAGTACCTTCTGCTGCCCATCCCCATGTGTACCGCCAAGGACCCTGTTACCAATGCAGCATGCCAGGCCCATGGACCCTTTCAGGTGACGGTCAAATCCAGGGCCACAGCTGCCATCATTGAGTGGGTGAGTATTTATTTTACAGTATTGATATTATGTTGTCTTTTTTAAATGTTTTAACAATGTAAGCAGCAAATCGTAATTGCTGCATCACAAACTGTTACAAACTGCCTTGGTGGGAATTGGGCAAGGCTGTGAAGAATCTTGTACATTGAGCTGACACCAGCCAGGAACAGCCATTTTTGGAAAATATATGTACTTCATGACTTTGGAGTGTGTGGTACTTTTTGCCCATATTATGTGTTGTATAGTGCAAAATATATGCAGCACCGCACTAAGCTTTGATATGCACAATAAAACCCATTTTGCTTTCTGTCACTCTTCTTTTTTTTCTAGACGTTTCCCTTTGGTCATATTGTGTGGCGTTCGAGTTCACAGTCCGCTCTCAAGTATGGGATGCTGATAGGGGACTTCATGTTGGCTGTCAATATCCTCCTCTCTGGAAACAACTATGCGAAAGTGGCATTACTGTTCAAATTTATGAACATGGGGATGGTGGGAAGGTCCACATTTTTCAAAATACAGGACACCTACTGTGTGGACACCATAAAACAGTTCTGGGAAGAAAAGCGAGGATTAGTTATTTCCCAGCTAAAGCCCAAAGCCAGTGTCGTGGCCCTGGGTAAGTTCTATTTTGACATAGATTTGTGGATATGATACTGACAAATACCGGTTGTTGTACAACCGGAAGTGGTCAGTATCATATCCACTAGAGTGAATCATAAAAAAAGTGTGTTCCAATTTCTGAAATTATTATTTATGTTTTGTTTTAAAAGGAGATGGTCGGATGGACAGCCCTGGATTCTGTGCACAGTACTGCACATATAGTGTGATGGAGAATGACTCTAAAGACATCATCTCCATGGTGACAGTGGACAAACGTGAAACGGCGCGGAACAGTGTCATCATGGAGAAGGAAGCCTTCATCCGGACTTTTGACACACTTCGTCAGTAAATAGGAAATTTGAGCGAAATATGCTCATATCCAGATAGCTGCACTCTTTAGTACGTATATAGGTTTTTAGTTTGTTATTCATTTTTAATATGTGTGTTGATTTGTGCAGGAGTCGTGCAGATGTCTGTACTTACAAATGTCTTTTGTTCACTGTTCATACAGCCAAGGGCATATATAAGTCATGGGGAGTTCGCCATACCCTTGACATGTGGCACGGATCGAAAAACCTTGGAAAGAAGATCCACCAGGTAATATTATGGAATGTATTTCATTTGAACTCATTGTCACTTTGTCACAAAACTTGCTTACACCAATAATTTTCTTTGATTGTTTTTGCATTTCATTCTGTGGTCATGTGAGCCAGCAGAAGGGGTGCTCCATTTTACTCATTTGGAGCAAGGATGTGTGCAACCACTTTTGGTTTTGTGCCAAAATGTCGGCAACCTATGACGACTTCTTTGTAAGTACTATATGAACTGTTATTTATATTGCTACACTTGTGGAGCCAGAAATATTTCACAGCTGCAGACATCATTTCAGCGTTATGTGTCGGATCATTGCTGATGCGTTATTGTTCTCTTAGGACATGTGGGCTGGCCTACTCCATCACGTCACAGGAGAACACGAGTGGGCTCTTGGCGTCTGTCACCATGGACCCTTGTCGGACAACAGGGACAAGGAATGGATAGAGAAGGGATCTGTGGCACACAGAGCACTCATTGAGATAGTGCTAAATGCACGCTGGCTGGGTGAAGTAGTGAAGTACCTGGGATTTAGGTATGTGGGCATGGGTTTTACATGTAATGTTTATGTTCACAAGTATTTAACTCAAACAAAGGAAGCTCCTGGCTTACTCCCTATAAACCCACATAGGGAAGAAAAAAGTGAGTAAATCTTGGGAAAGATTATGCAGAGAGTGGGTCCCTTTTTGAAAAATCTCTAAAATACAGATGATTGTAAATCATGCAGTGACTTGATCAAAGTCCTTTTTATTTTTTTACTGTCCACCACTGATTGTGACTATATGTATCAACTAATGACTAATGACAACATAAAAGATCTAATACTTGTTTTTTACTGTTTAGGTCTACAGCAGAACTTGAGTCCTTTCACAACCACATACTGATGTATACTTACTTTATACTTTATTGTCAGACAGGTCTGAAATTTGTTTTGCATAACAGCAGCTCCGTTTGCAACATCACAGAAAGGACAAAGACAATAAACAAGGATACAAACATTTAAACATTACAATCACAGAAGACAATATTCAGGGCCCTTTAACGCACATTTGATCTGGGATTAGGCTCCATATTTAGTTTAAGGATTGACTGATGCAAAAAAGAGTGCTTCAGTCTAACCTTATTAAATCGTGGAACCCTGTATCTCCGATTCGATGGTAACAGTTGATATTCACTGTTCAAAACATGATTGGGGTTAGAGACGATGTTGTTAGCCAGCCTTAAGATGTTATTATGATAGGCTGATTCATAGAGTTTCTCAAGGGGTTGACCAACAATCTTTGAGCAGATTTTCATTTGTTGGAGCAGTTTTGACTTTAAAGTAGTTGACAAATTCCTGTACCATGTAGTATAACAATACTGCAGGACACTCATAATCACAGAAGTAAAAAACAATAGAAGAATTTGTTTACTCGCCCCAAAAGACCTGAGGCGGCGGAGAAAGTAAATTCTTTGTTTTGTCTTTTTACAGACAAATTCAATGTGGTCTTTCCAAGATAACAGATGATCAATCATTACTCCCAAATATTTATATGAAAATACCTGCAGGATTTTTTCGTTATGAATAACAATAGGAACTTTATGAGAATCAGATGGTGAACCAAATACAATTTCTTCCGTTTTCTTTGTGTTTATCTGAAGAGCATTACTGTCACTCCACTCGACCATTTTGTTCACGCCATGTTGGTGCAGCTCAGGGTTGTCCGAGTGACTTAACAGGGATATTATAGCCGTATCATCAGAATACTTTAGGATGTATTGATTTGGTGTATTTGTACGACAGTCATCGGTGTAAAAGGTGAAAAGCATAGCTGAACTCACGCAACCCTGAGGGGCTCCGATGTTGGTCGTGATGGCAGTGGAAAGGGTTTTATTTATTTTTACAATTTGAACTCTGTTAGTGAGAAAGGAGGCATACCAGTGTATCAAATAGGGATTCAGTTCCCGCTGGACCATTTTTGACACCAAGATGTCTGTCTGTATTGTATTGAAGGCTGATGAAAAGTCTAGAAAAAGGGCTCTTGCATAGGTTTTTGGTTTGTCTAAATGTTTTGTAATAATATGAACCAGAGTGGCAACAGCGTCTTCTGTACCACAACCCTGCTTATATGCAAATTGATATGGATCAAGTTTGTCTTTTGTTGTACTGACAAGATATTGGAGCAGAATTATTTCTAGAGATTTCATAATCACTGAGGTAAGGGCTATTGGTCTAAAATCCTTGTGTTCTTTAGGACATGGTATTTTGGGTAAAGGTTTTATGTGCGCAGTTTTCCATGACAGAGGTACAGTGTGTGTGTCTATAGAAGCCTGAAAGACTGGTTGCCACACTGGTGCCAGCTCGGTTGCAAAGTTCTTCAGAAGGAAAGCGCTGCATTCATCCGGTCCAGCAGCTTTCTTGGAATTTGTACACCGAAAACTTTTCCTAACATCTTCGACAGTGATGACAATTCTATCTGAGGTAGTTGGTATAATAGTTTTAAGTATTTCAGTGCACTTATCAGAATTATCTAGTGATTCAAATCTGGTAAAGAAAGTGTTTAGGTCGTTGGCAAAGCAAAATTCATTATCTGTCACAATAGGTTTAGTTGGAGATGACATTCCTGTCATAGATTTCATGGTATCCCACACCTTTTTAGAGTTATTAGCTTTAAAGGCATCTTCCAGAAGCTGTCTGTGTGCCAGTTTTGCTTTCCTCAATTTGATTTTGAGCTCTTTTCCTGTCTGTTTAAGTGCTCCATAATCTTTGTTTTTGAAAGCCACTTTCCTTGTATTTATTACTTGTATTATGTCCCTGGTCACATATGATTTATTATTTGGATAGATTTTAATCTCCTTTGTGGGGACAACCAGCTGTACACAAAAATGTATATAATCATTTGTAACAGTAGTCATTTCTTCTAGTGATCCCTCCTGAAAGATTTCCCAATTTGTCCAATCAAAACAGGCTTTCAGTTGCTCCCTACTTTCATTTGTCCATGTCCTTATCACTTTCTTTTCAGGTTTACTTTGCTTGAGTTTGGTCTTATACACTGGGATCATGTGCACAACGTTATGATCGGAATTTAATATGGGTGGCCTACACTTGGAAACATAGGCACCTTTAACGTTTACAAAACACTTGTCCAGGATATTGTCTTTTCTTGTCTGGTCCTTAACATACTGTTTGAACCCAGGTAACACAGTCTCCAAGTGGCACTGGTTCAAGTCCCCCACCACTATAGCCGGTGCATCGGGGTGGCTGAGTTGTAGCTCATGAACACAGTTAGCTATGGTGCTGGCCGCTGGGAGGCGCGTACACAACAAACAGCAGTATACATCCAAACTCTCTAGGTAAATAAAAAGGTCGTAACGTCATGCCGAGAATTTCTACATTGGGATCACAGATCTTATATTTAACTGAGTGCAATCTGCACCATAGATCATTTATGTACGCGCAAGTACCGCCTCCCCGAGTTTTTCCAGAGTCCACATCCCTGTCTGCCCGCACAAGGGTGAATCCTGGGACTTCAAAGAGAGAGTCGGGCATTGTAGCTTGTAGCCAGCTTTCCGTGAAGCATAACAATGATGCCTCACGAAATTCGTTACAGTACCTTGTGTATGTCCGTATCGCATCCACTTTATTGCTCAGCGAGCGCAAGTTTGTAAGAACAATAGACGGAAGAGGTGGCCGATTGAATCTCCGCCGTAGTCGGTTCCGAATACCCCCCCTTTTTCCTCGTTTCTTTTTCCTATTCGTTCTGATCAGCTCCTGAGGGATGTTATCCAGCATCGAATGGTAGACGTGGCTTGATGTCATCTCCCGTGTCAGCTCGGGTTGTAGCTCCAGCAAAGTCTCTCGACTGTACGAGCGTGCGAGGCACGGCTCCTCGCCACACCTGTCCATGTTGCCACTCAGGTGTGCGGTTGAAAATTGCACCGACAAACATTGTCCACGGAGGCCAATAATCCACAGAATCAGAAGCGTAGTTTTCAGGGCAGTCATCATCTTACACTTTACACAGGGACAGTTCTTACAGACGCAACGATTTAGACAGCAATTAAACAAAAACAAAAAACAAAACATAGAGCAAACGGAGCATACTGAGACGCAGTGCGCAGCCGAGCAGCGCACCGGCTGTAATTCTTGCCAGCAAGAGATTCAGTTTCACCCCGCCCGTCTATTCAGCTCGCACCCTACTTGCTGGTTTGGATTATAATCATCATGTCCACCGACCAGTGCAGAGAAAAGCTGATGGCTCCATTGAGTAAGTTCTTAAAATTGACAACAGTATACCCACTAAAACGGAAATATATTAGTTTTATAATATAAGGTCAAATTTATACATGAATAATTATAATGAATGTTGCCCTTGCACAGGCAGCAGTTTTGCAAATTTATCACAAATTCATTTTTCAATAACCATCTTTTCCTGTTTCGGTCATATGCTAATTTCATTATGTCAGATACCGGAAGCTGTACAACAAGAAGTCGCGGAAGTGGAGCCTGTACACAATGAAGGTCGACAAGGACTATGGCTACATTCCTGACCTCTAGAGGGCCATCCTCCGTAGCCGCACCACAGCAGCCAGAGGCCTGATGACCCGCGGCAGTATGGTGTGCTATGTGGTATTCCACCTCCAACCACAGAGGAGCTACTGCACACACAAGTCAGTCGACGACAAGGTATAGAAGTTCTTTCAGTGGGCCTCATTCAACATCCCTTCAGAAACCCAAATTGCATGTTTTCACACTAACCCTTGCAGCCTTCACAACATAGTTTCTCATTACACTGATTCTAGTTGATAAAGGTTGCATATAGATTTTGTTAATTACAAGCAGCTTTTTGACGACTGCAGAGATGTTATATGAAAGGTATCATTTATGATAATGTAAAGACATCACGCATTGACACACAAAAATAGACGCATTGACATATTGTCATTGAAATAATATGGTACTATAGCATGAGAGGCAGAGTAAGAAACTTCTCAACCAACAAAAGACCAGCATAGAGTTGCATGCTAAATAAGTTATTATATATGCATTACAGCACCCTTTTAAAAAATATTATAGCCTATATACAGACGTAGGCAAAGTTGTTGGTAACGTTCCGTTAAAGAGAGAAAAACCCACAATGGTCACTGAAATAACTTGAAACTGACAAAAGTAATAATAAATAAAAATTTACTGAAAATGAACTAATGAAAATCAGATATTGTTTTTGAATTATGGTTCAACAGAATCATTTTAAAAAACAAACTAATGAAACTGGCCAGGACAAAAATGATGGTACCCCTAGAAAAGATGTAAAATAATGTGACCATAGGGACATGTTAAACTAAGGTGTGTCCTGTAATTAGCATCACAGGTATCTTCAAACTTGTAATCAGTCAGTCTGCCTATTTAAAGGGTGAAAAGTAGTCACTGTGCTGTTTGGCATCATGGTGTGTACCACACTGAACATGGACCACAGAAAGCTAAGGAGAGAGTTGTCTCAGGAGATCAGAAAGAACATTATAGACCTTCATGTTAAAGGTAAAGGCTATAAGACCATCTCCAAGCAGCTTGATGTTCCTGTGACTACAGCTGCACATATTATTCAGAAGTTTAAGGTCCATGGGACTGTAGCCAACCTCCCTGGACGTGGCCGCAAGGGGAAAATTGATGACATATTGAAGAGACGGATAATACGAATGGTAACCAAAGAGCCCAGAACAACTTCCAAAGAGATTAGAGGTGAACTCCAAGGTCAAGGTACATCAGTGTCAGATCGCACCATCCGTCACTGTTAGAGCCAAAGTGGACTTAATGGAAGACAACCGAGGAGGACACCAAATCATAAAAAAGCAAGACTGGAATTTTCCAAAATGCATATTGACAAGCCACAAAGCTTCTGGGAGAATGTCCTTTGGACAGATGAGACAAAACTGGAGCTTTTTGGCAAGTCACATCAGCTCTATGTTCACAGACGCAAAAATGAAGCATCCAAAGAAAAGAACACTGTACCTAATGTGAAACATGGAGGAGGCTCGGTTATGTTATGGGGCTGCTTTGTTGCATCTGGTACAGGGTGTCTTGAATCTGTGCAGGGTGCAATGAAATCTCAAGACTATCAAGGCATTCTGGGGCGAAATGTGCTGCCCAGTGTCAGAAAGCTTGGTCTCAGTTGCAGGTCATGGGTCCTCAAACAGGATAATGACCCAAAACACACAGCTAAAAACACCCAAGAATGACTAAGAACTAAACATTGGACTATTCTGAAGTGGCCTTCTATGAGCCCTGATCTAAATCCTATTGAACATCTGTGGAAGGAGCTGAAACATGCTGTCTGGAGAAGGCACCCTTCAAACCTGAGACAGCTGGAGCAGTTTGCTCACGAGGAGTGGGCCAACATACCTGTCAACAGGTGCAGAAGTCTCATTGAGAGTTACAGAAATCACTTGATTGCAGTGATTGCCTCAAAAGGTTGTGCAACAAAATATTAAGTTAATGTTACCATCATTTTTGTCTAGGCCAGTTTCATTAGTTTGTTTTTTTAAATGATTCTGCTGAACCATAATTCAAAAACAATATCTGATTTTCATTAGTTCATTTTCAGTAAATTTTTATTTATTATTACTTTTGTCAGTTTCAAGTTATTTCAGTGACCATTGTGGGTTTTTCTCTCTTTAACGGAACGTTACCAACAACTTTGCCTACGTCTGTATATGGCCTATATGTGTGACGTTATAGTCAAAACTAAACAACTGATTTCAAAATTCTAACATGCTATTCTTTGTTCATTCGCAGGGCCAAGGACTACCTAAGTGAGCAGCCGACCATAGGAGAAGACGTGACCCCTGCGACACCTCACCTGAGTCGACCCCACCCACACCCCTACTATGGCCACCACTCAAAAATACTGACCAGGGGTCAGACATGTTCTATAGGCCTAGCCCCACTGAAAGATGGTGTACTTATTTTTTAATTTACCTTTTTTAAAACTTTTTTTGTGGTGTGTTATGAATGTTTGGGATTGTCATCTATATTTTTGAATGTAATAAAAGTGTTACCCAAGTGAGCTGAATCTTTTTACTGCATGGTATTGACACTGGCAGTCGTAAACAAAAAAAGCAGGTGGTCATCCTTCAATGGATTTATTTTTACAAAAACAATGGCAAGAATAACAATAAGTAAAATGTAAATACTCTACAAAAATATCACATCACACAGGGGGGGTTGTTTCAGAGCCTGTGTGGGATAAAGCCCACATATTGGTGGTGGGGGTCAGGATATCTGTCCCTAATCCTCCACACACAACAGCTGGGAATTACAGTTCTGTTACCCCGCCCCAAGGCTCCATACTGCCACACAACAAACTGCCGGTAAGCAGCATACCGGAACTGTCTGTTGTCCTCTCCGGGATTGGGTACGTCCTGCTGAGCCCTAATGTCGTTCCAGATCCTCCTGGCCAGGCGAAGGACACCCTCATGGAGGATGTAGAGGTCCACATGAGGTAGCAGGGAAATGCAGTTCTGTGGTGGCTGGCCACAGCACTTCCTTTCCACGTCAGTGGGCATTTCCCTGCACCTCATGCAGACACCACTCAGGTTGATTGGGGTCCTGGCCAGGAGGACCTGGTGGAGGAGCGCTGACCATTAGATCAAATATGAGGCTGGGATCCCTCAACAGACATCTCCCCAGAAGCTCCTGACACTGCTGCAGGCTCAAACACTGAATTCTGGCCTAGAAAGACAGTAGATCAGGGAAAAAGTATTACTTTATTTATGAATAAACAATAATGATCATAATGTGGACATAAAGTATGGACATGTTATATTTTGAGATACCTGTTCATCTGATATCTGTCGAGCTTGTAGTTGTTGTACTCTGCTGAAGTCATCTTCAGCCAGAGGGTCTTCAAGCTGACTGTCCTCTCCCCCGGCCAGACCCTCTGCCACGTCCACGTCCACGTCCACTAGCTCGCCCTCTTCCTCGCCCTCTTCCTCTTCCTCGTCCATTCGTAGCCGGCTGCTCCAGGACATAGTCAGGATCTGACTCGACGGTGCTCTGTTAGTAATAGATATGTAACAGATGTAAAATTACCATTTCCATTATGAATAACATGGTCATGGTTTTATTTATTTTCAGATGTGTAAAGTTATCTATACAGACTAAAAACACTAAAGTTAGAAAGATAGCATTACTGAAACTTGAAGAAGCAACTGACCGTTGGCTAACGTTAGCCAGCTAGCTATGCTATAGATTGAATAAAACATTGGGCTACGTTGTTTCTAAAGTTTAGCTCGTCATTTCGTCTAGAAAATAAACAATTGCTTTTATTCGGTCTATAAACGAAACACTTCAAATGCAGCAAAGTCTTACAATACTTTAGCTTTTGTTGTCGTCGGTCTCTAGCGTTATTTTACACTAAGCATAAATACTGTTTGTTGTCATATGTTCAAAGTTGTCCGTGGTAGCTAAATGTGGTCTGTGACAAAGTATTTTTCTCACCTGTGACTCAGCCATGGTAACTGTTGATGTCGTTAGAAGATGATGTTACCATGGTAACTGTTGATGTCGTTAGAAGATGATGTTACCATGGTAACTGTTTATGTCGTTAGAAGGTAATGAGTAGCTCGCTGCGGTAGCCTCCTCAGATGTAGCGAGCACGTATGAAGCGCGTGCATATGCCTGTTCTCGTGTGGGGGGAGGGGCTTCGGACAGAGAGGAGAGAGAGGTGAGAGCAGCTCGAGGGGATGCAGGATTTTGAGTTTTCCGGATTTCTACGCACTGCAGCTTTAAACACTTTATCTGCCCCGCTGATGACCTGTTGAAAGATTAATAGTCATGTTGGTGAAACAGGAAGTTCATGCTCTGGGCATTGTGCCTAAAGTCAGCAAAGGTGTTATCCTTTAAACTGCAGCGTGTGTGCAAACTGATAGGAAAACAGTGAAAAAGCAGACTATATGTCCAATACGCAAAAATTCTTTATAGGTCACAGTGTGTGAAAACCAGTACATGGTTCCAAAACTTGTATTATTGCATCATTGTGTATAATATGTTTCCTCCTGCCCTGACTATTCTGCACATTCCTGTATCGTCATATTGATCGAATAACATTTAGAAAACCAAAAAGGTGGGTTTTTGGTGTTTATTTTCATGACAAAAGCCCCCTGTAGTTGTACGGAGTAGCGCCGACGAACGCTGGTCCTCTCCTCCGGCAGCCGAATTGACACATTTGCATAATGGACGTATGAGCACATTGAGACAATGAATGAGACATAGAAACTAATTTGCACACTAAATTTTGGCGAGGAAAAACTGTCATGGCCATTTTCAAAGGAGTCACTTCACCTCTGACCTCCAGATATGTGAATGAAAATGGGTTCTATGGGTACCCACAAGTCTCCCCTTTACAGACATGCCCACTTTATGATAATCACATGAAGTTTGGGGCAAGTCATAGTCAAGTCAGCACACTGACACACTGACAGCTGTTGTTGCCTGTTGGGCTGCAGTTTGTCATGTTATGATCTGAGCATATTGTTTTATGCTAAATGCAGTACCTGTGAGGGTTTCTGGACAATATCTGTCATTGTTTTGTGTTGTTAATTGATTTCCAATAATAAATATATACATACATTTGCATAAAGCAGCATATTTTCCCACACCATGTTGATAAGAGTATTAAATACTGGACAAATCTCCCTTTAAGGTGCATTTGGAATAGATAAATAAATAAATAAATCATTTGCGATTAATCGCGATTAACTATGGACAATCATGAGATTAATTGTGATTAAATATCTTAATCAATTGATATATATATATACCTATATATATACCCCATAAACTGTGATAAAATCACAACATATCACAGTCTGAAGTGATCTATATTGTTTTTGTAAAGCGGTTATCAAATATGGCAATATAAAAGTTATAGACACATTCCAATGTAAATAGTTTTTTATCAATAAATAATAATAGGCCGTCCTTTCGGCACATACTGAGGCGGTTGCTATGGAACGGTGGTTGCTATGGAACATACACTAGCATCTAGCATATTTATTTTTTCATCACAGGCTAGCGTTATATTGATTCCATTATTTGTCTCTTTATTTACATTACTATATGTTGCCATTTACTGTGCAACCACTGAGAAACCAGCGTCAGGAGGATGACTTTGATAACTGCTTGCATTAGGCTTACCACCATCCCCCCTCTTCAGAGGACTCCATGTACTTTGTTTTTATTCTTTTTTTAAATTAATAGCCAATGAAGGTAAAAAAAAGTGATAATACTAATAATAATCATAATCTTAGTCAAACCATATTACTTTAATAATAATAATAATAATAATAATAATAAAAAACAAAACGAAAAAAAGTAGGGTGAATAGGCTGGCCACCTTAATGACATATAAACCAATAAAGAGACAACAACAACAACAAAATAAACCTTTCAAGAGTGGACATGGACACATTTATGTAACCAGACAAATATCAACAATGACAGAAAACAAAAAGCTGACAAATATAGAACAGAGACATAGAAAATAAGGTCCCCTTTTGTTTAAAGGGACTGTTTGCAACTTCTTACACTCTTATAAATCGTTGCGAGTCGGTGTCCGGTGCGCGATCGCGTGTGGCTACGCTGTTCAAACACAAACTACACAGAAGCACCAAAACCGCAAAGTTCTATCTAGTGAAGCCCGTCTGTTAAACAGTGTTAACTCTTCCTGCTCCAGCCCCCCCAACCACGGTCAGAAGACACAGAGGAGACTGTAGCTTTGGTCTCCAGGACCGGAGTCTCTGCTGTACTCTGCTCCTCTGCCTGCCTTCACTCACACACCGCGCTCGTTCTCACTCGCTCCACTCTCACGTGCATGCGCTCACACTCCACACTGCAGAAGAGTTAGTTTAGCTCTGAGAATATCTAGTGAATGTACAGTGGACGTTTGAGCAGAAATAACTGCTGCAGCTCCTCCAGACCAACAGAGGTTTCCCGTGTCTTGTGAAGTGACGGGGCTCCGCAGAGAGAAACATTATCGTCTCCGAACAAAACTCTGGTGTCTCCCCTATTCCTTCTGACCGCGGTCGGGAGGCTGAGGCAGGAAAACACAGGATCAGCATTGATTCATGGAGAGACCTTCGTCTGGTCAGCTAACATTACTGCCAAGCAGCTGAAATATAGAGTGATATTGTGGTTTTAGCTGTCGTGTGTGGCCTCACTGTTTTGAGCGATGCTCGTTCATGTCTATGTAGAGCGAGCACAAGCGTGAGCAACAGGACGCTGACTTTTCTCGACCTAACGGCCACAAGGTGTCGCTGTTAACAAGCAATTTCTGATTCTTACATAGAGTCCCTTTAACTATGTAAAAATGGGTTATATGAAAGGGGTGGGGTTGTAATATGAAGATGATAGTAGTGACGGGGTGGCATTTAGCTCACCGGCAGATTAAGAGGGCAGGATAAGATATGAGAAATGTTTATTGAATTCCAGGTTGATTATTTTGTTAGGCAGAGACTTGCTCTAGTGATTTATGTTCTAAGAGGAGGTTCAACCATTGTTTTATAGGGAGGAGTTGTCTGGATTTCCATTTCAGGGGAATAGTTTTCTTGGCGATAGCTAGAGAAACAAGAAAAGACGTGTTGCTTGGTGTTATTAATCCTGACAGGTCACCAAGAAGGCAGATGGATGGCGATAGTGGAATGTTACATGAGAAACATTCGGAGAGTTTAGCTGTTATGTGTTTCCAGAAGTTTTGAGCCGGGGGGTAGGACCAGAGGGCGTGTAGATAATTGTACTGTGAGTTAGTGAATCCCATTGCGTGCATGTTATGGCCTGTGAGATGTGTGCGGTGTTTTATCTTGCATTGGATCAGTTGTAAATTGATATTTCTGGTCATTTCAAAGGTAGATTGACATATTTGTGTCCAAAAGTTGTTATCCGTGTTGATATTGAGGTCCTTAATGCATTTTTCTATTGGTAGGGATATTGTGGAGTCTGATGTAAACGAGATTTTGGAAAATTTGGAGAGTTGTTTCAGGGTATTCACTATGGTTACGATGTTTTTTATTAATGGGGATGGTCTGAGGGGGTTATTGATTATTTCCATTTTTGCTTTGATAGAGTTCCTCATTTGGATGCATTGTAGATATGTGTTCTTTGCCTATGTTGAATTTGTCGTTTAACTGTTGAAAGGATGATAGTGAGTTATTTGTAAAGAGATGATGCCCCTTGTCTTTCCATTTTTTTGCCCCGTATTGGTTGGTTGTTAATTCTCATATCTGGGTTTTGCCAAAGTGGGGTTAATGTGCACGGAGTAAGTGTGAAATGTATCATGTTATTTGCTTTCCACCAGGCTTGGAGGCTTTTTTTTGTTAGGTGGAGGTGTGTTGCTTGGCATGGCAAGGCTGTTGCTCCACTTGATGATGTCATTCTGCATAATAATTAGCCACGTGCTTCTGTTTTGTCGCACAGAGAGTGTGTATTTTCGGAGCAATGGGCTGTTTTAGTCTGGTGCCATATGACTTTAAGACTCTATATCATGATTTCCAAAGTGTAGTTTAGATAAACTGAGCCATTCCTGTCAAATGATCTAAATGATCAAATGACAAATGATCTGTAGTTTGGCCATCATAATGAAAAACACTAATAATTTACTTGAAACACTTCGGAAGTTATATTGGAAATTCATCATTTGCAGATGGGATAATATCAGTCAGGCTTCTTTCCGGGACATTTTGGGAGATGCAAACCAACACAGTAGGACACACTTTCTAAAGAAGACACACACACACACGCACACAAAAACACACACACACACACACGCAAACACACACACACACACACACACACACACACACACACACACACACACACACGCACACACACACACGCGGTCCCTGTGGACAGCAGGAAAGCTCGGCATCGCGTTCGAGTTGCAAACCAATCGATTACTGTATCCTCACCGCTTCCCCTCGCGGGGCTCAGGGGCAGGACAGCGGCAGGGGAACACTGTAGGAGTCAATAAGCTCAGATATCTGACACGCCGCCGCTGACGATGACAATAACAAAGGCGGATAGCGTGACCGAGTGTCTACGAGTGTGAGTAGGAGAGATTACCAGAGACCTCCAATACACTGGGGCACAAGCTGATCGGAATAGGCAGCTTGGCCAATATTGGCTCAGTCAAATGACACTCGAAGGACTCCATCTCCATCAAATGTCCCCCCCCTTCTATTCACTGTCTTCCTCTCCCATTTACCCGCTAAGTGACTGCACCACCATAAAATACATGCTCTTCTCTTAACATACAACGTATTTATGACGCAGCAATTTTTAAGTCATTAAAGGTGGGAGGTAAGGTGGATTGGTCCAACAAACACAGGACTTTCAACAAGGAGACCGGTGTTTGTCACCAGTGGTCGTGTCCCAAAGTGTTGTTGAGTTATTTTGTAGTGACGTTTGTGACGTGTTTTCCATACTGACGTAACGTTGTCCATGTATGTATTTTAGTTTACATACTTATCTTAAGACCAAATCATGATGTCTTTCCTAAACCTAACTAAGTGGTTTTGTTGCTTAAATATAACCGTGACTATTTCATGGTAACAGCGTGGCGTTAACCCTCTGAGACCCGCCGACTTTACTGTCTCTCAGAGGCTGCAGCAGGTTCAGTTTCCCACCCATGGAATCCATCGGTACCAACCGCGTCATACTAGCTTGTCGGGGAGGAGGCTAAATAACACTCCAATGTTAGGATACATTTTGGTGAGGGAAAAACTGTCAAAGGGGTCCCTTGACCTCTGACCTCAAGATATGTGAATGAAAATGGGTTCTATGGGTACCCACGAGTCTCCCCTTTACAGACATGCCCACTTCATGATAATCATATTCAGTTTTTTTAATGCAGTATAATTGTGTTATTTTCTCCTATTCTAAAATGGTGTGTTTGAATATTTCTGCATACTGGGGTCCCTAAACAGTCTTGGAATTTCATACATTTGGGTATAACTGTAAAGCTGACTCTCTTGTGGATCCAATGACCCCAACTGTATTCATGTGTGATGATGTCCCCATAGCATCTATTCCATTGTAGTGAGACCATTTCTTTTTTATTTGACCTCACTGTATAAAATGACCTGTGGTGACCTCTAGGATATTCAAAGCCTCATGAAACTTCACAGCCACAAACTAAAGACTTAGAGCATTCAGAGGATGGATGGCTTTCCTCGGTAGATTGACAATAAGGGGGTTTCTGAGCAGTTTACACAACAGAAGTACTCGCCATCAAATTGCCGAAAAAAGCAATTCTTGCAGAAATATCCGAATGTCAAAAGTTTTTGATCCCAAATCACAGCATTTCTTTTTCTATGGTTAAAATGGTTAAATTTAGCACCAAATCTGTGTAACAAATGGTATCAACCCAAAAATTGCTGCAAACATGTGAGACATAAGTCAGCATTGGAAGCTCACTGGAAGGGGAGCAAGCCCTTACATAAACTTTCATGTTTAACTTATTTATTAATTATTTTTTATTTCTGATTCATGTCTAGAACAACTTGACACACAGTGCTGAGCTGCATCTTCAGGTTCCCAGCTTTCAGATGATGTACACCACTTGTATGTGACATCTACTGCTAACCTGCTATCTCCCCCTAAAAAACCCCTGTACCCCCCTAAAAAATGACAAAAACTGGTTTACTGTGGGTCTCAGAGGGTTAAAGGACACCAAAAATCTGTTCACAATGTTAAACCTATTTTGTTACACTGTAGCCTACCAGTGGGAACCAGCAAGTATGTTATTAGTACCTGATACAACTAAATTACACTGTAAATTGCAGGCTGTTACCAGTTAGTCAGTGCAAAAATGGAGACCGCTGTTCGTGTCCCCGTGTGAAACCAAGTAAACGTTGACTTATTTACTGCAGTTTTGTCACGTAGCCTACTTAACGGCAGTTACGTAACCCACATACTTTATCAAAACCATGATCTTTTTCTAAACCTAGACAAGTAGTTTTGTTGCATAAGTAAACCTAAAAACAAAATAAATAATTTTGTATTTTTTTTAAACAAAAATAATTAATCAAATAATTAATCATGTTTACTGATTATTAGTAATGCTAAAATCTCAGTTATTTTAACATTAGTTTTTTGTAAAATGAAAAAAATTGTTTATAAATGATATATTGTGTTGTAGCTGATAAGAAACGCTAACAATTACATTCTGAATACATTAGTTAACTATTTATTACTATTTTATTGTTACACAAACATAACATATATACTATATTAAATATTTGTAATTATTACCAAATTATTTGTAAACCTTTAAGAAATTATTTATAAAACATATATAAGCATTACATAGATAGATGGACCAGAAACCAATTATTAACCATTGACAAAGTATTAACTATCTATCTAAATAATGTTTATAGATGCTTTACAAAGTATTTATTAACCATATAACAATGTATTATAATTATCAGTTGCAACTTTTTAATAGCCATCCAAATAATGTTTATAGATGGTTTACAAACCAATTATTAACCATTAACAAAGTGTCACAAATATCTATATATGTAATATTTATAGATGTTTTACATCTATACATTTAACAATTTCTTTAAGGTTTACAAATAATATCTTAATCATTAACAAATACTTATATATATATATATAGTATATAAAATGTTATAATGTGTGCAACAATAAACTGTTAAAATAACAAATTATTGCATTATTACTAATTTTGTTGTTTAACATTAAAATAATGTTTTAACTAAAAACTTTAATTAGCGCTCAATTTACTATTTATAAATGATGGTTATTATAAAGTGTTATAATTTTAATTATAATTAAAGTTTTTTTAACCAGTCATGCAGGCTGTAATATCAACTGTTCCCCCCTTTTTACTCTTTAATTACAATGTAAGTATTTTATTAATTCCTGATTCATACAACTACATTACACTGTAAATTACAGGCTGAATTATAAAGTGTCTCTCTTGAAGCATTTTAGTAATTTGTTCTCCGTCACTGGTTTAATACTGTTCACTTGCTATTTCCCAATTATTCCCGATCATGATTCAGCATTTGGCTTTTCTCTCAAAAAGGAAAGGGGGAAAAAAAATGTTGAAGGATAAGTACAACTAAATTGGAGCTGGCCATAATAAGCTGCAATCGCCTGGAATCACTGAGCAAAAAGCCTCACCCTGCCACTGGATGAGTAGGTGATGATGGCTTTTCTATTGCAATTTGATCTACCTGTGATTGAGTGGAGTGCACCATTAAGATTGGGGATTTCGGCTGATTCATTCCCCAACAGCCAGCGTCCTTGAAAACATCTGTCAGCGCTGCCAGGGATGGATCGGCTCCCAGAAAAAAAAACATGCTGCAGAGTGATGAGGTCCACGGTGAATTCTGGGGGAATTACAGGAGCTGAAAAGTCAAGAGAAGTTGCGACTTGTAGCTGGAAGTTTGCCAGTTGTAATCCCAGTTGAAAGGTATCCGTTGGAGAGGTGAATGAAGGCTCCTCTTTCCTGTTGTGTACAGTTTAAGGTGCCCTGGAGAATGGCAATTAACCCCCAACTGCTCCAATGGACCCACTCAGTGGCAAAGATGCAGATAGTGTCACCTGGACCAAAGGCTTTAAAGGGACAGTTTGGTTTGGGGGAATGTTACTACTTTTTCCTCTTACTATGCCAAAGAAGAATATTCAGAATCTATTCCTAATATGTTTTCTTGCAGTTTGAATGTATATTAATGCATCAGTCCAAAAGTTAAAATGTATTGAAAAAAGATAGATGCAAGGTGTATTTCCACACTGCTGTCTGTATTGCAAACTGAAATTCTCCAAGATTCCATCGATGAATGAGATTCAACCCCATCCAACAAAAAAGCCCTTGGTGAGTGGAAGTCATTCATTGAGTGAGTCTTTTTATTGGGGTTCGTCTGCCTTTTTCTTTCGGACTCTTGTCTGATGAAGTTGTTTCAGAAAAGTTTAGTTAAATGTTGGCCACATGTTTGTTGGTGTCGTTTTAAAAGTTGTTCCTCTGGGATACTATGCAAACTAGCAGCAGGAATGTTGTTGTTTTTTATATTGTTACATGCACTTTTTAAAGGTAGTGTTATGTTCTGGTAAACAAAACGTGAACCCAAAAGCAGCACACACTAGTCAAGTTTAAAGTTGTAACAATATAAGAATTTATTAATAATAATAAATTTGAACGGTGGACAGGACTGGGGTTCTCAGAGTCCGACGTGGCTGGGATTAAGACTAAAAGTCTTAAAGGGAGCATGGAGCATGGGGAATGAGGTTCCAATGATCCTCCAGATGGTGATTCCAGTCCACTTGTGATCCGGGGGGAAGCAATGATGTTGGAGAGTGAGCAGGTAGGTACAGCAGGAAGCGGAGGCAGCTGGCAGGTAAGTATACCACTAGGACAAAAAGGACAAAAACTGGATGAGCACAAAAAGGTACAAAGTGAGCAGATACAAAGTCAAAACTAGCGAGCAAGGTAAGAGAGCCTGAATGCGTTACTACCACTGTGGCGACGAAAATGATCTGGCGATGAATGGCAGGAAGACCAGGGTTGAGATACTGCAGAGTGTGTCTTGATTGAGTGATTGGTGTCAGCTGCTCCAGCAACCACCGCCCAGGAGAGGGAGGAGGAGATGGCCACACCTCCTTACAGACAGACAGACCAGACTGACAGGGTAAAACACACAGGAGACAAAAGGACAGGGAAACAGAGGAAACACAGGGAAACTACTAGACTGCCCAGGTGATAACATGACAAGTAGCAACTGGAATGTAATGCTATTGTTATGCTGTTAGAGTAACTGGAATATTCACTTTTTGACAGTGGCAATGTTGCGCAGTTCTTTGTAAGAATATCTGGAATACGCACTTTTTGACAGAGGCAATGTTATACAGTACTCTGTTGGAATAGCTGGAAAATGCACTTTTTGAGAGTGGCAGCTGGAATGTTATGTATTTTGTCCTGAATTGTTTTAATAAAAAATGCTAAAAATAAGAATGCTTCTGGTGGCTTAATTTAAGACAAAATTGCTGGTTTTGTAGTATGCTTTTGTAGAAATTGTGTCTTATTTTCAGCAATGTTTGCTAATTATTATTCTTAGAGTTGAGGTATAAATTCTTAAAGTCAGCTCAATCAAGAAAACACAATATTAATTTTAAGTAAACATTTCTTACATAACAGTTTCTTTGCTTGTAATAAGCAACATTTTGGCCTATTTCTCTAGTTTTAAAGACACATTACAGTCTTAAAGAGTCTAGATTTATAGTCTATTTTTAAGAATTCTAGCCAAGCAAAATTTGCTTACCCCATTGACAGATTTCTTTGATCAAAACAAGAAAGTTTGTCCAAATTTAAGAATATTTTGCTTATTTCTCGTAGGGCTGTTTTTGCAGTATATTTTGTCTAACGAAACATTCTGCTTCAATCCATATTTGTTGGCGTTTAGCCTTTCACTGAGGTCAAAAAACTGCTCTCCCGCTTGCTGCACACAAAGAGAGGCACACACTGACGAGTTATAGATCAGCTACACAGTCTCAAAAAACATTAAGATTCCTTTAAAGAAGGTGTGGGAAATAAATTTTAGTCTATTTTAATACAATTCAAATTGGGCTTAGAGGGAATTATTTTCATCAGACATCTTGACCAGTGTGTGTGTGTCTATTTTTCTCTCTCTCTCTCTCTCTCTCTCCTGGCAGGAAAATCAAAAGGGTTGGCAAGGATGGGATGCATATTATATCATTTATCAGAATCAGCTAATTTATGTCATATATAACATATCCTTTAGTCCTATACTGTTTTTGTATATTATCAGTGTGTTAGAGACCACCAATCAAACTATTTAGAGCGACTGTCGGCCGATAACGATCGGTGGCCGATTGATCGGAGCACCTTTTAAAATTTATAGGAACAAGTTATCATCTTGCAGTATGACGATTTCTCGTTTGTTCCGACAAGTCGTGTACTTCATCTAACCCGTTTGCGCAATTCATAGATGCTGTTCCTGGAGAGTAGTGTTGACTATTCCCACCATTCATACAGTAAACTTGTAGCAGCCTCTCGTCCATGCCTGAATTGCACTGGATGTGCGTTGTGGAGGTCAGCATAGTTGAGGGTCAAAATTCAAGTATAGTTGCATAACATGGTGGAAAATAAGGCTCGGCAGCTTGGCCTACCCCTTTAGGAGACCAGTGGCATGTCCTGAGTCTATTAACTCCAATGAAGGAAGTGAACGTGAGCACAGATTATGACTGATTCTTTCGCCCTATAGTCACCAAAGTAAATATTGGACGCATTTTTGACGAGCCACATATCTTCCTGCACATGCTGACACTAAAATGGCATTTTTCAGACGGACAAATCAGGAGAAAACTAACTTTGTTTGAGACCTTTCTCTGTCTCAGCAACACTGGCGACTAAAGTTCGCGAATGCCCGAGCTAACTAATTTTTTGTAATGCTAAATATGACTGTTAGCTATGTAAATATCTAATGTTGGCAAAAGACAATATAAATACATTGTGCAAATATAACTCAATCTGCTTTCATCCATCCACACAAGGTTCACAACACTACCAAACAAAGTGGGTTGATGAGGGGGGGGGGGGCAAAAAACATTTCAAAGCACTGGCGGAGCTTGTAATGTGTTATCGTTATTTTAAAGCATCTCTTTCGTGAAATTGGGGAACATGAATATCTGTGCCATATTTAGTGGCAATGCATCCAATTGTTGTTGAGATATTTAATTTTGAACCAACAAAGGCCAACCTGCTGGAGGTGCTTTGGTGGATCCCCAGAGTTATTAGGAGCTATTGTCAGTGAACCATGAATGTCTGTACCAAGATCTTTGATACAGACATCTGTACCAAATTGTATGCCAATCCAACTAATAAATCTGGAGATATTTCACTGAGTAAATGAAAAAAACTCAGCCTGCTGGTGGTGCAAGTCGTATGTCCATCCTCTGGGGAACATGACCTGTTTCATGGCAATCAATCCTAATATTGGATTAGTCAGGCTATTAAATAACAAAGTAGTGAACTAACCATCATTGCCTTCCCAACGCTAACATGGCTTAAAATATCCTCATCTACTAACAATACATTGTAGGGGACTCGGTCCTATCATTCAACAGAAAGCCCCTCCAAATGCAGAAAGAGTATAGAAGCAAAGAGACAAAACTCCGATGCTTTTTTGACAACAGCCGTTGCCGCCATTTTGGACTGAAAACGCTTATTATATCTATAATATTTAATTTTTCAACACAGGCCATTTCGGTAGAATCCGACAATAGAACAGAAATATTTTTGTTTTACTTCTGTACGGGACTTTGTAGGCTGATGTTTTACTGGCCAAAATGGCGGAAGCGTAGCTATGCTGCTGGGCGCTGACGTTGCAATGGAACAAACAATTGACTTTCACTTCTTATCAATATGCAGATGCAGACACATTAAAAACAGCATTAAACACGAAATGTCTCACTCTGTGCAAGAACATGAAATTGACAAATTTGCTGACCTTCAAGATGGGAAGCGTTTCTCGCCACCTCTGTTTGAGTTAGATTCAATGTCGACGTCATATGTTGCCGACTGTGCAGCTGCTTGAAAATAGCTGAACAGCCACCCACCGTGAAAGCAGCAATTTTTGGATATTTTCCCAGCTACGGTGTCATAATCAATTACCAGCAATGTGAATGCTTGTCACACGCAGTCAAATTGCTGCTGACACATTGACAGCTTATCCACCAGCACCAACAACAATTTTATCACATCTCTGCCCCTCCCAATTACTCCTTTTAGGAACGGCCCCCCCTCCCTGTAATCACAAGGTGATTAGAAAGTACACTGTCATTTAAACTGAATGGAATCACACTGGCCGCTGCTCATCTGACACCCTCCATTTCCCCAAATCCAGCAGCCTCTTACCTTTATTCAGTCAAGGTTGTTACATTTCACGCCTCAACATTTGTACACATAATACAATTCAACACACCAAAATGTTTTATTTTAGTAACTTTTGGCAGCCTTTAATGGAGGTAATAATTAATCATTTCTGTCAAGGCACTGAATCTGACAGTGTCATCTATCAGTGTACATAGTTCAGCCATAAAACAATGTGTATGTATGTGTGTGTGAGACAGTTGTCTCCCACATCTATGATGCTATGTTGTGAACAGCTCTACTGCCTGTGTATGGTATGCCATTTCGTTCATTATGAAATAAATAAATAAATAAATATGCCTATGAAATACATCCTGAAATAGATAAATGAAGCAATAAATATATAAATAAATATAAATAAGTAAATGAGTAAAGTTCAATAAATAAATAAATATGCCTATGAAATATATAATTATGGCTATGAAATAAATCCTAAAATAAATAAATGAAGCAATACATATATAAATAAATGTAAATAGAAATATGTAAATGAATCAGTATAGTTTAATAAATAAATACAAAAATATGCCTATAAAATACATAAATATGCCTATGAAATAAATAAATTAAGCAATATATATATATATCTTGAATGAGCAGTTTTCTTATTTGTAGCTTTGTTAAATAATATATCAAATTACAATTATTTCTTTGACGACATTTATAATCCATTTTCCACAGCTTAAATAAGCTTTATTTAGCTTAAATAATATTAACCTTTTCAAATTCCTTTAATTCAGATTCAGATCAACTTTATTATCCCACAATTCATTTGGTCCACTGCTCAAAACATGAGGTCACCATAAAGTGATTTGATTACTAATAGTAAGTATCTGACACTCTGATTTCAGCAACATTTTTAAAAAAATAGGTGAAAAATTGATTAAAAATAGCCTCCAAAAAATTGCATTTAAAATAAAAGATCGCCTCATTTCTAAATTATTATGGAATGTTATTTGTTCTCTACCCAGAATTTTCCGACATTTCTTCCCCTTCATATTCATGCATTCCCAGGCGCTATATGCCCTACTTAACATTGCTGGTGAAGAGCCTCATTAGTGAAATTAGACATGATTAACTCCCCATCCAGTTCTTTCATCAAAGCAGCCTTCCCTCAATTTGGTGAAATTTCCTCTACACTCCACAAAAAAAAGTTTCTGGCATTTTCAACATCTGTGTTCTGTGCAGCTTCGCAATCAAGGCTGCCTCCTCCGCGCCGGCGGAACGGGGAAGGGGCGGAAAACAGAAACAAAAACCCCAAAACAGAGAAACTGGGACAAGCAGACAGACGCACAGTGAGGGAGACATTCGTCCCGTATCTATTTGAAAAGCTCTGATGAAATGATTGCTGATATGCTAGTAGAACTCATCTGGGAATGTTATTGATTTCACAGCTGGTGTCGGAACTCACGGAAATGGAAATGGCTCGGTGATGCAATGAGATGAAAAGCTGCTCCGCAAACCTTTTACTACTGAGCTGCATCATAACCATGAAAATATGAGACATTTCTATAAATAGCATTTTTCTAAATTTATTTTAAAAAGTTATGAAATGTTTAAAGGTGCTAAATGTAAGATTGGGAGCATTTCGATTGCCTCCGCACGGCTCTCGACATGGCGACAGCTGGGCCGACGGCTCGCGGCTAACGGTGCTAACAGTGAAAACAACTGCTGACAGAGCTAACAGTGTTAACCTGGGGGGGGCGGGAGATTCTGAGGGCGGGTGCTACGCTTTAGCAACGGCGCCGTTGGTTGGGACGGTGTTATCGGCTGTAACGAGCGCAGTGGAGGCTGTGAGCTAGCCAGTGGGGCGCGCATGCAAACACATGCAATTATCGTGGTTTCCAAATATATGAAATTTCATGACTATTTCACGAACTGCTGTGTTGGGTCAGCATGAAATCAATTCATATGTAATCCACGTAATTGTGAACCGGGAAGTATAGAGAGTGGTGAACGCCACATAAGCCTAAGCCTAACCAAGTCTATCTTTTCCTAAACCTAACTAAGTAGTTTTATTTTGAAAAGACTGGAGCGGAAATTGACACGTGTCACGTGTTAAAGATTTGCATCTTTATCTCTCTGTGTTTAAAGGTATAATATGTTATATATATCGGTTGCTGTCAACACCCAGCATTCAAAGTTGGCCCCTCATCCTCGGTTCAACGAGGAGAGAGAGAGAGAGAGAGAGAGAGAGAGAGAGAGAGAGAGAGAGAGAGAGAGAGAAAAAAAGAAAAAAATGTTATTTTTAGATTGTTACAAGGCGGTTAAAAAAAAAGAAAAGACTTTCGCCCAAGATGACCGGTGTTCGTGTCCTGTGTGAAACCAGAAGTCAAAGTTGATTTATTTGTCATGCAACTTCCACACTTAAGTTACGGCATTTCCAGAGTTATTTCAACCCAATCCAATTCCTAGCCTAACCAAGTCAATATTTTCCTAAACCTACCTAAATGCGTCACGTGTTGCTGGACATTCGTAGGAAAACACACAAAGAATACGTTGTTGAAAGTCGTGCTGAGCGTCACTAATTAAATGGGAAATTCACGTCTATGTACATGAATCGAACAGATGAAATTTTGTGACTATTTCACGAACTGCGGTGAGACTGTGTTGGGTCAGCATGAAATCAATTTCTATGTAATCCACGTAACTGTGAACCAGGAAGTATAGAGAGCAGCGAACGCCACCTCTAAGCCTAAATAAGTCAATCTTTTCCTAAGCCCAAGCAATTTTATTTTGAAAACACTGGAGCGGAAATTGACACGGGCATCACATGTTGCTGGACATTCGTAGGAAAAGGCACGAAAAATCCGTTGTCGAAGTCACGGAAAAAAAAGGGAAATTTGTGTCTATGTACAAAAATCAATTTTGTGATTATTTTACAAACTGCCGTGACTGATACAGAACGAAAAGGAAAGGTTTGGACGAAGATAGATGAGTGCCATAGAGTAGAGAAACAGAGCGCCAGAGGTAAATGAGAAACAAAAGATTGTTATACAGAGTGAAAGAGGAGAGAAAAGAAGTAGGTGGGAGGGCTATAGATGTTCCAGACAACAGTAGAGATGTTAGAAAAAGAGTGAAAGAGAAAGCTAGATTTGCATTCACAGAAAGGAATGTGGGAGAGCGCAAAATTTTGCATTCACTACCAATGAAAAGCCTACCGTGTAGCCATGACGGATAGACATCTCCATTCAAAAGCTTATTAACAGCTGCAGTAAGTCAACTCGTAGTTTCTTCCTCACCATCACAGGCTGCCATTCACATGTCCAAAAGAGATTACTGCTGAAAAAGATGCCAGCATGCATAATAGAGATAATTGGTTGATGTTTGGAAAAAAACTAAGTTTAATTGTCAGTTTGGCATATTTTGCTGCATGTCTTGCATAATTTCTGTTATTATAAAATGGTAAAGTAAGCTACATTAATTTACTGTACACTTAGTACTCTGAAATTAGCATGTAGCACATACTGTATGGTATTGGTACTGTATCTATGGCATTGCAACACGTCAGACTGTGTTTTGGTCAAATGGACGGTTGCACTGACAACACTGCATCTCTTAATAGCTCAGGGCAGTGGTGTAGTGGAGGGTAAATGCAGGTATAGGTACTATACCCACTTTTTTTTTTTGTTGCAGTTAACATTATACCCACCTATCAGCCAAATGCCATTGGACCATTTAGGAGAGTATAGCCACTTGCTCCTCTGTAACCTACCCATCTCTACCAGTACACCCACCTTATCGACGACCACTACAGCACTGGCTCAGGGCCGTAGACTGTATATGAAGATGGACGACATGACAGCTCCGCAAAAGTGAAGCTGAAACATCTGGATCGCCCCCTGGTAGCTGGCTGCAGTAGAGGTCATAAACCCCGCCTCCTCCATATTAGTGGATGGGACATGGGCCAAACTAAAAAGTCAAAGAACACGTCAAGTATTTTTTTCGCAAAGATGGTTTCTGTCATTTTAGGTAGTTCTTATCACGCTGATGTATGTTCAAGTTTTGATTAGTTATTTGATGCTACAAAAAGGGGGTGAGAAGTCATGATGTCTCGCCTACAAGCTGCGGCCGTGCTCGGCTCACGATTGGTTTGGGCAGTTGACAGCTTAGCATAAATACTGGAAGCAGGGGGAAACCATTAGCCTGGCTCTGTAGAGCCCTCAGGATGCCAATTTCCGTAGTGGCCAAACGGTGGTACTACAACTTCTGTGTCCGTCACGTGATACCATTGGCCCCATAAAGACTTTTTCCCATAGACTTACATTGGGTAAGAGACGTCTGCGGATATTTAGTTTTTTGGAGGTAAATCAATTTCCCAGTATGAACACTTGAATAGCCTTCATTTAATTTGTTTAGGTCCTAAAAGTTGTAAAATGCACTAATAGCCGAATCCAGACCTATTTTCCTTGCTCTGTTCATATGAATGAGACCCAGACCGAGGCTGGAGTGAGGGCTGGGAGGCGGAGTCAGCAAGCCTTGACGACAACGTGATGGCTGTGACCCCGTGACCGAGCCATGTGACCGAGCGGACGCTACGGCGCTTGTTCTATCGGCCCAATGGATGCGGAAGATCGGTGGAAGATCCGGGTACTTTTCCACTCGAACGTCGAGCCATTTTGGCTTCATGCTACTGAGCAACTATCATAGGAATGAACTATTATTAAGTATTTTTGGCCTACTGCATTTCTGTCTGTCTGAGAAACGTTGGAGGATTCAGTGTGAACAATGGACAGATGGAGAAAGATAAATCTGCTTTGGAGTAGATTAATTTCATTATAATCATTATTGTGAATGTGTAAATGATAATTAAACTAATTTGTTAACTTGTTTCACATAATAATAATCTGAGGACAAATGATAGGACTTATTTCATTTTATTTGTTTATTATATTTCCTTAAACTTTATCTTCAGCATATATCTCCAGCCCTGTCCATGGTGCTGAATCAGCAGGGCTTTTGAATAAAATCAAGAGTTTTACCTCAGTTGGTGCGTGCTCTCGTCACCCTAGTTGTTAGATGTAAACTGATCCAAAAACAGCAATATCACATTAAACACACTGATGGAAGCATTGATAGAATCTAGGCTAGAGGAGAATGACATTTTGAGAGAAAAAACATTTTGGGAACAACAGGATACGGAATAAGGGGTTGTCGGACAAACGCGCTTTTGGGTCCAATGGTGCATTTTTCTGACTAGTGGGCTGTCAGTACTCCGGGTGAGCCTCTGTTCCACTAGCTTCTGTAATTCCACAGCAACACTCCCCAGTGTCAAGCTACGTATCACTTAACACGTGGAGAGACAAAACAAAATCACTATGATAGAGTTTGCAAACACAAGTAACTGCACTTTAATCAAAAACGCATAGCTAAAATCCTGAGGCAAAAAAAATTAAGAAGCCATCAGTATTTACCCGCACTCCACGTCTAAAACAAGCCTACAACAACACAACGCCAGTGTGGGAAAAAAACGCACGGACGAGCCCCCAATTATGTTACGGCCTCTCAAACAAACAAAGGCTCTGGAGAGACCAAAGCATATGATAGGACACCAAGAGACAGTTCTGTGAGAATATAACAATCATTTTATTTTAAATCAGGACAAAAGCAACTTTCAAAAATTTAACTGAGTAAATGAAAAAACGTTGGAGATCCCGGTTAAATGAACAAAAGCAGTTGAAGTCGCTGGGCCAGCCACGCAGTGGGCCGTCGAACCCAGCTCATCCCTCTAAACTCAAAAGTGTCTAATTTAAACCAAAAAGCATGGAAACTTAATTACCGGAGATCTCCAGCCCAAAAACAAAGTCTCAAACTAAATGCTGGGAAAAAGGTCATCTAAGATCAAAACAACTAAACAATGGAGACGGGAGTCTCCCGAGCAGTGCTGCCAGCTGCAGCCTGAGTGCCAGAGAGTGTGCGCCCTTAAGCACCGTCCCTCCGCCCTTTTTCTTCCCTCCCTTAATCAGCGCACCATCTCAGGTGCGCTCCTCCTGAAAAAAAAGTAGGTCAGAATGGAGGGGAAAGAAAACAAGTTCTGCTTTTTTTTCTTAATCCATACACTCGCGTGTGTGTGTGTGGGCCTGTATTACCAACGTTGTGGTGACATAAGCCTGTTTACACAGTCACATTGTGGGGACTGTCCTTCCAAATGGGGACAAAATGCACATCTCCATAATGTAAATCATTATATTTTAGGGTGAGGACTTGGTTTAGGGTTAGGGTAAGGTTATGTTTAGGTTCGAGGCCTGCTCCGGGCCGTGCTTCGTTTTGGCTCAACTGTTTTTAACATAGCTAGCTTCATTTATTTATGTTCTTTGTAACTGACAAACCGAATAATAAAAGAAAGCTCTTTGCATTCATTCTCTGTATGTATTTGTTAATGTTATACAAAGGGTTTAACCTGAGCCAGGCCATACAACAAAGATGGTAATCATATCACATCCATACATGGTCAGTATTAAACAGCTGTTGAATAATAATAATAATATCTGTATATTTTTTTTATCATGCTGGTGTCTGATTGGTACTCGGTAGCAGACCCCTAGGAGAAAACTTTTATTATCTCATTCCCTCGTTTTATTATCTCTTTCCCTCGAGTTACTTTATAGAGCACTTCCTCCAATCATTCCGGACAGTCCACGCATTGCTGATGTATGGAGCCCCCCTAGATGATGAACTTCGGTAAAGCTGGAAAGATATCGACAGATTCAAACTTCCCGGATCAATAACTCATAACAGAAACGTTGTTAAAAACAAACGACGGCTCTTTCTAACCATAGTAAGGTTGACAATGAGCTACAACCTCATTTCAATCAACACACAGTAAGGTAGACAACGAACTACAACCTCATTTTAATCAACACATAACACATTACATTGGTCTCTATGTGCAGCCGGCTGTGAGCCGAGTGGTCAGGGACCGTCTACAAAGTGCAACACTGAAAAGAGAAAAATATTCAATTGCTTCAGTATTATACAGTGTAGTACCACCAAAATTACTACACAATCAATGATCTCCTCATAGTTGTACTACAAGATTTAGTTTGGAAAAATATGCTTTGCAAAATTTTGGTAAATTTCTTAATGGGAAAAATATTCAATAACTTCCCTTTTATAAAGTGTAGTGCCATCAAAATGTCTTAATTAGTTTAATAAGTATAATCAGGAAGAGACCATTGATGTGTGAAGGAAAAATCTGTTTTCATCGCATTATTATGCGGATTCGGATTCAGGGTGCATCCCTAATATAAATAAAGTTGTCTTTACTTTGCTTTGATGTTCATTAGAACAGTTACTGTCTCTTTATCTGGATGGTTATATTTTTTTAATTCTAAACACTTTTAGACGAGATAGAATTATAATAAAAATGTAGCACCAAATTAATCAGTTTGTAGCTAAATGTCTGTATAGAACTTCAACTGCTGCAAAAATATGTGCTCTCATGAATGTGAAATCATAAACTTTAACACACATGCACACGCCCACACGGGTTCCCATTTAGTATTTTGTTCAGTTCTGTGTAAGTCATGCCTGCTTTGAGTAAAATAGATAACAATGTGCTTGGGAGGACTTTTAGGAAGAATCGTGGCTCAAGAAAAGAAAGCAAGTTCCTCTTTTATTTCTTAAATACTTCTTCCTCATGGGAACGTGTGTGTGTGTGTGTGTGTGTGTGTGTGTGTGTGTGTGTGTGTGTGTGTGTGTGTGTGTGTGGACATAAGCCTGTTTACACAGTCACATTGTGGGGACTCGCCTTCCAAATGGGGACAAAATGTAGGTCCCCATAACGTAAATCATTATATTTTAGGCTGAGGACTTGGTTTAGGGTTAGGTTTGGGTTAGGGTTGCGGTTAGGAAATTTTTGTTTTTGATTTGGGTGTGCTGGCCTACTGATCCACTACTGATCTGACTATGTGTGAATGGTGTGGATATCTGCGTTATGTTGGACTTTCATTTCTATCTGGATGGGTGGGTGTGATGGCAGGATCAGCTCCCTGCCCCGGGAGGACCGGGCTCGAATCCCAGCACAGCCAACCCTCAGGTTTGGGGTGATTTGGAGGACCAGGGTTTGGTCCCCAAGCAAAGAGGACCAGTAGTCGAGGTGACTGCTACCTAGACAGGGCAGGAGCAGTCGTACTAAAAAAGTAATAAAAGACTCGGCTGCACAAGTCCAAATAAAATCAAGGGGGCTTGTGTTCATTCACACCAAAAGGGAAAAAACACAGTGACATCCACACACATCTATAGAAAAGCATTAAATCAAACAAGTGCATAACATATTTACGAGGTAAAAACACGACAACAATCATGATAATTTATAAGAGTAGAAATCAAAAAGTGCTGTATTATAAGTGTTAAAAACTGTCCTGCCGATGGATCATGAACAAAATCCTACAGTCGTAAACATGTTCTCCTATGTTTACGCACAACCACAAGCACACAAGAAAATACATAAATATATACTTTAAATACACCATAAATATGATAATATAAATAACAAATTATGATAAAAGTGGTTATAATCACAAGGATGAAAAGCATGCAAGTAAGTACCATCACAAGATTAAGAAAAAATCCACAAAACTATTAATTTCGTGGATATATTTACAATAACTGCTAAAATGTCTACATGCAAGAGACATATATACATATTAATTATTTAAAAAAAATACTGTGCTTAGTCATAAAAGGGAGCTGAATATTGACATTTTTAATTGTTATTGATTTTTAATACATTGGCTGAAATAATGGTAAGAATACATAATAAAAATTGTTTTTATTAAAATCATGGAAAAAATTAAATATATACAAATTAATAAACAAATAAAATAATGAAAAGGACCTGTGCAGCCTATCTCATCATTATACTCTTATAGTTTAACCACATTCAGGAGGGAGGATTGCAGACAACATACATAAATAATTGATGTGGAGAAATAAAATGCATGCTAAAATATTTGTTAAAAAACTCTTTGTTTGGGTTAGGGTTAGGGTAAGGTTAGGTTTAGGTAGAGGTTAGGTTTATCTTAAGGCAAGTAGCACTTACAGTTAGGGTTAGGGTAAGTCTTCAGAGGCCTGCACTATGACGCAAGTTCAACATACCCAGGGTATCTTCTCGTTATTTAGTTTAACTAACCCTAACAAACGAGATCCCGCTAAGCCGTTTTACGAAGGTGGTTATCAAATCGGTAAATCAACCCAGGGTTTCTCCATCTGACTGTAAGCATGTTCACATAAAAGGGGCGGTGTCTGCAGCATCTGACCAATCACAGACATGGACAAGTCTACAAACTTGTAGACAGACAGACAGAGCGGCACATTTTACAAAGGAAGAGTAAACTATATTAGACAAATACGAAGAAGTTAAACACATAATCCAGATTAAATGAAACGCAGTTGAAGCTGCCAAATGCAGGAAGGACAGCTGGCAAAAGAAAATAAATTGCAGATGTGTGAATGCGTAAATGAACATAATTATTAATTTAACGGACTACTCAAAAGTCAGATATAGTCGTCCAGAAGTGTATTTTAATACGTATTTTGGTGTTTTCCAGGAGAACGAGGAGGAGGAAGTGCCCCACGTCACCCGCTGCAAAACACCCTGTACACCAGACTCACCCCACTGAAATATATCAACAATAAACAAATTAATTCATAAATACATCCGTGTGTTCATTTAACAACATGTATCATTAAGTGTATTCAATAACCCATTATGTATAGTAATTATAGTGAAACATACTATAATTACTCGAGTAACGTCGTTACAAGCAATAATGAGGCATGTGTGACTATTTCAACCTTCTCTCAGCTGCGTCTCCGTCTCGGTGTGAAACGGACTTGAGAGAAAACCGAAAAATAAATATAAAAACATAATTCAAAGCGGTAAAAACCCACAGCATAAATCCAACTGTCCTTCCTGCATTCGTCAGTTTAAACTGTTGTGTGTGTGTGTGTGTGTGTGTGTGTGTGTGTGTGTGGCCTGCTCCGGCCTGTTGGCGATGGTTAGTTATGACTCAACTGTTTTCAACATGGCTGCCGGGTCATAATCTTTCTCAGTTTACAGCTAAATAGTACATTAAACTACTATGTTTCTTGATTCATGTTTCATCAGCGCTGCCTAGTTTGACCGTTTGATCAGAGTTCATAAGTAGTGATTGACAGCTGCGTTAGAGTCTCCTCAGCTCTGATTGGTTGTTTTATCTTTGGGCACGGTGTAATTTTGCAAATACCATTATGAGCACTAAAACAAGGCAGAGGAAACTGATATCAGGTATCACTGAGTACGCCAGACTGAGCCGATCCAATACCATCATTTATTAACCAAGAAAAAAATCAACTTGTTTAACCTGAAATCAATTCTTTGCTGCTCCAAAACAGCAGCCTTCACTGTGCCGTCACCCTGGCTGTGTCATGGATGCCACTGTTTTAGAGCAGCAAAGAAGAACTGATAGCAGGTAGTTTCTCACATGATAATAGCAAACAGCAGTGCAGTGCTAGTGGAGAGTGTAACAGTAACGGTAGTCAGAGCGAGCAAAATGTCTCACAGTGGAAAATCTAACAAGTAAAACGGTGATATGTACAGTACATAAGGGTTCCGCTTTGAGGGGTGGCAGTACCCTAGTAGGGGGTGTGGTTAGCACACAGGCCGTCCACTGAGGAGACAGCAAAGAGAATATGGAATTGTTATTTATTCCTAGCTTCATTTATTTATGTTCTTTGTAACTGACAAACCGAATAATAAAAGAAAGTTCTTTTGCATTCATTCTCTGTATGTATTTGTTCATGTTAAACAAAGGGTTTAACCTGAGCCAGGCCATACAACAAAGATAGTCATCATATCACATCCATACATGGTCAGTAGTAAACAGCTGTTAATAAAAATAATAATAATAACTATAACTATATATTTTTTTATCATGCTGGTATCTGATTGGTACTCGGTATCAGCCGATACCACAAGTTCAGGTATCGGAATTGGTATCAGGAAGGAAAAAATTAGATCTGAACAGCTCTAATTTTTCACAGATTATCTGTCTCATGTGCAACTGTCAGGATATAATGACAGTTTAAGCAAATATGACAAAAAGTTATTTGTTGTAACTGTAACTTTAAGAGATGTCCTGTCCTTTTTATATCAGAAGAGATCATCAAGTTTATCCTCAGTTTGTGAGTAATAAAAATTATTTGATTTTTCATATTCAAGTCCAAAATCCCTTTTAGCATTTTGATAAATATGGGTTTGTCAGCATGATAACAGTGATGGGCATAAGATGATGAAAATACGTGAAAATACTCCAAGTGAAGTTTCTATTGTTAAAAGTCTGAAGCAAACACACTTTAAATGCCAAGTTGTCTTTATTGAAAAGCAGGAAATATGCAGAATAAAGTGATACAGAGCCTTAATATCCAATCATTCATTAACATTGTTGTTGAAAATCAGGAAATAAATGTTTATATTTAAAACGGTTTCATTTCATTGACAGCAAGTTATAATTACCAGTAGTTATACTGTAATATAATTAATCACATTGTTTTGTATAGAAAAAGATAAGAAAACAAATTTAAAGAGGCAATGACCAAAATGATTTAACAATATTGTAGGACTTTGCTTTTCACTTCAGTGAGTGTTGAGAATTCTCAGGCTTGCCACTGATAGAAACACACGTTCTCAATGCTGCCTCCATTGCCTGTGTTGAGATTTTTTTCGATAACCGGGACACCAGTCACCTTGTACGCCTTGATATTAGCTGCGCCGATAAGCAGGGTGATGGCCGTAACGGGATGTTTGACGTGGTCTTTCTTGTACCACAGGTTCACCCGGTTCCCTCCGGTCCCCTCGTTCAGGTTAGCACACACTGGCGTGTATTTTTGCTGCTCAAGGGACTGATACTCTCTATCATTAGTGGAGACATTCAGTTCACTGAGTGCACGCTGGGAGTCGGGGGTCTGACGGTACCAGATGAAGACAAAGTATCCTCCTGCACCCCTGTTAGTATCTTCATCCAGACGGATGAAACCTTTCTTATAGTGGTCGGAATCTGTTTCGTAGGAAACAGTGGCAGTGACATCACAGATGTAGGTTTTCTTCTCTCTCTTCACCCAGGCATGGATCCAGCTCCCTGCAGCCCCGCGGTTCAGATCACAGGCCAGTCTCTCCCAGCCATTCTTAAACTTCAGGGCTTCACCGTCTGCATCTGTAGTGACATCAATGGCCTCTATGGGAGTATTGTACTCTCCGGACCCTCTGAAGTACCAAAGGTAGATGAAGTCACCGTCTGCTCCAGCATTGAGATTTTTATCGATCTTTGTGTACCCTGCATTGATCAATCCAACAGCCATTTCATCGTTGAATGTAACTTGGAGCTTGGTGATTGCTACTGACCCATGTTTGAACCAAATGTAGACGCACTTTCCACCTATACCTTTGTTCAGATCAACATTGATTTTCGTGAAGCCTTGGTTTGCGAACTGTTGCTCATCAGCTTTATCAAGGGACACATTAACCTGTGAGATGTATTTGGCCATCGTGGGTAACTGCATTAAAGAAAGACAAACCATGAGTACACTGAATATGACAAGTTAGCAGCATGACTGTGACTTTTCAGGTGAGCTCCAATATAGAAATTATTATATCAGTTGTTAAATATGGATCACCATAACGATGTCTAAAATAAATTATTTTTCAAATGTGCATGCATGCTGCACTCATTTACACTATTTACACTGAATATAATCATTTAACATCTGAAACAGATAAACACATGTTCCACAGCAAGAACAAAATAAATTCTTAATCACTTACGTGTCTGCTGACAGTGACTGGTAGAGCGGCAGTAAGAAGTCAACTGGTCTGCTGAATTCTGTTGTATCTACCACAAGTCAGCTGCCTTTATATGGATATGTTGAAGGTCATGGGTAATCACTACTTGGGAGGAGTCATATTCCAAAGAATAAAATACCTTACGAAACCAGTTTAAAATCATGATTACTTCCAAGTAAATGTTGTGACTCTCAACCTCTGACTTCCTTGGAAAAGAAGCCCCAAAGCTACCTTGGCCAACGCCTTGTGTGTTTGTTTGTGTCTACCTACTGAGCTCTCTTGAAGAACAATTTTATATCACAAGAAATTATCAATTTAATCTGAAGTTTGTGAGTAATAAAAGTGAAGGATTTGTTCTGTGATTTTTCATTTTCAAGTCCAAAATGTCCCTTTTTAGCATTTTGATAAATATGGAACCTGGTGTGTCAGCATGATGACAGTGATGGGCATAAGATGATGGAAATGAATGAATTTTCTATTGTTTACAGTCTGAAGCAAACACACTTCACATGCCAAGTTGTCTTTAGTTGACTTTGTAGTTTTAAGGTGGACAACACTTCTATAAAAATGTTTTATTGTTGTTTTATCGAATCTGTCTTGAACTTCTCTTTTATCAGCTGGTATGGGTTGCTCACCCTCAAAAACAGAATCAGGTTGCAGGACATAGTCAAAGTGTGCAGCACAATTGCAGGCAGCACCCTTAATGACTTGACTCCCTTGTTCCAAAGTAGGACCTTGAGGAAGGCTCAGTTGGCCCTAGCTGATCCTAGCCATTCCCTGTCCAATGAGTTCAGGTTGCTCCCGTCAGGCCGCAGATACAGTTTGCCTACATGTAGGACCAATAGGCTCAGAAATCCTTTTGTTCCGACCGCCATTGGTTTCCTAAAAAATGCCCTGTAATGTTGTATGTTGTAGGCCTTTTTGTATTTATTGCCTTTAATAGGCTATTTATTGTGTTTATTGTTGTTGTTTGATGGCTGTGTGTAACTGCTGACTGTACAACAAATTGCCCCTAGGGGATAATAAAGTTTTCCTTGACCTTGACCTTATTGAAAAGAAATGTGCAGAATAAAGTGAAACGGAGCCTTAATAGCCAATCATTCATTAGCATTGTTGTTAAAAAACAGCAATTTCAAATGGTTTGATTTCATGTAGCAAGTTTAACAATAGAACCCATATACCATTGATACTTTATGATATTACTTCTGGTCCAGCATTGAGATCTTTAGGGATCTTTGTGTACCCTGCGTTGATCAATCCAACAGCCATGTCATTGTTGAATGTAAATTGGAGCCTGGTGATTGGTTCTGACCCACGTTTGTACCAAATGTAGATGTACTTTCCCCCTACACATTTGTTCAGATCAACATCGATTCTCTTGAAGCCTTGGTGTTGGAGCTTTTGCTCATCAGCTTCATCAAGGGACACATCAACTTGTCGGATGTATTTGGCCATTGTGGGTAACTACATTAACCCTCTGAGACCCACGCGATCCTGACCAACTTTACTGTCTTTCAGAGGCTGTAGCAGGTTCCGTTATCTTTGGGCCAAATTTTGCTGAGGAAAAACTGGCATGGCCATTTTCAAAGCAGCCCCTTAACCTCTGACCTCAAGATATGCGACTGAACGTGTGTTCTATGGGTACCCATGAGACTCCCCTTTACAGACATGCCCACTTTATGACAGCTATGTGCAGATTTGGGCAAAGACCATGCAGTTGTTTTAATGCAGTGTAAATGTGTGATTTTGCCTGTTCTAAAAATGGTGAATTGGAATAATTCCGCATACTGGGATCCCTAAACAGTCTTAGAATTACATAAATTGGGTATCACTATAAAGCTGAGCCAATTGTGGATCTAATGAGCCCAACTGTATTCATGTGTGATGATGTTAGTCCCCATTTCTAAACTTGGCCTTACTGTGTAAAATGACCTGTGGTGACCTCTAGGATAATCACAGCCTCATGAAACATTACAACCACAAACTAGAGACCTAGAGCATTCAGAGGATGGATGGCTTTCCTAGCTAGGTTTACAATAAGGAGGTTTGTGCAGGATTGGTAGGTCATCCAAGATGGGATAGGTATTCTAATAGGCAGCCTTGGCACTCATGAAAGGAGGCAGTTCAGGGTAATCTGTCTGTAGAATATAGAATAGTGAGTGATTCTTCACCTGAGGGGCTGTAATCTAGAAATAGGTCAAGGATTTACAGGATAGTTGGAGTAGGTGAGAACCAGTGTGTGTGTTTGTGAGTGTGATTGAAGACAGAGCTCCGGCTTTGGTGAGGAGGAGTTGCACACCTGTCCTGGACCGTCACCTAAACGTGACCTGGTAGAGAGGACGCATTTCCTCTTGCACTGAGGGTGTGTGTGTGTGAGTGTATTCTGATCACTGGCAAGAAGGTCGTACTGTATATCCTATACCGGATTGTCACTCAGTGTGATCTGGTGGACGGGGTACGATCGTCTGTGGACCACTGAAAGGAATAAATGAGTTCTGAAACAATAGTTGCTTAAATAAGAATACTATTGTGTAAGAAACAGTGTGATGGAGTGAGGTGCTAAATAAGCATTGGAATAAGACACTCTTGAGATAAAGGAGTGTCAGGAAGAAATGAATAAATTAGCAATTGGGCAGGTGAGAAGAGGGAGAAAAGAACTACAACTAGAATTAGATTTAGGATTAGATTTCTATGATACAGGAGCACTTATAATATACTTACACAATCAGTGCACACACACACACACACACACACTTACACAATCAGTTCACACAAAGACACACACACACGCCCACACATGTATTCCCACGAGAAAGAAGTATTAAGAAAAATGCTGTTTTCTTGAGACAGACCTTCTCCTAAAAGTCCTGCCAAGCACACAGTTATCTATTTCACTCAAAGCAGCCGTGATTTACACAGAACTGTCAAAACACTAAATGGGAACCTGTGTGGGCGTGTGCATGTGTGATAAACTACCTTACAAAACCTGATTAAAATCATGATTACTTTTAATTAAATGTTGTCACTCAACCTCTGACTTCCTTGGAAAAGAAGCACCAAAGCTACCTTGGACCACGCCTTGTGTGTGTGTTTGTGTCTACCTCCTGAGCTCTCTTAAAGAGCATTTTTATATCAGAAGAAATTATCAATTTAATCTGAAGTTTGTGAGTAATAAAAGTGAAGGATTTATGCTGTGATTTGGCCATTTTCAAATGGCCATTTTCAAAGCGGCCCCTTAACCTCTGACCTCAAGATATGCGACTGAACGTGTGTTCTATGGGTACCCACGAGTCTCCCCTTTACAGACTTGCCCACTTTATGACAGCTATGTGCAGTTTTGGGCAAAGACCATGCAGTTGTTTTAATGCAGTGTAAATGTGTGATTTTGCCTGTTCTAAAAATGGTGTATTGGAATAATTCCGCATACTGGGGTCCCTAAACAGTTTTAGAATTACATAAATTGGGTATCACTGTAAAGCTGAGCCTCTTGTGGATCCAATGAGCCCAACTGTATTCATGTGTGATGATGTTAGTCCCCATTTCTAAACTTGTCCTCACTGTGTAAAATGACCTGTGGTGACCTCTAGGATAATCACAGCCTCATGAAACTTTACAGCCACAAACTATAGACCTGGAGCATTCAGAGGATGGATGGCTTTCCTTGCTAGGTTTACAATAAGGAGGTTTCTGCAGGATTGGTAGGTCATCCAAGATGGGATAAGTATTCTAATAGGCAGCCTTGGCACTCATGAAAGGAGGCAGTTCAGGGTAATCTGTCTGTAGAATATAGAATAGTTAGTGATTCTTCACCTGAGGGGCTGTAATCTAGAAATAGGTCAAGGATTTACAGGATAGTTGGAGTAGGTGAGAACCAGTGTGTGTGTTTGTGAGTGTGATTGAAGACAGAGCTCTGGCTTTGGTGAGGAGGAGTTGCACACCTGTCCTGGACCGTCACCTAAACGTGACCTGGTAGAGAGGACGCATTTCCTCTTGCACTGAGGGTGTGTGTGTGTGAGTGTATTCTGATCACTGGCAAGAAGGTCGTACTGTATATCCTATACCGGATTGGCACTCAGTGTGATCTGGTGGATGGGGTACGATCGTCTGTGGACCACTGAAAGGAATAAATGAGTTCTGAAACAATAGTTGCTTAAATAAGTATAATATTGTGTAAGAAACAGCGTGATGGAGTGAGGTGCTAAATAAGCATTGGAATAAGACACTCTTGAGATAAAGGAGTGTCTGGAAGAAATGAATAAATTAGCAATTGGGCAGGTGAGAAGAGGGAGAAAAGAACTACAACTAGAATTAGATTTCTATGATACAGGCACACTTATAATATACTTACACAATCAGTGCACGCACACACACACACACACACAGAGTGGATGGTGGACAGATGGAGCAGACACGCCAAACAACAAAAAACTGTTAGTCAACCACTGGAGTTACCTGTGAATGTCCATTATTCATGAATATGAAGGTTAGTGAAATGACTTGTGTACAGACACATATAAGTGTACATTTGTGTCTTTATTGAGGAGGCCAAATGCATGTCAACAAAGCAACAGATGAGCAGTGACCAGGTTCAATCAGACATGTGTAACATCTCAGGTGCTAAATAGAGGTTATACCAGATGCACAAACAGAGGGAGAAATATAAGAACATTTGATGTCATTCCATTTCAGATCGTTATTGTAGCTGTTTTGAACACAGTTTTCATGTCCTCCCCTGTTGTTTGGTTCTCCTGTTCCCCAAAAATGAAAGTTGAATGCAGAGCCATCAGACCACAGATGGGATCAAGACCCTGAGGGAGACCGGTGACATGCTGCTTTTATATGCTTCAGAGAGGGTGTTTGCACTGTTGGCATAATATTATTGGTCAAATCAACTTGGCAAACACTTTCAAGTTGCTCACACAGTATCTGAATATAAGCCAAAAATAGACCACCAGCTCACCTGGGGCCTCATGTATAAACGGTGCGCACGTACTAAAATGTTGCGTACGCTGTGTTTCACGCTCACGCCAGGATGTATAAAAATCAACTTGACGTGAGAATGTGCGGGCCGTCCTCAAATCTCTGTCATTTGGCAGTGTCAAACTACAAAGTACTGAAACTTGCTAAATGTGTAAAAAAATGTTTCCACTCAACTTACTGAGCTTTATTTATGATGTGGGATCAAAGAAAACCCACATATTTCTTAACTAGTTTGCGCATAATGTTTAACATCAGAGAGGCACAACAAAAACACATTTAAACTAATTTCCCAGAGATGACAAGCCTTAACCACCGTGCCAAAAACAAAATCGCGTGCTGCACAATGTGGCAAACCACCGGGGTGAGCCTGTGCTCCAGGAGCAACAGATGGATGAACCGGACCCTGGCACACCTAACAATGAGCCAAATGCAGCAGCTATACAGCGCCGTTTGGATGAGATACACAGAATGTAAAGCAACGAGGTGAGTTGAGACAAACGTTTATTTTTCAACAAGGTCTTTTACTGTATGACTTATCCCACCAAGAACGTCATTCATTCTTTTTAATTCGTTGCATATATATATATATATATATATATATATATAGAGAGAGAGAGAGAGAGAGAGAGAGAGAGAGATGTATAGATATATCTCTATATATCCTTCATTGTATTGACAATCTCTCTCTGTGACTCCAGCACAGCGTATAGTATATATTTAGTGAGGACGCGGCCAGACCGGCGCCCCTCAGCAGTCGAGGCACGGGGCGCAGCTGACCGTGCGCCTTCGGAAACCTTCGGGAGCCTTCGGGAGCGCACGGTCAGCTGCTGTGGAGACGCGTTGCGTTTGATACTGATTCCTGATGAAAGACCATCAAATAAAATATGTTTTCTAGCTTCCACCTCAGTAACAAGCACTTCCATTTCACACTCTGTGAAATTCTTCTTTTGTGTTCCTTTTCCAGCGTGATTTCCCGTTGTTATTGTTATTTGGACAATAGGTGACAGCAGGGCGCGTGTTTATAGTCATTTGCATAGTTATTAATGGGAGGAGACAAGGCGGGCCAAGCGGCACGTGCAGCTGCGCTCAATTTCACGTCAATTGGGATGTATAAAGGAAAGGTGCGCAGGAACAGGCGTACGCACGGTTTTATACATGTGGAAATTTCTGTGCGTACGTACTTTTACAATTTTGTGAGTACGCCATCTTCCAGTGTGAAAGCTGCGCAGTCTTTTATACATGAGGCCCCTGGAGATGTCACTTAAAACCTAGAATTTATCCCTGATAAAGACCCTCTGAGCTAAAAAGCTGTGTGTGTTTTAAAATGAAATGATGATGAACACATTTCTACTTTTTTTTCCATTATACCCCCTACAGATCCTCGTGGGACAATATTTAAAAAGTACAAATATGTTTGTTTGTTTACTGCTCCGGTCCTGCCTGCTGCCTCTGCTACACACTTAATATAAACTTTATGCTGCTCTAACTCACAACAGTGTCATTTCATTATCATAAGTGAGAGTGCAGTAAATATTTAGTTTTGTGTACAAAATGATATATTCACATGCTGGATAGTGTACTTGTGATTACAACATCTGGTACACCTGTGCTGTTCCCATATTTATCTAATACACAAAGACTGGAACAGGACATGGAAAAACTAATAATTGAAAGCAACACAAACAAGTTGTAGAATGAAATGCCTTCATGTCATTACTGTTTACTGCAATACTAATTCTGTTAATATTACATTTCTATTTTGCACAATGAAGGGAAAATACATTTATTATTAAAATTATAATAATAAAAATAGTCATGGTCAGTGGTCAGTGAGCGGTTCAATCAGACCAGCCTGGTCTCCTAAAAATTACCATCGTTCCCATACAACGAAACTGCATTGTCAATTGCGTTTCGAGGGAAACGTATCGTCTCCCGGATTACGTTTGTTTTTGACGTATCTGAAAAACGTTTCACTTCTGGCCGTGCAGATTCAAACCATGCCGCGTTGACTTCCGTTTCCATTACCAGTTTTAGCACGTTGAGTTGTGCCAAGTCATACCCGAGATGGACCATATCCGGAGTTGGGTCAAAGCGCGCCCCACTGCCTCCCAGCAGGTTAATTGCAGTGAAGTTAGATGGGCTTCGTCACCATTCAGTGACGATTCAGCGTAATGTTTAAAAAGCCTCTGCTGCTATTGCCAGATATAGCAGATATGGTGCTATGTAGCTGGCTACCAACAACCATTGCACAGCGTAATAGTAAATAGTGCTAAAAAGGGCGCTGCTTTTAAATGTCATCGACTCAAGACAAGCATCAGTGGGTATCCCTGTTGTAATGGAGATGCAAATCCCTGCCACCGGCCCGCCGAGTCAACCCGAGTCAAGCCAAGCCATTTTATTTCAATTTACAATGTTAGCCACGTATTTAAAACTGCAGCCGTAATCCAGGAGAAAATATGTTTCCCTCGGGGAAACACACATACACACACACACAAACACACACACACACATTACAAACACACACACACACACACAGAGTGGATGGTGGACAGATGGAGCAGACACGCCAAACAACAAAAAACTGTTGGAAATTTGTATTTATTTATTTATTATTATTATTATTATTATTATTATTATTATTATTATTATTATTATTTTATTTATTTATTTATAAATTTTTTAGGAGGGTGACCAGCGCCCCCGAGAAGGTGGCGACCTAGGCAACAGCCTATACGGCCTTTGCCTTAAGCTGGCCGTGTCTCCACATGCTGGTAACTTGGAGATATTTTGAAGCATTTCCTCTTGTGTTGAAAAGAGACGACAAGTCTTCAAACTGTTGTTCCCAGATTTAACACACACACACACACACACACACACACACACACACGCCCACACATGTGTTCCCATGAGAAAGAAGTATTAAGAAAAATGTTCTTTTCTTGAGACACACCTTCTCCTAAAAGTCCTGCCAAGCACACAGTTATCTATTTCACTCAAAGCAGGCGTGATTTACACACAACTGTCAAAACACTAAATGGGAACCTGTGTGAGCGTGTGCATGTGTGTTAAAGTTTATGATTTCACCTTCATGACAACACGTATTTTTGCAGTAGTTGAAGTTCTTTGCAGACATTTAGCTACAAACTGATTATTTTGGTGCTACATATTTATTATGATTCTATCTCGTCTAAAAGTGTTTAGAATTAAAACAATATAACCATCCAGATAAAGAGACAGTAACTGTTGTCATGAACATCACAGCAAAGTAAAGACAACTTTATTTGTATTAGGGATGTACCCGAATCCGAATTGGTTATTCAGGAAAGCACAAATAATGCCATGAAAACAGATTAAACAAGCGTACAACAACACAACGCCAGTGTTGGAAAAAAAACGCTTGGACGAGCCCCCAAATATGTTACAGCCTCTCAGACAAACAAAGGCTGTATAACAATCAATTAATTTTAAATCAGGACAAAAGTAACTATCAAAAACGTAACAGAGTAAACAAAAGGTTGGAGATCACAGTTAAATGAACAAAAGAAGGGGAAGTTGCTGGGCCAGCCACGCAGTGGACCGTCACACCCAGCTCAACCCTCTAAACTCAAAAGTGTTTAACTTAAACCAAAAACCACCAAAACTTAACTACCAGAGATCTCCAGCCCAAAAACAAAGTCACAAACTAAATGCTGGGAATATATATATATATATACATATACATATATATGTATATATATATATATAGAGAGAGAGAGAGAGAGAGAGAGAGAGAGAGAGAGAGAGAGAGAGGGGACAGAGATGTTGAAGGTCATTGGGTAATCACTACTTGTGGTGGGTGATATTCCAAAGAATAAAATACCTTATAAAACCTGATTAAAATAATTATTACTTAGAAATAAATGTTGTCACTCTCAACCTCTGACTTCGTTGGAAAGAAGCCCCAAAGCTACCTTGGACCACGCCTTGTGTGTGTGTTTGTGTCTACCTCCTGAGCTCTCTTAAAGAGCATTTTTATTCAGAAGAAATTATCAAGTTAATCTGAAGTTTGTGAGTAATAAAAGTGAAGGATTTGTTCTGTGATTTTTCATTTTCAAGTCCAAAATGTCCCTTTTTATCATTTTGATGAATATGGGCCCTGGTGTGTCAGCATGATGACAGTGATGGGCATAAGATGATGGAAATGAATGAATTTTCTATTGTGTAGAGTCTGAAGCAAACACACTTCACATGCCAAGTTGTCTTTAGTTGACTTTGTAGTTTTAAGGTGGACAACACTTCTATGAAAATGTTTTAATCTTATTTTATCGATTCCTTCATGCACTTCTCTGTTATCAGCTGGTATGGGTTGCTCACCCTCAAAAACAGAAACAGGTTGCAGGGCATAGTCAAAGTGTGCAGCAAAATTGCAGGCTGCACCCTTAATGACTTGACTCCCTTGTTCCAAAGTAGGACCTTGAAGAAGGCTCAGTCGGCCCTAGCTGATCCTAGCCATTCCCTGTCCAATGAGTTCAGGTTGCTCCCGTCAGGCCGCTGATACAGTTTGCCTACATGTAGGACCAATAGGCTCAGAAATCCTTTTGTTCCGACCGCCATTGGTTTCCTAAAAAATGCCCTGTAATGTTGTATGTTGTAGGCCTTTTTGTGTTTATTGCCTTTAATAGGCTATTTATTGTGTTTATTGTTGTTGTTTGATGGCTGTGTGGTACTGCTGACTGTACAACACATTGCCCCTAGGGGATAATAAAGTTTTCCTTGACCTTGACCTTATTGAAAAGAAATGTGCAGAATAAAGTGAAACAGAGCCTTAATATCCAATCATTCATTAGCATTGTTGTTAAAAAACAGCAATTTCAAATGGTTTGATTTCATGTAGCAAGTTTAACAATAGAACCCATATACCATTGATACCTTATGATATTACTTCTGGCCCAGCATTGAGATCTTTAGGGATCTTTGTGTACCCTGAGTTGATCAATCCAACAGCCATGGCATAGTTGAATGTAAAATGGAGCTTGGTGATTGGTTCTGACCCACGTTTGTACCAAATGTAGATGTACTTTCCCCCTACACATTTGTTCAGATCAACATCGATTCTCTTGAAACCTTGGTGTTGGAGCTTTTGCTCATCAGCTTCATCAAGGGACACATCAACTTGTGAGATGTATTTGGCCATTGTGGGTAACTACATTAACCCTCTGAGACCCACGCGATCCTGACCAACTTTACTGTCTTTCAGAGGCTGTAGCAGGTTCCGTTATCTTTGTGCTAAATTTTGCCGAGGAAAAACTGGCATGGCCATTTTCAAAGCGGCCCCTTAACCTCTGACCTCAAGATATGCGACTGAACGTGCGTTCTATGGTGTTACGGTCTCAGAAGTGACCGTTCGTTATTGTTTATATTGTTTTATGTTGCTGTGCTGCGCTCTTCCTGCGCTCTTTTCTTTTGGTGCGCTCTGCTGTCCCTTCGCTTCAAGATGACGTCATGTCTAGGGGATCCCCTTCAGGGCCACGCCTCCGGACCGCACTCAGGTGGATGCCCTTAGTTTCCCGCCGTTTGTGGTCCTGCCTCTGACACGTCACACGTGATTATCCAATCACCAGCTGGCTGTGCCGCGTGGAAAGATTTAAAGGCCAGCTGTGACTAAACCAAGGGGGCAGTGATTATCATTGATCTGTTCCCCGTGCCTCTCGATTGTTGTTGTAATTGTTAACTAGAATGTGTACAGGTCCAACTGGAGTCAGTGGACTTTAGATTGTTGGGTGAGCTGTTAACTAGTCTGAGGTACTCGGTTGTGGTTATATTTAGTTGTGAATAGCGCAGTTGTTTAAATTGTCTGTGGTTAGGGATCATTCAGGGCTAGGGTGTGTGCCTTTTTTTGTTCTCCTTTTCGGCCACCCTGAACCCTCGTTTTCATTTGTTATTAATTCAAACTATTGTATGTTTTATTTTGCTTTAATTTCAATCACCATCAATAAACAAGTGATTGCCTGATAACATCGGCTCAATGTTACTTCCTTTACCCCTACACCAACTCCGGGTTGTAACATATGGGTACCCACAAGTCTCCCCTTTACAGACTTGCCCATTTTATGACAGCTATTTGTAGTTTTGGGCAAAGACCATGCAGTTGTTTTAATGCAGTATAAATGTGTTATTTTTGCCTGTTCTAAAAATGGTGTATTGGAATATTTCCGCATACTGGGGTCCCTAAACAGTCTTAGAATTACATAAATTGGGTATCACTGTAAAGCTGAGACTCCTGTGGATCCAATGAGCCCAACTGTATTCATGTGTGATGATGTTAGTCCCCATTTCTAAACTTGGCCTCACAGTGTAAAATGACCTGTGGTGACCTCTAGGATAATCACAGCCTCATGAAACTTTACAACCACAAACTAGAGACCTAGAGCATTCAGAGCATGGATAGCTTTCCTAGCTAGATTTACAATAAGGAGGTTTGTGCAGGATTGGTAGGTCATCCAAGAAGGGATAAGTATTCTAATAGGCAGCCTTGGCACTTATGAAAGGAGGCAGTTCAGGGTAATCTGTCTGTAGAATATAGAATAGTTAGTGATTCTTCACCTGAGGGGCTGTAATCTAGAAATAGGTCAAGGATTTACAGAATAGTTGGAGTAGGTAAGAACCACTGTGTGTGTGTTTGTGAGTGTGATTGAAGGCAGAGCTCTGGCTTTGGTGAGGAGGAGTTGCACACCTGTCCTGGACCGTCACCTAAACGTGACCTGGTAGAGAGGACGCATTTCCTCTTGCACTGAGGGTGTGTGTGTGTGAGTGGAAACAAAACTACAACTTCTTTAGGTTTACGCAACAAAACTACAACTTCTTTAGGTTTAGGCAACAAAACTACAACTTCTTGAGGTTTAGGCAACAAAACTACAACTTCTTTAGGTTTAGGCAACAACAATATAACTTTAGGTTTAGGAAACAAAACTACAACTTCTTTACGTTTTGGCAACAAAATTAAATCTTCTTTATGTTTAGTCAACAAAACTACAACTTCTTTATATTTAGGCAATAAAACTACAACTTCTTTAGGTTTTGACAACAAAACTACAACTTATTTGCATTTAGGCAACAACACTACAACTTTAGGTTTAGGAAACAAAATGACAACCAGGTTTATGCAATAAAATTACAACTTCTTTAGGTTTAGGCAACAAAATTACAACTTCTTTAGATTTAGGCAACAAAACGACAACTTCGTGAGGTTAAAGCAACAGCTACAACTTATTTAGGTTTTGGCAACAAAACTACAACTTATTTGGGTTTAGGCAACAACACTTCAACTTTAGGTTTAGGCAACAAACCTACAACTTCTTTAGGTTTCGGCAACAAAACTACAAATTCTTGAGGTTTAGGCAACAAAAACTACAACTTCTTTAGGTTTTAGCACCAAGAATACAACCTCTTTAGGTTTAGGCAACAAAACTACAACTTCTTTAGGTTTAGCAACAAAAATACAACTTGTTTAGATATAGGCAACAAAACGACAACTTCTTGAGGTTTAGGCAACAAAATTGCAACTTCTTTAGATTTAGGCAACAAAACGACAACTTCTTGAGGTTAAAGCAACAGCTACAACTTATTTAGGTTTTGGCAACAAAACTACAACTTATTTGGGTTTAGGCAACAACACTTCAACTTTAGGTTTAGTAAACAAACCTACAACTTCTTTAGGTTTTGGCAACAAAACTACAAATTCTTGAGGTTTAGGCAGCAAAACTACAACTTCTTTAGGTTTTAGCACCAAGAATACAACTTATTTAGATATAGGCAACAAAACTACAACTTCTTTAGACTCAGGCAACAAAACTACAACTTCTTGAGGTTTAGGCAACCAAACTACAACTTCTTTAGGTTTTAGCAACAAAAATACAACTTATTTAGGTTTAAGCAACAAAACTACAACTTCTTTAGGTTTAGGCAACAAAACTACAACTTCTTGACGTTTTAGCAACAAAAATACAACTTATGTAGATATAGGCAACAAAACTACAACTTCTTTAGGCTCAGGCAACAAAACTACAACTTCTTGAGGTTTAGGCAATAAAACTACAACTTCTTAAGGTTTAGGCAACACAACCACAACTTCTTTAGGTTTTAGCAACAAAAATACAACTTATTTAGGTTTAAGCAACAAAACTACAACTTCTTTAGGTTTAGGCAACAAAACTACAACTTTAGGGTTTAGGAAACAAAATGACAACCAGGTTTATGCAATAAAATTACAACTTATTTAGGTTTAGGCAATAAAATTGCAACTTCAGGGCAAACTTCTTTAGGTTTAGGCACCAAAACTACAACTTCTTGAGGTTTAGGCAACAAAACTACAACTTCTTTACGTTTTAGCAACAAAAATACAACTTATTTAGATATAGGCAACACAACTACAACTTCTTTAGGTTTAGGCAAAAAAACAAACAGTTAAGTTAAGGGGAAAACATTGTTTTGGCTTAAAATAACTACCAACACAAAGACAACTACACGTTGTTGGTTTCACACAGGATGCGAACTCCAGTCTCTTGGGTGAAAACCCTGTGTTTTGTCTATACTACATCGCCTGACTTCCGCTTTTGCTCCTGTCATATTTACTACGGTCGCTAGAGGTTTCTTTCGGTGATCTACCATGTGAATACATGATAAAACCTACTAATGGGTGTAGTGGGCCCCTGGTGACCTACATCTATGGGACTTATAGTGACTGATAACGCCTATTTAATAGCCTGACAACAGTCTAATCGACTGGTTTATCAGAGCTTTTTCGCTGAAAGCAGCTGCCATTGGAAACAAGATTGATATGGACAGAGATTGTTGGCTGAAAAACCAAAACAATGAACTGAAAGAGGCCAAAAAACTCCACAGAGCTGAGGGATGATAATTCTTTGTAGGTTAGATTACTTTGAGTGACCCCATTCACTTTACACACAGTTATTTGATCCAATCAATTAAAAATATAGAAATATAGTAGTAGTGAGGCTTTAAAGAAGAGACCAGAGTAAAGTGAACATGTATCTAAGTGTCATGGTCTCTCTTCTGTCCTAATTATTATTTCTAAGTAGCTGTTTCTTTTTGGATGAGCACAGGTTTAAAGCGCTTCTTTTATTTAGCTTGAGGCGATCTTTCCTTAAGACTGAAATGTTTGATAATGAGGTCAGATGAATGAGAGAGAAGGGTGGCGAGATAAATAAAAAATAATTAAACAATTAATGCAAATATAATTAAAAGAAAATGCAAAAATACATAAATAAATTGAAAAAATAAATACTTAAATAAATAAAAGGGAAAATTAAACAGAAGAGTAAATAATTAAGGTAATTAATACAAAGAAAAATAAATAGAAGAGCAAATAACAACAGAAATATAAATGTATGTGACATTTAATCATTAATTAATGGCTACATTGATTTTGTAATATTATTTTTGCTACATTTAATGACAAACGTATTTATTTATTGAGTTATTTATTTTTGGATTTTGGCAAGTTCCGTCCTCCATACATTTCTGGACATTATTGCTTGACTAATCTGTCTCCATTAGCAGAATAGGTCCTGAGTGACTGGTGTCCTTTTGCCCTTTAGCTCGGTGTTGCGGTCTCAGAAGCTGAATAAACACCCCTGGTACCACTTTACAAAAGGACCGAGTCAAATTAGAAAGGTGAGTCAAAGTCAAAGCAGGAAAGAAGCCCGAACAAATTAGTCGGAAAAAAATGTCGGGCTGGGGGGATGAGGGTGGTGGCGGCGGGGGGAGATAGAGGGAAAAAGGGACGGAAATGAAAGGAGAAAGAGAATATAAACTTTTTTTTTCTACAAACAAGACTAAAGGAGCTCTTAAATAAATGAACCCTATTCCCTAGTGTGCCTTTAAAGGGGCAGTTCGCCAAGCCTACTGTTACTGCTTTAATGTCGTGTATTGATTAGCTGCACGTTTAAATGAAGGTGAGCTCTTGGAGAGGTTCCAAGCCATGTTGAAGGGGTCTGCTTTCCTCGTCTTTTCCTGGCAACGGCGCTGGCTCCGGGTACTGTATCTGACACGCTGATGTAAAGGATGCGAAACATATCGTGCTCATTTCCAGGTTCATACTTGTACTTAGGTTTTCTACTAGAACATGTCTACATGCTTTAATGTAAAAAAAACAAAAAACATTATTTTTCTAATACAGTCTGAATATACCTGTATTAAACCAGGGGTCAACAACCTTTACTATCAAAAGAGCCATTATAGGCAAAAAAAAATAAAAAATCTGTCTGGAGCTGCAAAACATTTGATCATTGTGATGAAGGTAACACAGTTTATAGTCTAAGTATATAGTGTATAAGTCTAATGCAGTGAGGGCCAAAGTGCAAATGTACTACGGAGTATTAGGGCCACATTGAGGAAAATAATTGAAATTTTGAGAATATAGTCGTAATATTACGAGAATAGAGTCATAACTTTACCAGAAGAAAAAAAATAACACGTAAAATGACCACATTTTTTAATATTATGACTTTATTCTCATAATATTACGACTTTTTTCTCTTGAACTTATGACTTTATTCTTGAAATCTCCGATTTTTTTTTCCCCTCAAAGCGGCCCTAATACTCCGTCGTACCGTCTAACCATAGACCTACAACAATGATAAAAAAAATTAGATGTAAACAAAAAAAACAGTTATTCATTTCCACTAATTTTTTTAAAAAATCCACAGGGAGCCACTGGAGAGAAGCTAAAGAGCTGCATGTGGCTCCGGAGCCGCAGGTTGCTGACCCCTGGTCTAAACGCTCCATTTTGGCGCCTGTCTCTTTAAGACCCCCCTCCTGAAGTAGCCCAGTCTGCTCTGATTGGTCAGTGTTGTCCGGTCTTCCACATCTACACTGTCTTCACGCCGTCACTTTAGCGGGGGACTCACTGTGTGTCAACTACACAGAGTTTAGCAGCACTTCTACCGATGACTGCATAGTTGTGACATCACAATGTTACGGAAGTCTTGGCGGCTCTTTTAAAGGCGCAGTTTCTGAAAACGGGCTGCGTACATTTCTCCAGGCTAAATAACGCTCCAAACTTACGCTACATTTTGGCGAGGAACAACTGTCATGGCCATTTTCAAAGGGGTCCCTTGACCTCTGACCTCCAGATATGTGAATGAAAATGGGTTCTATGGGTATCCATGAGTCTCCCCTTTACAGACATGCCCACTTTATGATAATCACATGCAGTTTGGGGCAAATCATAGTCAAGTCAGCACACTGACACACTGACAGCTGCTGTTGCCTGTTGGGCTGCAGTTTGCCATGTTATGATTTGAGCATATTATTTACGTTAAATGCAGTACCTGTGAGGGTTTCTGGACAATATCTGTCATTATTTTGTGTTGTTAATTGATTTCCAATAGTAAATATATCCATACATTTGCATAAAGTAGCATATTTGCCCACTGGGAGATATGTTGATAAGAGTATTAAATACTTGACAAATCTCCCTTTAAGGTACATTTTGAACAGATAAAAAAATGTGCAATTAATCTCGATTAAATATTTGAATCGATTGACAGCTCTAGATGAGATCAATGAAGACTAAAGATAGCCACTAAGGACCTTTAAGTTGAATTAAAATGCGATGACGATGAGCACAAAAATGGCAAAAAAAAAAAAAAATTAAATTTTGAAAGAAGAAAAAATACGAATGGGATGAGATGTAGCATGCTAGAGCATGTAGCCTCGGCTCCCTGTGGTGAGCCTCATCACCCCAGAATAGAGTTTTCTCTCTCCGTCTCTTTGAGCAAAATGCTGATCCAGCAGGCTGTGCCCTACACAGATCGGCCCTGGCACATTCAGAAAGGCACTGTGTGTGCTACGCCTTCTTCTCTACTGCTACAACCCCCGAAGGCTCACACACACACACACTCACAGCCAAACAACAAATAACCGGAGCGACGCTCGACGAGGAAATAACGGCCGAGCTCTGAACAGATATAGCTAAACTGATAGATATTCAGATGGATGCAACAAATAGTGCCGCGTGTCTCTGTGATTCGCTCTGCTGGGGGAGAGAGAGAGAGAGGGGGAGGGAGGCTGTGACTTTGCAGCAAAGCTCGCTCGCTCTTCGGCAGATCGCTGCTCCCTCTGCCAGGGCCCTAATCGAGTTCTCTATAGTCTGTCACATTGTGTACAAACAAGCAGTGCTGCAGGTGATACAGAGGAGCTACAGAGATGTACTAGTGCAACCGCGGGAATTACACGGTGCAGAAACGGGATGCCGCAGCACGATGTGTCAGCGTGACTCAACCCTGCTAAATTCACATTTTCTTTTATTATCCTGCAAGATTCATTTACATGCTCAGTGGAGAACATCTCTGCTGTGACTTCTACTTGTGGCTTTTATGCTTCGAATCACACAATGGTAATTGTGTAATTATCTCTGCCGTATATATATTGTCTGAATGGTAACACTTTATTTTTTGGGGTTGGGTAATTTCATAATAATATTCAGGTAGGCTTCCAATAAAAGACGGTGTAATTTGGTACTAATTATTGTATAGAGAAAACAGAGACAGTGTACATAGTAAGTACCCATTCAGTTATTTGATTTAAAAAAAAGATCAGCTCACTAGTCACGAGCAAGCCCCCAGGAAGTGCGCCGGTCGTCGATCCGGACTTTCGTAGTGGCCAAACAGCGGTACTGCAACTTCCGTGTCCGTCACGTGATGCATTGGGACATTTTCCAAGTTCTCCCTTGACCTCTGACCTCAAGATATGTGAATGAAAATGGGTTCTATGGGTACCCCGAGTCTCCCCTTTACAGACATGCCCACTTTATGATAATCACATGCAGTTCGGGGCAAGTCATAGTCAAGTCAGCACACTGACACACTGACAGCTGTTGTTGCATGTTGGGCTGCAGTTTGCCATGTTGTGATTTGAGCATATTGTTTTATGCTAAATGCAGTACCTGTGAGGGTTTCAGGACAATATCTGTCATTGTTTTGTGTTGTTAATTGATTTCCAATAATAAATATATACATAAATTTGCATAAAGCAGCATATTTGTCCACTCCCATGTTGATAAGAGTATTAAATACTTGACAAATCTCCCTTTAAGGTACATTTTTAACAGTTACAAAATGTGCGATTAATTTGCCATTAATCACGATTAACTATGGACAATCATGCGATTAAACGTGATTAAATGTTTTAATAAATTGACAGCCCTTATATAGACTCTATATATATAAAAACACAAAGCTTTTGGTCTAGTGAAATCTACTACTACTAAAAATACTTTCTACTACTGGGCTTTTTTCTTTCCCATACAGGCAGTATAAAAATAAACTGAAAGGGAAAAAACAACAATCCTGCTTTGGAGTCAAAGGTCACCGCTCTACACGTTATAGTGCCTGCAGCAGTGTGGGGAACCATCCGTTTTTATACGAGGCAGTCAGAGCCAAACAGGATGAGAGCAGCTGCTTCACACAGCTGCTTATCGATCGGTGATTCATCTTAAAACATACAGCAGCAGCAGCAGTAGGAATCCTGTGTGGGCTTTTTTGTGCAACATGTGCCTTGTTGTGGCACTGTACAGTACAGATAGTACAGTGCACGGCTGCTCTGTGTGTGCATCTGTAGTAATAAGTGGCAGTTTGTCACATACTGTAGCATAGAGAGATGCTGGCCAGCTGCAGATCCTGTTGGAGACAGCTGATGGGCAGCATGCTGAGAGGACAAAATGTTATGAGAGAAATCCATGAAGCATGAGAGGAAGGAAATTAAAGACTGTCATCTAGTGGTGATGCTAGAAATTACCTCTGGGATGGACTGATGTGAACTGGTGAACACTGAGTGGAAAGCAAAATGTTGGCTGGGCTGCATTTTTACCCCTATTAGGGAGTAGAGACAGATGAAGCAAGTAAAAAACAAAGAAAAAACACATCATATAAAGCAGTTCTGGCTTGTTTTATTTAGCGCATTTGTAAACCATCAGATTCATACGGTTGCCTCGCTAAGTAATAATCACTTTGGGGTGTCCCTTTGGGATCCTCCTCTACACTTAAAGGTCCCATATTGTAAAAAGTGAGATTTTCATATATTTTATATCATAAAGCAGGTTTAAGTGCTTTATAAATACTGTTAAACTATCAAAACGCTCAATATACGGAGAAACACACACAGCCCGTATTCAGAAATTGTGCGTTTGAAACAAGCCATTAGGATTTCTGGCCATTTGTGATGTCACAAATATACAATATTTGGACCATTACACGGTTTTAAACATAAACATTCTAAATGTGTCCCAGTTTATTTCCTGTTGCAGTGTATGTAAAGAACATCAGCTGACAGGATGTAAACATGGACCCAAGCTGTTGCCTAGCAACGCAATTCCATTGAAATTCCGTTGAAATGCACTAAAACGGAGCGTTTCAGACAGAGGGTAAAATACAGGTATATTCAAGCAGACAGTATGAGGAAAATAACGTGTTTTTTTAACATTACAGCATGGAAACATGTTCTAGTAGAAACACAAAATACAAGTATTAACCTGAAAATGAGCACGATATGGGACCTTTACAATCATGCAGCATAAATATATCATTAAAGGGGACCTATTATGCTTATTTTCAGGTGCATACTTTGGGTTTTTTCTTTCGTATTTTGGGTTTCTACCAGAACATGTTTACATGCTTCAATGTTCAAAAATCACTTTATTTTTTCTTATACCAAGAAAGTTCCTGCCCCGCAACCCTCCCAAAAAAAGCCCATTCTGCTCTGATTGGTCAGCTTGACCACTCTGTTGTGATTGGTCAACCAAACCAAACTCTTCTGACTCAGCTCCGCTCTGACTAGCTTTATTTGAGGGCTTGTCAAAACAGCCGCAAGGCAGGTATTATACAAATGTGTTACTTGGTGACATCACCACGTTACGGAAGAAAAGGCGGGACTTCAAGCGAGGCGTTTCAGGCAGTTCAGGAGCAGTGTTTCTACCCTTTGGCGTGGCATAATAGGTCCTCTTTAAACATGTTGCTGATCATTTTAGGATACATTTAGGTTATTTCTGTCAGCTATGAACTACTCAAACTATTTTTCCACGAGTGCCTGAGGCAATACTTAGATTTATTTATTTTTATTTAACATTTTCATTCATTTTTAATGATGAAATTAGGCCAGATATTACACAGAAGACATTTTAGTATTTAGCTTAGTGCAACAGTAGTTTGACAAGTATGACGTTAACTTTCCATTTAATTTAAGATTTGATCTAGGTTTTCTTCCATTTGTACATTAAAACACTGAAAACAGAATGCCAGAACTAACAATTACGATTTATGACGATTATCATCGCCATCGCGTTATCATCACGGTATTATCATCACGTTATTATCATCACGTTATTATCATCACGTTATTATCATCACGTTATTATCATCGCCATCACGTTATATCATTGCGTTATCATTGCGTTATTATCATTGCGTTATTATAATCGCCATTGCGTTATTATTATCACGTTACTATCATCGCATCATTATCATCGCGTCATTATCATCGCATCATTATCATCGCCATTGCGTTATTATTATCACGTTACTATCATCGCATCATTATCATCGCGTCATTATCATCGTCATTGCGTTATAATCATCACGTTACTCTCATCGAGTTATTGTCATCGCCATCGCGTTAATATCATCACGCTACTATCATCGCGTTATTATCATTGCGTCACTATCATTGCGTCACTATCATCGCGTCATCGTGTTATTATCATTGCGTTATTATCATCACGTTATTATCATCACGTTAACTTTGGCAGCCCCACTTGTGTTATATAATCATATTAAAGATTTTTTTGGGGGGCTTTTCAATGCTTTTTTTATTGATGGAGAGAGATAGTAATGAAAAGGGGAGAGAGGGGTTGACATACAGCAAAGGGCCACAGGTCGGATACGAACTCTGGGCCTTTGCGGTAAGGACTCAGCCTTGGTACATGGGAAGCCCACTCTACCAGGTGAGCTACAGTGGCGCCCACGTGTTATATAATCTTGATAATATCCTGTAATTTTGTCACATCCTCTTGAACATATTCACTTAAATGTATTTGATGGAAACATGCTTAAAATGAACTTGAAACTGTATTAGATTTGTCACAAACGGGAACATACATGTAATTTCACCTCTTCCTTTAACCCATCCTAAGGAGCAACTTAAGTTTAGGGGTTAAGTGTTTTTGCTCAAGGACCCTTCGACATGTAGAACCGGGGATCGAACAGCCAACCTCGAGGGTAAAGGGGTCTGGGTATCATCGGATAATCCGTTTTTCCTTTTGAATTCAGAAAGGAAAAAACGCTTTTTTATTTTTTCGTTTTAAACCAAAAACGAGAAAACGGACGTTTTCTCGTTTTTGGTTTCTGAATCAAAAAATGAAAAACAAACCCAAACCGGGCCGTTTTTTGTTTTTGCGAATTCCTTTTGTCATTATTCGTTTTTAATTGAAGAACGGAAGTCACGTGGGTTTTTTGTTTTTTCGTTTTAAACCACAAACGAAAAATGGAATCACGTGGTGCTCTGTTTGTTTTTTGTTTCCAAACGAAAAACGAAAAAAACAAATTAAAAAAACGATCCGATTTAGTTTCTTCAAGTTTCTTTCTGTCATTTTCTGTTTTGAATCGAAGAGCGGAGAACGGCAGTCACGTGACCCGGAAGTGAAGGCAAACATGTCAAAATAAAAGCCAAGAAGATAGTTTGGTCATTCTATAAAAGTGTAACATTATTTAAGCACAGGATCAAAGTAACAGTAGAAGATAGATAGGCTAAATAAATACACAAATAAATACATACATAGATATGTTTTTGTTTTGTTCTTTTCATTAACACATGAATGTCTTTTATCCAAAAAGTGTGTGATAAATTACAGGGAGGGTCTCTACAGATGTTATACAACAGGGAGGGTCTCTACAGATGTTATACAGAACTCTCACATAATTGACACTTTTCTCTCACACTCTTACTATGGGCTGTTTCTTTATGTCGGCAGGTGAGAAGCACTATGTGGCTACTCCTTTCAACACACCTGACACTTCCACCTGATCCCTTCACTCCACTAGGAAGGCTGTAGCCGAGTAGTTCTACATCATGATAATGCTGATTTTTCAACCAGCGATTATGACATTAATGCCAGCTAGACAGAATAAAGCTCTGTCTGTCATGACAATAGTACTGGACTGAAGGCCACTTCATCAAAATCATGGAAATTCACAATAATTAGTCCTGTGCTAAAAAAGCCGACGCAAGTAAGCCAAATGATCTGTGGCCTATCGCAATAACCTCCATATTGTGTAAAACCATGGAACGAGTTCTTGCCAGCCACCTGACCAGCACAGTGCTAGATCTGCTCCAGTTCGCTTAAATAAGAGCAACAGAGGCCCAGACGATGCTGTGCTGACTCTGCTTAACACAGTCACAAAACACTTTATGCATCCTAAAGGTTATGCCAGAGCTTTATTCGTGGATTTTAGCTAAGCTTTTAACTCAATGAAGACGCATATTCTCCTGAAAAGGCTCATTGATCTCAACATCAACACAGGGTTAGTTCTGTGGATCAGAGGGTCTGTGTCAGGGAGAACATATCAGACGTGCTGCCCACAAGGCTGTGTTCTTTCCCCTGTGCTATTCTCTCTTTTTACTAATGAATTTATGATCAATGAGAAACATTTTAGACTGTTTAAGTATGCGGAGGACATGGCCTTAGTTGGCCCTTTACAGGAAACAGGCCCACTAGGTGAAGCTGCCTATCTGGCCCACACTACAGCCCTTCAAACACGGTGTCACACTAGCCAGCTAGAAATCAATGTGGCCGAGACGAAAGAATTAATCATGTGCTGCACAAAACAACATCTGATCACAGAGCCAGTTTCACTTGATGGCCAACATGTTGAAACTGTGGAACACTTTAAATACCTCGGTATAGTCCTGGACACCCAGGTGAGCTTCTCTGTAAATACAGAGTATATTTTCAAGAGATGCTCACAGCGACTTTATCTTCTAAGGAAACTCAGTGGCCTCGGTGTCAGCCGGCAGATTTTAGAATTAGTGTACAAAACTATTGTTGAGAGTGTTTTAACCTTTAACCTTCCTGCCTGGTACGGTCACCTACACTGTAGACAGAAGAATAAACTATTTAGGATTGTGTCAATGGCAGGCAAAATAGTTGGTAAACCCCAAAAGCCCTTGACTCAACTTTTTACAGAAAGGACGAGGAAGAAGGCGAGGAGTATCCTGGCAGATAGCTCCCATCCTCTCTGCAGCCAGTCGGGAGGCGCTATAGAGCCCATCTGGCAACTAAACATGTGTTTAAAAAGTCTTTCATCCCAAATGCCATCAATATTCGTACCTCAACACAGTGACTGAGCAGATCTGAGCCACAGACACTGACATGAACTGTTTTTAATTTGTAACATAACCTTTTCTCTGTTTTTTACTAACTGCTGTCTGTTGTTTTCTGTGTTTTGTGAGCTGAAGACAAATTTCCAGCCTGGTGGACAATAAAGTTTGATTGTATTGTATTGATCAGATCATATTGAGGGGCCGTCAGCTTTACAATTTAGTTTGGAGGGAGATTCGCTATCAGTGAAGTCAGTGCATTTTATGAGTAGGCCTTCTGTGACGTTACCCACCGTAGGGGTCAGAGGTCACCACTCCTCAATCCCCAAGGATTTTCTTTTCAGTCAAATTTTCAATTTTGACGCATTTATAGATGAAAAGTCAAGTCAATAAACATGGTCAATGATAGATAAGTATGGTTGATCAGCATGTTTGCCAACCTTCAGACATCATAGTCTAATATGATGATTAATCAGCCTGAGTTCACAAAAAACTGAAATCACTAACTTTCTGTATTCTGTTTGGTGGTTTATGATGCTTTTCAATCATTTCTAGCCTATTTGGTATAATATGTAATTTTACTTAATTTGTTCGACATCATGATAGTGCAGATTTTTCAACCAATGGTTATGACATTAATGCCAGCTAGATAGAATAAAGCTCTGTCTGTCATGACAGTAGAACTGTACTGAAGGCCTTTCCTTTACTCGGGTGACTCTTTACAGCCACCTGAAGACAGCAGGTATCTGTTAAATCTACAGTATCTGGAGTGATGAAGTGGCCTTCAGTACAGTACTATTGTCATGACAGACAGAGCTTTATTCTGTCTAGCTGGCATTAATGTCATAATCGCTGGTTGAAAAATTAGCATTATCATGATGTAGAACTACTCGGCTACAGCCTTTCTAATGGAGTGAAGGGATCAGGTGGAAGTGTCATGTGTGTTGAAAGGAGTAGCCACATAGTGCTTCTCACCTGCCGACATAAAGAAACAGCCCATAGTAAGAGTGTGAGAGAAAATTGTCAATTATGTGAGAGTTCTGTATAACATCTGTAGAGACCCTCCCTGTTGTATAACATCTGTAGAGACCCTCCCTGTAATTTATCACACACTTTTTGGATAAAAGACATTCATGTGTTAATGAAAAGAACAAAACAAAAAAATATCTATGTATGTATTTATTTGTGTATTTATTTAGCCTATTTATCTTCTACTGTTACTTTGATCCAGTGCTTAAATAATGTTACACTTTTATAGAATGACCAAACTATCTTCTTGGCTTTTATTTTGACATGTTTGCCTTCACTTCCGGGTCACGTGACTGCCGTTCTCCGCTCTTCGATTCAAAACAGAAAATGACAGAAAGAAACTTGAAGAAACTAAATCGGATCGTTTTTTTAATTTGTTTTTTTCGTTTTTCGTTTGGAAACAAAAAACAAACAGCACCACGTGATTCCATTTTTCGTTTGTGGTTTAAAACGAAAAAACGAAAAACCCACGTGACTTCCGTTCTTCAATTAAAAACGAATAATGAGAAAAGGAATTCGCAAAAACAAAAAACGGCCCGGTTTGGGTTAGTTTTTCATTTTTTGATTCAGAAACCAAAAACCAGAAAACGGACGTTTTCTGTTTTTTGGTTTAAAACGAAAAAATAAAAAAGCGTTTTTTCCTTTCTGAATTCAAAAGGAAAAACGGATTATCCGATGATACCCAGACCTAAAGGGACGACCACTCTACCCACTGAGCTACTGCGGCCCCAAAGCACTGATTAACATCATATTTTTATTAAATTTATTGAAAATTACTTGTGCGACGCCGAAATCTGTCTCGTGCTGCTTGTATGAAATGCTCGCCTTAGTTGCAGCTTTCACTACACAGTAGCAGGAGTTGGTTGGGCTTGACGTGCCGAGACAGCTTGTACACGACCCAAAGCCTGTCTGGCCTCACGTGGTATGAGACTGTAATCCACTACCTGGAAGACAATAAGTTAGGGGAGAGGACTAACAAACCAACTCCAAAACTTACCAGAAGCCAGAAATGTTGGAAGGTTAGGCTTGGGGTTAGCAACCCCAACTTGTAAAAAACCTATACGCTACAGAAACGTTGACAACAGAAAGACAAAATCAAATCCTGGTAGAGGAGGGTTCCTCATCAAGAGGAAATATGACACTGTGTGATGAAAGCCACAAAGTCAAGGAAGTCACAGAGCCGAAACCCCTTCTGTCAACCTAGGGACATCCGGATTGGAACATGGATCGTTAGGACCATGTATGAGACCGGAAAGACCATGCAAGCAGCAGCAGAAATGAATAGATACAACCTAGACCTGTTGGGAATCAGTGAGACAAGATGGATTCAATCTGGACAACAAAGACTGATGACAGGAGAGCTGCTACTCTACTCAGGCCATGAAGAAGACAAAGCCCCGCACACAGAGGGAGTCGGTCTTCTTCTATCAAGAACAGCACAGAGAGCCCTGATTGGATGGGAAGCACATGGTCCAAGAATCATAACAGCTTCTTTCAGAACTAAGAAGCAGAAGATCAAGATACTCCAACATGTTATAAGGACCAGGATCAGAGTAGAATGGAGATCATTTACACAAGTACCATTTTCCCAGCAGGCAAATCCGAGGTGCCCAGAAAATGAAATCGCAGAACACTAGAAACCTAATCTATCTTGGTGATGGGCTATGTATCGACACATTACCTGGGATGGATGGCGAAACGAATTGGAGCTGAGACCAGCAAGGGGACATAATGGATATGGTCGGCATGGGTGGTCATATGTTTAAATATATAGAAAGCGTGGACCAGCAGGGTAGGTTTGCACTTCTGTTATTACGGTATCATTAATGGGTGATTCATCCACACAAACTGTAGAGTTCTAACTTTGCCACCAGGGGGCGAACAAATGGTAAATGGACTTGCATTTATGTAGCGCTTTTCTAGTCTTCCGACCACTCAAAGTGCTTTACACTACATGTCAGCATTCACACACACATTCATACACTGATTGCAGAGGCTGCAAAGGTGCTAACTTTGCCCATCTCAGGATCTAATCTGAATACTCATTCACACACCGATGGCTATGCCTCCGGAAGCAATTTGGGCTTAAGTGTCTTGCTCAAGGACACATTGACATGTGACCTCGAACCACCGACCTTCCGATTGGTGGACGACCTGCTCTACCCTCTGAGCCACAGCCGACACCAATAAATCTCACAGATGTAATGCTCTGACATTCCATGAATTCTTAAATATGATGAATGAGAGACACAGACGGTATATTTACAACAACATATCCATATATTTGTGTCCGACAGTCAGAGAAGATAACAGTCGATACATAACGCACAGTGAGGGCATTCATACAGTTGAGTGTTTATAAAAGTGCCACACTGTGTGATGTGTTTCTTGACCCCCATACACCTCCAGATCCATGCCAATATTGAGGTCTTTTCATTGATAGTGCTCCACGTTCTTTCTTAGGGCAGACGCTGGGATTTGATCCGTTTCCCCCGCGGTAACCCAGAATTCTCCACCGCGGGCTCAAAGATGCATATGCTGTCATCCACAAGGTAGTTAAGTAAATGACCACGGGGAAAAGCGGGACTCCTCATCAGAAGAAAACCAGATATTTTCCTGAAAGTAGGTAGAGTATAAGCGCAGCACCAACGAGACAAGAGGGTGGTGAAGAATCGACAAACAAGGAATTAATTAGGCCACATCAGCTGGGGTGAAGTCTTTGACTACGCTCTGGTCAAAGGAGCCATAAGTAATGTCTTGTGTCTCAAAGGACCACTCACTCATCACGAATGGATCAACTGCCCTGATAAAAGATGATTCTATCCAATACCCACAGTGGGACGATGAGGAAGAGCATAGCCATTCTCAGGCCCTGTTCAGACCCGGTATTAACATGCGTCCCGAATGATCTGATGACAAGTGGACAGCTTTAATAACGTCTGTTCACACCTGGCATTAGAATCGTCTCCACTAGGGATGTCACGGTACCAGAAATTTAGTAGTCGATACCAATACCAGTGAATTTCCACGATTCTCGATACAAAATTCGATACCACGGTAAAAACAAAACAAAACAACAATAAATCCCATGTAATTCAACACGTACTCTTTTATTAAAAACATTTGAACATTACAACAAACAGAGGCATGTAGCCTTTAAGTAATAAGTAAAAAGAATTGACCCATTTTGTTAATTTTGGCGTATCAGCAGCATGTTATCAATCGATAGTCAGACGACGGACACTACATACTGACCATGAACGCATCTGTTCCGTCAGCTCAGAGTAGTACCCAAGCAGGTGATGGAAGCTTCAAAAACAACAGATCTTCCTCTCAGGTTTCAGTCCTCACACTCCGAAAGCTAAGCACCGTCAGCACCTTATGTTCAATGCCGTTTCAGAAGCACAGCATCTGCAATTTCATTGTTATTGGACCCCTGCAAAAATCATTATTCCAGATGGGCTACGGTGGCTTGATTTGCTCTGGCATTATACACCATGCTTTATAATCTGCATATCAATTTCTACGCAGTGAATATGCTTTTTTTTATTCAGTCCTCATTCTGCGGAGGCAGAAAAGCTGTTATTCGTGGTAATAGTTATTGCTTTGGAACAATAGCCATGGGCAGGCTGGGGGAAATGGTTTCCACATAAAGTGGCGAGTGTGTGCCTCCACCTCCTGCTGGAGTCGCTCGTTCTCTTTGTATGCAAACACTCGGTTGATTGTAATTCACCTGCTTCTCTGTTTTCAGGATTCATTTTCACCAGCAGGGGGCTGTGGTTAACAGTTAGTAACCCACAAACGCAGACAGACACCTGCTGGTGTGTGTGTGTGTGTGTGTGTGTGTGTGTGTGTGTGTGTGAGAATGAAGGCATCTAATGATAAAAGATTCAAAAACTAGAATGGCCCTCGGAGAGCGCAGACCTAAAAAACTTGACTTTAAAAACAGATCACAGCTCACAGCTTGCGGTACCGCGAGGTGGTCGGCTTATCATGGACACGGTGTGTTTCTGTGTAACGTATCGGCGGATGCCTCTGTTTTTCAGCAGCCTTGTTATGTCTGTATAACGTTACACTAAGTTGTCTCTCATCCATTCATTTTTTCAACGCTCTGTTTTAGCGCATTTCGACGGAATTGCAACGGAATTGTGTTGCTAGGCAACAGCTTGGGTCCATGTGTACTTCCTGTCAGCTGATGTCGTTCACATACACTGCAACAGGAAATAAACTGGGACACATTTAGTATGTTCACGTTTAAAACTGTGAAATGGTCTAAATATTGTAGATTTGTGACATCACAAATGGACAGAAATCCTGACGGCTTGTTTCAAAAGCACAGTTTCTGAATACGGGCTGTGTGTATTTCTCTGTATATTGAGTGTTTTGATACTTTCACAGTATTTATTTTCTATATTAATTTTACAATATGGGGCCTTTAAAAAACAAAGTTTGCTTTCTTAGTTTGTTTATAAATTCCAGCATTTTTAATGCCAAGTTGAAAACGAATGGTTTGAGGGTGCACACCAGTCACCAGTACAACACAACTTGAAGCACTGAAGTCATGCCTTTTATCTGTAGGCGCTTATTGCATCAGCTAATATACAAAAAAAAAAACGGTTGGCTCCAGGGAGGTAACGGCACAATCAGCAGCATAGTATCCCAGATAGAAGCAGTCATTGTGTTTCATTTGGTTGGTTGATAGCTTTGGGGGCTTATTGATTTAATCATTATCACAACATTGATCTGTCCAGATCACAGAAACAACCAGCACAGCACTTCAGGTGGTGGCTCTGCTGGAACTATTGCTGTGATCACATATTGTTAAAGGGGGACTTCAATTGTATTGAACTGACCTAAATGAGTATTAAGCTAATCAATGAATGGTACCAAACGATTATTACACCGGAACGTTCTGCATGCAGTTTACTTGTTCTCTCTGTGTTTGTGTGGATTTCTATTGGATGGATGGATGGATGGATTTTTAACGCAAGTGATTTCGGATGTTGTAGAGCTTTTAAAGCCAGAGTGAAGATACTCTGAGGATCTAAGGAATCCATCGGTACCAACCATAGCTTGTTGCGATAGAGGCTAAATAACGCTCATTTAATTTTGGCGAGGAAAAACTGTAAAACTGACCTTAAGATATGTGAATGTAAATGGGTTCTATGGGTACCCACGAGTCTCCCCTTTACAGACATGCCCACTTTATGATAATCACATGCAGTTTGGGGCAAGTCATAGTCAAGTCAGCACACTGACACACTGACAGCTGTTGTTGCCTGTTGGGCTGCAGTTTGCCATGTTATGATTTGAGCATATTTTCATGCTAAATGCAGTACCTGTGAGGGTTTCTGGACAATATCTGTCGTTGTTTTGTGTTGTTAATTGATTTCCAATAATAAATATATACATACATTTGCATAAAGCAGCAACTTTATGCAAAGAGAGGGTATGAGAGGAATGAGGGTATCTGCTTTGAGATGTGACATTGTCCTGAAAAAGGATCAGTTCAGTCTAAGTAGTTTGCTGTGAAACTGTCACTTATCATGTCATATTATGTAAAATGACAGGCTGTTTTTACTTCAGCTCTTCTCAACTTCAATGTTAAAAAAAGGAGAATTGCACCATCTGCTGGACGAATGTCTCCAGTTCGTCTCTCAGGGCTGTGAGGTACAAGCCAGTGGCCGGCCCTCAGTATACATTTTGACTCGGTCTGCTATTACTGCCACATTACTATATAACGTATGAACCGCTCATATTGCTGCATTTACTTGTACCTTAAAGGTCCCATATTGTAAAAAGTGAGATTTTCATGTCTTTCATATTATAAAGCAGGTTTAAGTGCTATGTAAATACTGTGAAAGTATCAAAACACTCAATCCACAGAGAAATACCAACAGCCTGTATTCAGAAACTGTGCTTTTGAAACAAGCCGTCAGGATTTCTGTCCATTTGTGATGTCACAAATATACAATATTTAGACCAATTTCACAGTTTTAAATGTAAACATTCTGAATGTGTCCCAGTTTATTTCCTGCTGCAGTGTATGTGAATAACATCAGCTGACAGGAAGTAAACATGGACCGAAGCTGTTGCCTAGCAACGTAATTCCGTTGAAATGCACTAAAACAGAGCGTTTCAGGCAGAGAGTAAATACAGGTATATTCAGGCAGACTATTTGAGAAACAAAGTTTTTTTTAACATTACAGCATGTAAACATGTTCTAGTAGAAACATAAAATACAAGTATGAACCTGAAAATGAGCACGATATGGGACCTTTAAAATTAACATTATTTTTTGTGTCCCTAGTCCCAACATCTTTGAGATAATTCAATATTGTAGCCAGTTTTTAACTTTTTTTTTAAACTGATATAACTCTTTATCAAAGAGTTAAATCAGTACAAATTGTGTTGATGGAACTCCTCAACTTCTTTAACTTTCCAACAGCTCCATCAGAAACTTTCATGACATATTGACTTCACATTATGTTCGTTCCATTTCCACTTTTGTCTCTTAAACCTGCAGTAGGCAGAATGTTTTTGGCATCATTGGGCAAAAAAAATCCATAATAACCTTTCAGCATATTGTAATTCAAGTGTTCTGAGAGATAACTAGACTTCTGCACCTCCTCATGGCTCTGTTTTCAGGCTTTAGAAAATCTAGCCCGTGACGGGAGACTTTGACCAATCACAGGTCATTTCAGAGAGAGAGAGAGAGTTCCTATTGGCTGTTCATTCAACGGAGGCAGCTGTCAATGACTCGCAAACTCTGTGCAAACTAAGCAGCGCTGATCAAATATGAATCAATATTCTCTTACTGTAATGCCTATTTCATTCCTCAAATGTTTCCAGAAACATCTCGTAGTGTACTGTTTAGCTGTAGAAAGTTTGCTCCGGCTGGTGGGCGGTGCTTGGTATTTCCTCAACTGATCTCAACATGGCTGCCGGGTCACAAATGTTCTCAGTTTACAGCTAAACAGTACACTACAAGATGTTTCTGAAAATATTCTATGCGTGAAATAGGCATTACAGTAACAGAATATGGATTCAAATTTGATCAGCGCGGCCTAGTTTGAGCGTTTGGTCGGAGTTCGCGAGTGATTGACAGCTGCTCAGAGACGGCGAGGCTCCAGCTCGGCTCTGATTGGTTGTTTTCCTCCTGTGTGTGAAATCTTGCAGATGCCAAGGTACGAAACGCACCAGGTGTTTCATTTACTATAATGTAAACCCATCTGCGGCAACAGTAAACGGGCCAAGAAGGTGCGCCGGGAGTGTGGTGACGTAGTTTAAAGAGTGAAAAGACACACGCCGGGCGGCCGGTGAGGGGAGGTGGATGGATCCAAAAACACAAGGCTTTCATCCAGGAGACCGCCGTTCATGTCCCCTGTTCACAACCATGTAGTTCTTTCCTAAACCTAACTGTAGTGGTTTTGATGCCAACAAAGTGACGCCATAGGCGTGACAAAGCATCGGTATGTGACGAGTTGGGATGAGAATATGTAGGATAAAACTAGATATGGTGCACAACCACACGGGCACAGAGTGGTTTCCATGATCAGTGTAGCAGGGTTAGGGGGTTAACCCTAACCCTAAATGGCTCGACTTCCGTCTGGAAAAGTACCTGTATCTTGGGCAGATGGACTGTGGATGAAACATGGGCAGTAGTGTCCGCTCAATCACCGGTCTGGGTCTCAGTCACATGAACGGAGGAAGGGAAATAACTCTGGATTCAGCTATTAGTGTGTTTTACAACTTTAAAAACGTAATTTTTTGAATAAGGTCTATTTAGGTTTTTGTATTGGGGAGTTTATTTACCTAAAAAAAAATGATCCGCTGAGTTACAGACGTCTCTTTCCCAATGTAAGTCTATGAGGAAACGTCTTTTTGGGCACAAAGGCATCACGTGACGGACACGGAAGTTGCAGTACCGCCGGGTACTTTTGGCCACTACGAAAGTCCGGATCGACGACCGGCGCTCTTCCTGGGGGCTTGGGGCAGACGTGTCGCATGTATTTCAGCCGTAAGTATTGAAAACACGCTTAGTATTTTATTATAGTTTTTTCATTTGTTGAACATGGGCGCTGATACATAAAAATGAACTAAACAGGTTTTATTTCAAAACTGCGATGCGGGGCGGTGGGCAAGTAATGTAATTGGCGTATGCCCGAACCGTGGAACACCGACTACCAGGGTAAGCCTACGCTGAACTGACCTAGGAGATGTTCAAATCACTTCACATACTAGGAATGTCTAGATTTGTACAACCAGTTGCTACCATGATGCTGACTAGGGATGCACCGATACCACTTTTTTTCAGACCGAGTATAAGTACAAGTACTTACATTTGGGTACTCGCCGATGCCGATACCGAGTACCGATACGAGTACTTCTCTGTGAAAAAAGGCCAAAAGGCCCTCATTAACAGCCAACTGGAGGGTGTGAGCAACACACGACAGGCTGGGAGTCCCGCATACGAGGCGGTGCGCAGGCCGGCTTGGAAAGGCTCGCAGCGAAGGTGACTCGCGGCCGCAGCTTTACAGCGCTCCCCGCCCGGCTCGCTGCTCCCTCTCTCCCCGCCGGGTAGGAACGGGGGGTAAAGTGGTATCGGAGTCGTTGTATCGGAGCCGTTTTGCGAGTACGAGTACATGAGCACAGTATCGGACCCGATACCTGATACTGGTATCGGTGCATCCCTAATGCTGACCATTGACCAACGCTGAAGAAACTGCAGAACTCCCAGGTGTGACTAGAACCTTCTGTGAGTGCATATCAAACAGCTGCTCTTGAGG